>NC_047162.1:10365000-10667500 GCF_009819705.1 Hippoglossus hippoglossus | reverse complement strand
CGTGACATTCCAGTTCTTTTGTGTGGGATAGTCCTCAATTTCAATAACATTTTTCTATAGAGCAAAATCACACCATGCTGAACATTATCTCAAGGCACTTACTTAATTTTAAGACCTCACAATATTGTAGAGAAAGTCCAACATTACCCACAATGTAGCACAATGTCAACTGCCTTTACAGCTGGTCTTGCCTTTTTGAAGCAGTGGTCCCTTCTGTATCGGCCTAGCTCTGTGCTTCAGCTTTAATTCTCTTCCCAGCTTCAAAACATCATTGTTTCCTGAAGATAATTTAAGTGTCATCGTTACATGCATGCCATACATTCTGACTATCACTTTGTTTGAAATAGAAAACCTTAGACCACCCTTTCCACGCATATTGGCACTAGAGTTGTACAGCATGCCTGACCTCAACTGTCTTTAAATGTTATATTTAGTTCTTGGAGACTAGTCAAAATAAGGGATCACAAGCTTTCCTCCGTGGACCATTCAGAATGATTTGTGGTATTTCTCTGAGGTCCCATTTCCAACGTGTCTCGCTCAGCCTGTCTGCCATCAGGCGTGCCGGCTGAAACTGTAAAGTTAATAGTGAGATGATTGGATTTCCAATAATATGTGACGTTGCTGTGCATGACCCTCCCACATGAGCACGCAACGAGTTCATTCTGACAGTGTGCCCTTTCAGAACTGGGTCAAACTTTGCCACGAGCCTGACTTCTTCCAGAAAGCGTCTATTGTTAAGCAGAGTGTGTCTGTGGTCTCCCTGAGGGAAAGAGTTTTCTATTGCCGAAGAATGAGTTACAGCAGCCAACCTGGTCACGGCCAAATGCTGCGACTTCCATTTAAAGCTTATCTAAAGTAAAGTCTTCCCGTCCAAATCAAACTCAAGTGTTTTTCCAAGACACTAATTTGTGTGGGGTAAAGAATTTATATGTAATTTTTAATTACACTTCACATGTTGCAGCCTAAGACTTCACTTACAACATCTTCCTTTTTGACCCATTCATCTTTTTAGATTGTTTAAGAGAATTAATTCAAACAAAACTAAAGACTTTAATCAAACATATTAGCTTGGACTGATAGAATAGGAACGAGGGAATTGACAATAATATTGAAAGAATAAAGACAATTGTACTTTTTAATTGATATGAATTAGAGATAAACCTTATCCCATAAATTACTTTGCTTCTTGACTAATGTTGTATTTATGAGGAAAAACAATGTTTTCCTGAACAAAACTAGGTCTTAATGAATTGATTTACATTAGTTTGACTGATATGGTAAGATTTCTGTTATGATAAATATACGTTTAAAAAAAAAAGCAATTATTCTGTAGATTTCATGATCAAACCCTCATGACAATGAAATGTAATTTGAGTCTACAGTTTAACCATAAACCTTATTTTAAATAAAAGTAAATCAAAAGTAAGTCTGCTCATATTGCCAGATTTCTTTTTTTTTTTATCAGTCAACCGATAAATCAGTCCGGCTCTAATTTGCAGTGAGGAACAGAGATGCTCTGTGGATCAATAGCTCCAGACTTAACATCTTAAGAGGCAGAATGTGTTTCAGGATTTGATGTTATTCCAATTTAATGGGGGAAAACTGAAAAACCTAAATGACAGGTTGGCAGTTCTAGTTCTTGAGTAACGCCAAAAAAACAAATGGCGAGTGCGGTTTTTCCAATTAAGGGTTTGTGAGATGGAAGTTTGTGCTTTTTTATTTCCACAGAGTTTTTCAGAGAGGGATTGTGCTTTAAACAGTCACAAGAAAACAGATTTTGAAGGCTGATTTTTCTTTACCCGCACCTCTCTGACAAAAATAATGTGTCTTGCCAATTTATTTTTCGACATTGCCGTATTTACAAACTCCCAAATTATTCTGCTTGTTGACTTAGCCATACATAAACATCACTGCTTCAAGTACTGCATGTATAAGCATATTCTTTGGAAAATACACAGACACACGTATATGTGCGTTTAGTATTATTTGTATTTTCGTTCATTTTCCCCCCCCATGCATTGAAGATTTATCTTTTCCCCTTCCTGAGAATGTGTAAGTCTGCCAATGATTGTGTGTAATTAAAAGTTTCATGTCATCATTGAGGCTTTTTTGAAATATGTATTCTTCCACATACTGAATTCCCTCAGACTTGTCTCTGAAGCCATCAAATAACACTCTACTGTCCTTTCTGTCAAGGGGTATTGGTATCTGACACAGAAGTGTCTCCCCCTGTGGATTTAATGTACACAATAAATTTTATCTGTACTCCCCTGATCCGATAATACAGCAAGAGCTCCATCCCACTGGTTTTGGCAGCCAACACAGAAGAAGATGTGGTTTGGCAAGTTGTATAACAAGCCTGTTAAAAGAAATTGAGCGAGGAATCGAGAGGACACCTCGTGTGTCTCTCATCAAGTCTGCTCTTTGTTCTCTCCGTTTGGATCAAATGGGATGAACTGGTGCCCGCCCCAGATGAAAACTTTAAATCCGTCACACATCAGTTTCCCAACTTCCTCAAGATGGCTCCCGTTCTTTCATTAAATGTTACAGACCACAGAATAACACAGGTTTCTTTGCTTGCTCCTTTTCTTGCCAGTAATGGCTTATTTCAGGCGTCGCATAAAGACCAACAATGTACCCCGGCCTGGCCTTATTGGATGCTGGGGGGGCACAAGCTTTCAAATGTAAATGTGACAAATAAGCAGCAAAAGCCTGTTAAAGCAGAGAGTGGGAGTTGGGAGGGTAATGAGGAAACGCACACAAAAACATATCCCTCAGCCTTAGGCTACATCCATACACCACGTTTTCATTTGAAAATGGCGTTTTTCAAACTAAAACGATGTGTGTCCAGATGAACGTTTTGGCTCGGTGAACGCATGCAAAATTTAACTGGTGTTACATTAATTCAGACTATTCATTCCATCTCTGAACAGATTGTCATTGTTATCACCCTGTGTTGTCATCAGCTTTGAATCAGGAGTAAAACCTCCGAGGTACAAGGCAGCATTGTGCACGACGTCTTGAGTGACAGTGACAGGGCCGCTGTGGCAATGACAAAGTAGGGCAACATTTCAAAAGTTTCACAGAACAAAAATAATTTCATTTTCTTATGTCTTAATGTGGACAACAGATATTCAAGTTTGTCCTTGATATATCAACGGTCCTGGATGTACAATATCTGCTGTGTGTTGTTTTTGCTTGTGCTGGTTTGTTTCCCCTCACATTATTCGCTACCTTGGTCACAGGATGTCAAATGAAACTATACAAAATCCGTGATAGATTAGTCCTGACTTGGCTGTACTCGTGCCCTGTTACTGGACAGGCAACAGCACTTTGTGGCCTAATTGAACTGGCACATGAACGAGGACAGGCTCAGCAGGGGCGAGGTCAGATAAAGAGTAAACTCCCTGTCAGTATCAGTGTTAGTCTCTCACATCTTTTTTTAATTGTGTGTGACGCCGAGCTTTTTATCTGCCTCTTTCTCTAAATCCCCTTTTTCCATATTCTAATAAAACATTACTTACTGTATCCTGCCAGCCTTGTATAACATCTGTCTTTTTTTAAATGCGCAATTTCATTACACAAATGCCTCACAGTTTATCAGGTGGAGGTGGAGATATGTTCAGCGAAACGGGGTTTAATGGCAGTTGAAGTCAGTGTCAATGAAATTAAGTCTGAAGTACACAGAGAGAGAGAGCGCTGCTGGGGGCAACACGATCAAAGACTAAATAGAGTAGAAAAATAGGTCTTGCATACAAAGAAGGGATGAAACAAAAAGATGACTCACCTGTTCAACAGAGATAACCCCGGGAAATGGCTGAATAGAAGCAACAATGAGGATATGCAATGAAGCAGTTACCTGAGGTGAAAGTCTTTGGCCAGTAACATGTCAGGGCATTGGAATGCATTCAATCAGGATGTTTTATGTTTTGTGCCATCCTGTCTGTTATTGGGATAAGATTGAACCTTGAGACATTCTCCATTCTTAAGAAGATAATAACAAATAATGGCATAACTTTAAGAGACACAGATAGTGACGGCATTTACCGGTGTCTTAGGATACCGGGGTAAATTTCCCCTGTGTTGGTTCTATCATTTCTGTCTCTATTTTCCATAATTACCTTGGTGATTTGGTGTCCAGCATCATCCAAAGTCTCCGAGACGAAGTTCATATATCGTTGAACTTAAGTCTTGTGCCAGTTCGTCTACTTTGCCGTCAGGGGCAACTGAATATTGGACTATTTATTAGCTGCCATTATTTTACTATCTTAAGTATTATCATGATATTTTGAAATGAATTATTGAGCAAGTTAATGCTAATGTCAATGTTGCACCCATTTGATATGGTCTTATATTCTTCTACACAAGCATAACCGTAATAAGTTTGGTCACTTTAATTATGATACAATGTTTTTATCTCTAAACCCAGACTTGTTATCAGCTCCTTCCCATTTGGTTTAATGCTGAGATGTTCCTATTTTACTTTTTTCCCCTTCGTTTTTTGGTTTGACTGTTCACCTGCACGTTGGACCAAGAATCTTCTTCGACATATCTGTGTTGCATTTAACTCGTCAGAAATTCAGCCATCTTTCATCAAACATCAATGTTCGATCAAGTTTTTTGCCTCAGCAAAGCATGAGACGTCATTGTTGTTCTAAGGAATTAACATTTTGTGACAAGTGCAAATCTGCCAATTAAAAAAAGAAAGTATTCACAGTATTGACCCACAGTGGAGACCAGTTATAACTGTAAATTGATAGCTGGGGTCACTGACTGTGCTTTTATATAATAAGTTAGATACACAAGCACTCAATGAAAGATTTAGTTTTTAATTCCCATGTAGCAAACGAAAGGTGTTAACTCTCTTTACAGCTTTGAGTATGTTAAACTCAAACACTAGTAAATTGAGTCTCTTTGTTCTTTGTCGTCAGAGCAATAAATATTTTCTTTAGCACTAAAGTCGAGTTCAGCCTTTTTATTCTTTCCTGTCTAGTTTTCTGTCATTCGGTGCAACCTGTGCCGCCTCTCCAAAGTGCTGAATACTTTTATTGTTGCGGGGACTCATTATTTTTTACTGCAGCTATAAAAAATCTCATTCTAGACCTTTTTATTATTCTACATTATTTTAATTATAGGTTCGCTCTCTCACTCTCCTTCTCTCCGTAAAGGTTGAAAGGTTGGCATCTCCCCAACACTGAGGGCTTGTTCCTTCATCTGGACAATTGTGGCATTTTCAAGTGTCTCCTGTTCGATTCACGTCATGCACACCAGCTCCAGGGCATCGCTGCTGCCCCTGGGTGCATCCAGTGCATTTTTTAAAACAGAGGATTAAGGGTGTTGCAGCGAGAGGGAAGTGCCCATTTACTTAAGGTCTTCAAGTAGCAGCTGAAAATCTTAAGTCAAGTCAATTATATTCACAGAATATACATTTGCCTGCGAAATGAGGATTTGTTGAACTGCAGGAACATTTGACAGTGTTTTGAAGTTCCCGTGACAGTTTAAATCTAATACTTGATGGAGATGTCTCTGATTCGAGTAGATCTGGTAGTGGCACATAAGTCCTAGTAATTTATTTAGAAGTAGAGCTCTTCAGAGTAAGAGTTTCTGGAACTTCAGCATCAGGAAACTGTCTCCTGAGGTATTTCTTTAGAGTCGGGCAGACATTGTCTGGATTAAGCCAGATTTTCTCCCTGAATGGAAGGAGTTGCCCCTGACTAGTTTTAGAATTGGGTGGAATTTTTGCCAGATTATGCACACTACTATATTGTATGCATGGTCCAAGTAATGCTGCCTGACATCTTGTTTCCATGCACATGTTCAGTGTGAGCGCCATGTTGTAGCCGCCTATTTGATCCATACAGCGTGAGCATAAAAGTTTGAGGTTCTTAACCTGCACATAGCCTGATTGAATTCACTTTAATTGTAAATGTCACATCTCTATATTCCATATCATCCACACAGAGCTTGATTTGATGTTAACTTTTCTTTTCCTTTGTTATAGACAATGCATTTACATCTAGAAATACATTTCACCCTTACATTGGCCTTCAATGTCCAGAGGATCACACTGAACCTCTTCGTGATCCTCTGACTTTTCCTGCAGCGTCACCTTGAATTTGACACTTTGTCTGAAAGTTGTCAAACACCTCACTGAAAAAAATGATTTTCATGACACTTGATGTTAATCTTACCTGGAGGATGGAGCCTTGAGACGTCGGTGATCCCTTGACTTTTCCTCCAGTGCCACTCAAAAACATTGGATGAATTTGTCACGTTATTTAGTACAGACATTACTATCTCCCTCAGGATAAATTGTAATAAATGTACCATAACTTATTCTCTTTTCTCCAATCATCCGTTCATAATTTCAATTTGTTCAATACTTTGGTTTTATGATCAAATACCACCACCAAGCTGTCAGCCTCAGCTCCACTGTGGGTTTAGTAGGAGCACGCTATATATAGATATGAGATAAACCCAGCAAACATTATAGATGCTATAATTCTACAGCATGTTAGTGTTATTGTGAGAATGTTAGAATGTTGAGATTAGCATTTAGCCCATAGCGCTGCTGTGCCAAGTATAGTCTCATAGAGCTGCTAGCATAGCAATTAAGCAGAAGAACATCTGTTCCCAGCCGTTAACCGTGCATGAGGTAGTGTGAGGTAGTGCATTAGTGTTTTCATCTGTGGATGCTCTGACCCACAGTGCTGTCTCGTCTGCCAGGCCCTATTAGTCCACTTCCACTCACAGTCTAACCTCAGCATCCAACATGTCCAGTCCATTTAATTCTATGTTCATTAACTGATGACATAAATCACAAGAGAAATTCAGTTAAAAAGTCGTTACCTACCTCTGAGCTGTTATTCCCTAATCAGTTGTGAGTGACAACGCCTGGGTCCTGCATACACACACGCAACGTATTTGTAGTGTTTACTCCTCCCTGGATGGGTGGGATGGAGGGGGGGGGGTTGTCAAACGGCTGTGACTGGCTGCGTGGCTATTCAATCAATCAAACTTGGTCAATGGTTTGTCATGTATGGGCGACTCTGTTTTGATTTATCAATGACCTTGTCGTTAAAAAGCGAAGAGGGGGTGAAGTCATGTTTCAGCAATGGCTCGGGGAGTCACAACATCCATAACCCCCATGGGATGCCCTTGCAAACATGAACACATTTTATCCATTTTAACAACGTAAGGTGGGAAAGAGTGTCACTCAGACTTCACACGAAGGGAATATCATTTTTAAATTACATCGATATCATTTTTATACCTGTCTATATATTTATATCAGTCTCTCTCTCGAAATCTGTACACTTATAATTATACCCTGCAATATAATGCTTACTGTGCAGTCATCCTGTGCCACTGCACTTTGTCCGACTATTTTCTCTACCCATAATATTCTGTCTGTAGTGAAAAAAATTATATTATGTAAATTATTTATATTTATGTACTCACTTTCTATATTTCATTTTATTGTCCTATAGTGAATTCCCCCAGCATCAATAATGTTTATCTTATTTTATCATTCAGTACTTTACGGCCTCATTATTCTGGAGCAGAGTAACTTTGTAAAAATTAACAGCTATCTCCAAAATTCTAAACTTAAAAAAGTAACACTTACCTTCATGACACTTTCTCAGTCTCCCACCACGAGGAGTGTAATTTACATGGATTATAAATGTCTGTTTTTACCGATCTCTCTCCTGCACAAAAATGTAATAAAAAGCACAGTGTGTTAGATCTTTGTTTTCCAGCAGCCTTTGACTGTATGTAGTCAATGTTTACTTGTGTAAATGTCCACTTTATACTGCAGCTTTCCTGAAACTCTTTTGTCCATCTGTGTTTACCATTTTCCTTTGGGTTTTGCTTATACTTGCCGTGTGATATAAATTGATTCTGGTACTCGTGAGACTGCTTTAGAACCACCTTTGTGTAAGGCAGGTTCAGACGCACCAGGAAGATATTTCAAACAGTGTTTTCACTTTGTTCTTCGACCTCAGCCAGCAGCACAAAAACCATGCCAAGTTCACTGTGGGAACGACAAACATCCCTTTTACCCAAGCTCTGAAGTGCCAGCAGTGTTATCACACAACGAGGCTCCCACATTTTAGCTGTAGACGGTGCTCTTATGAGCAGGATTAATTAAAAATTGCACAAAGCCAATGTTAACAGTGGCTATGTCAACACGGCTAACAAGTCTCCTAGAGCTGTGAGGAGACTTACAGGAAAGAGGGAGAGGAGGAAAAAGTGACAGATGATAGACTGTGGAAACACACACACACACACACACACACACACACACACACACACACACACACACACACACACACACACACACACACACACACACGCGCACGCACGCATTAACTCAATAACAAGAAAAGTAAGTAAACTAAAAACTAAAAAAAAAACACATTTTCAAACTTGTCTTGACTGACTTTTTGAGAGATAACACAATGTGACAGTGAAACAGATCTTTGCAGGCACAACATGCTGCACACACAAATGCAAGTGGCCCCTGAGGGCCTGCCAGTTCAAATTTTGAGGGTTCCAGGGAACAAGAACAAGAGTCCAGCAAGTCAATGTGACCAAGAAATTGAGGAACTAAACCAAGCAAAGCATCTCCTGGCTGTAGCTTCACCAATAGTTATGGTCTTTGCAAGAAAGAAAACAAGTGTGTTTCCCGAAATATCCAACCTCCATTAGGGTTAGATTTTGTAGCACATCTGTGATAACCTGGTGGTAACCTTCCTTTTCTCTTGTTTTGAACAGGTCAGCTGAAGCTGTCAATCGTCCAGGAGCAGGAAGTCCTTGTTGTTAGTGGTGAGTCACGCTAAGGGCTGTTTGTACAGAGACACAATACAATGTTTATTATTATTTCTTTCTTTATATTTTTGGGGTATTTTTCTTTATTGACTGGACAACTTGCGTGTGGAAGGGAAAAGGAGAGGCTAAGACACAGTGGGTGTCTTCTTGGGGCTGGTAACATATTATAAATAAAAATAATATCAAACAATTTATGTCAAACCATGGCGATCATAGATGAGAAAATACATAGTATAGAAGGGAGCTGGGTACATTAATCCAACAGTGGATGTTTCTGTCATTCCTGTGTTAATGGCTATTTACTCATCAGATGAGCTTCTTAGTATTTCCCCTCTTCCACTCTTTTCTATTTCATTACACAATTATGTAATGAAATGTCCAATTATTCCCCTTCAGTTAAATGCAGCGCTGGGGAATTGCACATTAAACCTTGCTCTTAAGATAATGCAACTCAGTATAACACCACCACTAAATACTTTTATGACTACGAGTTTGATCAACCCATCTATAAACACAAGCCTGAGGTAAATACATGTGTAAACAGTGTCTTGCTGGGACTGCGGCTGCTGTCCGCTCGGATACAAATCAGCATAGAAAAACCACCAACCAATGTATTATTTATGCTTCAGCTATGTTTTATTTGTCCATAGAAAATAATGCTTCTCTTTCATACCCTTTGAGATGCTCTGGTTGTGTATTGTGTGTAGTTGTGTTTTGCATTTGTCATCAAGTGTAAACTTCTGAGTTGAGCAGAGATGGAAGGAAGCTACGGTCAAACACAGTCACACAGGTTTGCAACCTCAAAACCTCAGTGTGTAGATGGGCGGATCTTAAGTTATTTATGTTGATAGATTTGCATAGTATGTGTACTCTGTATGTATTTATGTGAACAAGCGCACACCAAGCGTGAAAGTGTATTGTTCTGGTTTTCCAAATAATGTGGAAACGGAATGGTCACTACTAAGATGCAATGTCTTACTCCTAGGGCTTGGCAATAAAACAATATCAATAATTATCGCAATCGAATTTTCATCAATAGTAATTAAACACAGTTTTAAGACCTATTTCGATATAATGCTTACGCACAGAGAGGAAGTATAACACATAAATGATCTGCATCAGATTTGTATAATGTTTTGCTGTTGATCAAGTATGAGCAGTCATTCTCTGCTCATGAAGAAGAGTTTAAATCCACAGTGTTCACTCAGGAGGAAAAATCTGTCTTTAAACATAATAATGTGATAATGCCCAAATTCCCCACAGAATCGGATTATTATTATAGAGTCCAGTTTGGAAGTCTGTTTTTTTTAGTTTCTAATTAAGCGACTTAAGCTTTGAAATGATAGTGTGTTATACACGTGACAGCTACAGATGGCATTTGAGTTTACACAAAGAAACTGATATTGTATTAATTGCATCTTGTATTATTGACACGTTAGATTTCATGTAGATTATATTATATGTCTTTAAGAGGTTTATCAAGCTCTGCAGGCAGATAGCTGCTGAAGACCTGTCACATATTCTTATTATCCCCAAGCTAACGGCAGTAGGACGGAACCTCATTCAACGCTGTGCTGTGGTACAGGATAAAAAAAACACACAATAAAATGACTGCTGACAGTGATGAAGGCAGAAAAAATTAAACCCAACTTGAGCAGGTGTTCCTGTCGAGCTTGCAGATTTCCCTTCAGAGTTCACAGCCAATGGAATAAATTTAAAATGGTTTTCACAGCTTGTTATTTCAGCAAACAAAACAAAATATGGCCAAGTTAATAGGGGTCAAGTAAGCCATATTAAACATGGCAGCCACTCTTTCCCCCAATCAGATCAGCTTGCTCACTGCATACGGCAAAAAGTGCACATGCACACATGCACTACACACGTAAACCTGATCATGTTTTTTTTTTGCTGCAGACAAATATTCTACATCTTAATCTTAGTGGGTTCAATGTTGGTTCTCTATTTTGACCTTTTGACCCAGAATCTTAAAATTTGATGTGCATATCGTATAAAATTAATGAGACTAAAAAGTCAACAGTCCATAATATGATCTCATGGAATGAGCCGTTTCATAATTTATCCAGTTCTATTTTTATGTGTCCACAGTTCTGGAGGCGAGGGGCATGCTGGAAGAGTGCCAGGGGGCATGTGACTCTTATGTTAAGGTATGTGCAGAGAGAAAAAGCTCATGTGGGCAACGCTGGAAACTGGATTTCCTGTAAATTTGTCTTTTTCTCTGTGTTCTCCAGGTTGGCATGTCCCCAGACAGTGATCCTACAGACAGACAGAAGACTCAGATGGTTCCTCACTGTAGAAACCCCATCTTCTTACAAACCTTTTACTTGTGAGGATTCAGACATGTATTCTATAGTCATTGTCACAGTTTCTATAGCCATTAATCATAGCTAAACATTTTTATCTGCATGCCACCAGGTAAATAAAACCATGCTCCTCTTTGCTTTAGATATACAGAGCTTCTGACTCGTAAGCTTTTATTCAGGAACGCAGCAGGAGATTGTCTGGGTCGGACACGTTCACATCAACAGGAACATTTCTGTAACAGTCCACGTCCGTGCCAGGGTTGGCACCTGGGTAGAGCATGCAGGAGGCAGAATCTAACATGCTGCGGAGAGCAAAGTGTTTTTGTTTTCAGCACATCGACACTGGCATCAAACCTTATCAACAAAAGTTCTCAAATATCATCTTTCCAAATTGACATCTTCGTCTGCCTCCTCTAACTGCATTGTGTTCTTCCAGTTTGCGCCCGTTGTGTGTTGGAAACATCATCAACACGCCCACTCGCCTGCTGGGAATGTACCCACTCGCTTGCTAGTAGGAGATGTTATGGACATTTGCTTTCTCACATGGGGAAAATATGCGAACACTTGCATGTCTGAAAGCAGTTGAAGTTGTAGGTAAATGTTTATGCAACATTTCAGTCTGAGCAGTTCACATAGTGAACTAACGAGTTACAAATACTCTTTAAAGGTTTTTCCAGACTGAAAGAATTGTGTGTCGAGCTATACCACCACGACGTCCTCTCCTCTGTGTACAGTCGATTTTAAAGAGATTCATAAAGTTTGAGTGGCGCAAACGAAAGCAGACACGTCGGCACTGCGAGTGAAAATATGCCTTGTATTTGGCCTAAAGACAAAGTTAAAGAGGAGCTGACTTCTTCTCTTCCCTTTTGTTTACAGTGTTGTCAGTGAGACGGACCTTCATAAGAGACTGCTCTTCACAATGTGGAACTCTGACTCCACAACAAGGTACCTGCTGGTGATCGTGTGACTCGTGATAGTATTGAAGGAATGTGTTTTTGGGGGGTTTTGATTTTCATTCAAACTCACATTTAAATTGTTTATTTCCATGAAGCTGCGACACATCAGCGAGCGTAGTCACGAAGCTTCACTACTAGGTCAACAAAATTCCATTTTATAATTGATGTTCCTGCATATTGCTGTGTCTCCCTTGTCTCTGTGTATGTGTGTTTCTTTTCTATGCCTCTTTCTGAATCTGGCAGAGCGAATGTGTTACTCTCGCCTCTCTGCCTCATCAGACTTGTGCTGAAACAGGGTCATTGCTGGGGATCGAGGACATATGGTCGAATGAGTCACAAATTTTGTGTGCAATGTTACGTTGAGGGGACAGAAGAAAAGTATCACTATGTGCCGCAAATATTAAATAACATGACTTATATATATTTAACAGCTCTTTTCCATGAATGGAGAAGAATCTCTTTGAGCCCATTGACGTTCTTCAAAGTTTTTCTGCTGTTTTGAGTTGAGTAAAAACAAATACTACATACAAGGATGTATGCATCTGCACTGTATAGAGTGAAATGCTTGGTTCAGCTTAGATCATAGAATGATTATAAAGATAAAGACCTTTTTGGGACAGTTCCTGGGACACAGATTAAGAGCGATTTGCTCATCTTTGGTGCGCAATTAAGCCTCATTCACACCAAATGGTTGCTGCTGATAATTGGGATAAGCAAGGAGCGAAAAGTGGGTAATAATAAAGCCATCATTTACTATGTTTGTCAGATACAGAATTTGCTTTTTTTTCTTTAATCTGTTATAGATTTAAATTAACTCCAAGACACCAGGGTGGAGACTCAGAATCTAGGTTATGGTACACGCTAATGTATTTAACAGACATGCATGTGCTCCAAATCCACACAAGGACCCTGTGTTGAATTGAAAATTATATATATCCTCATCGCACTTGTAAACTCTGAAACTCTTATACCTCTGTGAGCAAAGGGAGTGTCGGGGAAAGGAAAGCAGGAATTTCTTATGTGATGAACGCAATTATAAGCTCAGAGGCCCCGAACGTCAGCGTTCAGGCAGGTCTGTTGCAAGAGCTAATTTAATGGTTTGGTGGAGACACAGGTACTGCAAGGATTTTTGCTCTGTGGACAACCTTTGTTTAATGTTAATGGGCTGTGCGTCGTGGCCCACGTAGTACAAGATGTTAAGATGTACAAGATGTCTTATCAGCATGAAACATTCCAGTGCAGAAACGGCTCATGTAGCACAAGTAAAAAATAAAGGACCATGTGGAGGATTCATTGTGCAGCAACTCGTACAAGACCATTTGTGTTTCTCACCTGCAAACATGGTCAAATGCGGTAAGTGGGAAGCACAATCAACCAGTGGCCTCTGCAGGAGTACACTTAATATTTGTATACATAAAGCGAAAGCCTGAAATGTCATTAAAAGGTGATTATTCGACTGGACGAGTGCTGTGGGGAAGTTGTGGAAAGCAAATCCTCTTTAAGCACCACAGAACAAGCCAAAGTGCCGCTGTAGCCAAACCCAGCTGATCCTTGCATGAATGTGAGCGCTCCTGTAATGTATGGACACAATGACACAACGTGCTGCAAAGAAAAGATCTACACTCTAGTGTTCACAAATCAAATCAGGGTGTCCCCTTTATTATTTCTCCACACCCAAAAACTATAGCTCGTGTAAATTCACATTGGTGAAATGAAAAGACGGATCATAGGAGCAGCGTTAAATCACACTGCTGTATTGTTCATATTGCATATGTGCACGTCGATGCTATATTTCCGCTTCCACATGGCATAACTGTTTATGTTGCAGCTGCTGCCCACTCGAGGCATCACAGAGCTCGATCAGTGTTTCACCGTGTTACTTTGAGGATGAAACAAAAGAGATGTTCACTATCATATGTAACAGAAACCTTTGGATTTTATTATCTATATCCTCCCTCTGTGTTCGTTTGTTAGTTTGTTTGATTATGGTGCAGACCCAAATTAAAATCCAGATCTAGCAGATTTAAATGTGTTTGGCCTTGGCTATTTTAGTTTTCTTATTTCATTCATTAATTTTGCACCGATAGTTTCACTATTTGTTCTTGGGTGTAGTGGAGTGCAGCACTATAGTATG
Source organism: Hippoglossus hippoglossus (assembly GCF_009819705.1). Classification (NCBI taxonomy): domain Eukaryota; kingdom Metazoa; phylum Chordata; class Actinopteri; order Pleuronectiformes; family Pleuronectidae; genus Hippoglossus; species Hippoglossus hippoglossus. Next base: position 10,653,257 of record NC_047162.1, on the reverse strand, counting down.
TTTAGACAAAAAAAGGAAAAGTTCTCTATATTAGGATTGGGGTGTAGAGTTACTATTTCTCGACAGGATCTTGGTATTTTAATGGAATATGCCTTATTGCCACAATATTCTTAAATTGAAGCACTTTTCCCCCCTAGTAATGCATGGATGAAAAATACATGATTTATGATGTGCATAAAATGTAGGCTGCCTCTTCTGGTGAAAAAGTTTGGAAGGGCTGAATCTGGATTCTCAGGGAGTTGTGTTAGAATAGGCGAGTATGATCTCAGCAGGGTCTCCTCGACGTTCTGTAAATGCAGCAGAGCTTTTTCGGTCACTGGCTCATCCGACCGAGGGGATGGCAAGAAACATTTCAGGTGCTCATTCGCGCTGGGGGCCAGTTTGCCCTCAGCGCAGCATCTGCAGCTGCATTAGTCCAGCACAGCTGGGAGGATGTCGAGAGCTGTTTTTCTCATGTACGCGTAACTTAACATATCCCAACTCACTCCTCCACCACATACATGCCCATAAAGCTGATAATTAATTAGATCACTGTCACTTTTGTTGTTATTCATGACAAATGTTCCCCAAGTAGAGTGTATTTTGTTAGTTTTGTCCTTTGTTATGGATTATTTTGCTTCTAACAGCACCCATGGGATCAATATGGACTTTTCTTATTCGTTATAAAGATGTAGTTTAATCTGAGAACAGATTACATGTGACCAAACCTAAAGATGAAAAACACAATTTTTTACACAACATCCCATTGATTAGTTTAACTTTGCTCTTAGGTCTATTTGAGTAAATTAATTTGGGTCGTAGGAGACATTTCAAATGTCAGAACTGAATTAGATGACACATCAGCTTTATTCAGGGATATTCATCTATTTTTACTCTCTGTCTGTCTGTCTCTCTGTGTATCGAAAGGATGAGTGCACTGCTGGGCTGCCTGAGCTTCGGTGTCCGCTCCCTCATGGACAGAGACGAGGTGAGTTTGAACACGGATATAACAGATATGAGGATGATCGGCGAACCGTGTCCTCAGCGCCGTCTTTCTAACGTTACCTCTTCTCCTGCGTGTGTCCGTCCGTTAGACCGTGACTCTGACAGTTTACTTCAGTGTGAATGAATTCCAGTGACCTCAATAGCTGAGAAGAAACACTTTAGGGTTACCAGTGTTACCGCACAGGAACACTGCCGCCAGATACTGGAGCGAAACACACTTTGAGTCATTCTCTCCTCTGAAATGTCATGGGTCACACACACATGAACGTGACTTTTATGATTTAAGTCTCTCAGAGTGTCATGTCTTTCATTTATTAAAATAAAATGACACTCGGTAGCATTAAATGTTCCCCCGAAATTGTATCGAGCTGCACCAAAATGACTCCAAGACATCAGTCCTCTTAATATGTCAGATTTTCTTTTTCATCAAGATTCATCAATTATTCCCTGGGAAATCTGTGACAATCTTAAAGTGATTAAAAAAATAATTCCTGGATCTGCCCCTTTTGTACAGATCCGTGCCAAAATGTAATGGGTTCTTTCTTGGCCCATTTCCCATCTTTCCACCAAGTTTCCTGGAGAACTGCTCATTGGTTTTTGCACAATCCTGCTGACAAGCAAACAAACGAACAGACAGGCAGGGGTGAAAACATAACCTCCTTGGTGGAGGCAATAAAATAAAAGTTTGATTTGAAAATTACAGTGTTAGTGCAAAAATGCACTTTTACAGAACTTTGCGGTGTAATATTCCAATCAAATAAAATTGAGTATTTCCTTAGAGACAGTGTATTTCATGTCCTAAATCTGAACAAGCAGCGCATCATAAAAGCCCAAAGCTGATTCCTTTTGTCAGTCTCAGTTTGCTGTGTCCAAAAGTGTTCTCATCACACTTTGAGTGTAACTGCTGCTTTGGCCTTTGTGCTTACTGGCTGAACGCTGTCTAGTCTCACTGACACCGACACTAGAACTAGTTGAAAAGTGAGAGTAAACTCTTTGATATTCAGACTCTCTGTACCTACCAGGGGATGTGGAGAGGACAACTACTCACACACACACACCGACAGACACACACAGGTTGACACCACTTCTTCCCACACACCTACATCATAATAAAGAAGAACACTTAGCTCTCAGTCGTTCTCCCCAAACTGTCCCAGGTGACGGCAGCTCGAGATGAGGAGCTCAGCGTTGTGCTGTGGCTCAGTTAGATGAAATAGGTTCTCCTCGGTTGTAAAGTAAATGCACACATCTGCTTTTCTTAGCTCTTTGTCTTCACTCTTTAATTATTGAACCTTAATTCATCCATTTCTATCTTTCCTTCCCTCTCCGTTTGCTTTGAGTATTTGTTTTCCCTGCACTGTGCCACATACTCTCATTTTAAAAATGAAGCACACATTTTCGTGCTTAGTGCAGTAACCACTGCAAATTGTGTTTAATGCTTCAGTACTTCTGTTCTTTTGAGACAAAGTAAATGTATAGTATGCAGTATGTACAGTATGAGGACGTTATTGTTTATTGGCAAATATACCTGATTCTGCTTTATATTAAAGTTAGGATTGTTTTGTAAGTTGATTCTGAAACACTTTTATTTATTTTTTTTTATCAAATTAATTGACATCCTCTTCATGTCCTGATAGCCATCAATAAAGTTGTCGAGAAAAAGAGAAGCCTGTGTCTGTGGCCCTTGCAGGACTGTAATAAAAACACTATCCGTCTGTCGCTGACCGACTTGTGCGCACCATGCCCGTGCCCCCACCGCATGACTGGAGATGCACACTGCTGAAGCAGAGACGATAGCCAGTAGTTAGCGAGCAAGTCACTGCGGTGCACGTTCTCTCTCTCTCTTCTCTCTCGTTTTGCGGGTGTAGCTGACGGGAGGGGATTGCATGTATCGGTTGCAGATTTTTTTGTGTAGTGTAGCCTGATATTGCTTGTTTTCCAAGGTCAGCAACCCTGGATTTAAGCAGAGAACCCATGTGATGTGGTTAAGGCACTAATATGAAAGCCTCAGAGAAAATGAAGCAGCAGCTTTTACCCTTTATTTGTGGGCCTCGTCAGTTTGTGTACTTCCAGGATCAGTTGTTGCACTTTGCTGCCCTTCACCAGTCCAGAACTCTGCAGTCCGCCCTAATGAACCATTCAAATCTGAACGCTTTGTGAAGTAGATAATAGAAGTTCAGTAAAATCTTCAGTAAAAAGTTTTTCTTTCACATATGAAGGATGCAGCAGGAGATTGTCTGGGTCAGATGCGTTCACAACAACAGGAACATTAATGGAACCTTCATGCGAGGGGTGGAGCCTGCAGGAGGAAGGACATGACTGATATATTGCACTGCTGAAATCACAGTATTTTTGTGAACAGCACATAGACACTGCCGTCAATGTCACCAAAAGCTTTTGAAACTTGTCTTTCAAAGTTGACGTCTGCGTCCTCTACATTTCTTTTTTTCATCCGGAGATATTTGTATTCTTCGTAACACCAAATACACCCCCGCTCGCTGTCATTGTTTTGCTGTTTTCTCACTTTATAGAACTCATTTAGACATTTTCCGGACATTTTACTTTACTTTAGGGGGCTGGCAGGAAAAGTCGGTTAAATGTCTGGAGCAACTGACTCGGACATTTGCATTCTCACATGGAAACCCCTCTGGTAAAGTGTCTGGAATAGGTCCCGACTTCAGTGCATGTCTGAAAGCAGCTTTTTTTTATGTATATTTCTTTTGTCTCCGGCTTCAAAGGAAGCTCAGAGGCACATTTCATTTCAGTTTGAGTGACACAGAAAATGGTGTCTGCTTTCCGTTAATGATTGTGGTTGTTTTGTTTCTCAGACTGAGAAGTCAAAATAAAACTTAATTTGCTGTCGAGAAAGTAAAGCTGGAAAAACATGAAGCCAGCTGCAGATTTATAAAAACTCTCTCCACTGAGTTTTTTTTTTTTAACGTCCACATCAAGCGAGGCAAACAAACAAGGGAATTAAATTATATTTTAGTCAGGCTTATTGCTTCCTTCGTCTAACATTTATACCAATTAATATTTAATTAACTTGATACGCTAATGAGGGAGATTTAGCTTTGAATCACAGGGAGTTACGTCTCTACATCCATTCTTCTCCTCTGTTGGTCGTTTTCATTCATCCCTTACAAACCCATACATTCCTGGCTCTTGATCTTCTGGGGAGCTTTAGGAGACTCAACTTTTTTTTCTATCTCTCTCGCTCGCTCGTCTGTCACATCTTGTTGTTTGTTTGCACCCGTGTGTCACTTTGCGATTTTTACCTCTTCCTCATCCCCTGCTCTCTCCCTTCTCTCGTCTGTCTCCTGCCCGACTAACAGCTCTGTTGGCCCCATTCTTTCCCCCCTTTGTCACATGTGCAGGGTAATATTGAACGATGGCGTAAATCCCTCCCTGACTTTCAGGACATATGCCCTCCCCTCCCCTCCCCTTCCCTTCCCTTCCCCCTTCTTCTATACAAGTCCCCTGCCCGTCCTCCCCCCTTGTCCCACTGCCTGCAGTTATCTGTCCACTCAGATAAGATGCTTTTAAAATGGAGATTATTGTTACTGTCCATGGCATCACGGTATTCAGTGTAAAAGAGGAGACTGGCTGTGTGTGTGTGTGTGTGTGTGTGTGTGTGTGTGTGTGTGTGTGCGTGCATGCGTGCATGTGTGTGCTGTGGTGAATGTGTAGCACAGGGTAAAATGATGGCAGAGCTTATGATGGTGTTTTCATGTTCTTGTTTGCAAGACTGTGTCCACATCATCAGGATTACACATCAGACTCCCTCTGTCACGGCTTTATGTAACACACGTACTGTAGTCTGACACACACACGCACACGCGCACGCACACACGCATGCGCAGAGACACACACCATCTGGCCCACAAGGCAGAAGTGCAGAAGCGGGGGCATCAGCTGCTGGAATAAGCCAAAGCATTGTATGTGGTGTGTGTGTGTGTCTGTGTTCAGTGCTCACAGCCCTGGAGGAGCAAGCATGTGTGTGTCTGTACATGTTTATGCACTCACATAGAAGATTCATTTTAAATGAAGCACTCATTAGGTTGAATCCCCAAGCTTCAACTCAGCACTCGTGAATAGTCACACACACATGCACACACACTCACACTTGCATATACATATATAGACAGTCTTTGTGTGTGTGTGTGTGTGTGTGTGTGTGTGCTGTAGGAAGTTCAAGGATGGTACTACCTACTGGGGGAAGAGCTGGGGAGGAAGAAGCATCTTAAAGTGGCCACACAACACAACTGCCACACCACCGGTAAGTTAACTTGATAATTATTCATTATTCCGTCAATAAGGCCGGAACACTGATGTTTAGGACTGAGCATCAAACATTGGTACTTTTGATGAACTCACTGAAAAGTGTTTAACTAGCATCAGATTGTGTGAAGCACTGAAAGTTGGCATTTTATTTCTATTATCCATATTTTATTAAATTTTTGGGGGCATTGCAAAGGGTGTTTAACGAAGGTATAGAAAAATATACTCTTTAGGCATTCTGGCATCATTTGATATTGATTCCAAAAACTTTTCAAATTGTACAAAGCTCTGTTGGAGTTCTGGAAAACAGGATGACGATAAAAGCTAGTGTAGAAAAAGATGTCATAAAATAAAGATAAAAGCTATAACGACAGTGTTAAAGGGGCGAATGAAGCTTGAATATAATGGCGACACAACTTGGGTACTGTTACTACAAGCTGTATACATTTTCTCACATGTCTGTGTGCGCCCGGGGTGTCAGGCTCTCTGCTCTTAAGTCTTTATCAGCCTTTGGGTCGGGAGGTGGGGGTGACCGGGGAAGTGAGGGATTAAGAGAGGGAAAGAAAGAAGGATTGGGCGAGCGAATGAGGGAAAGACGGCGTGAGTAGGAGGGAGGGAGGAGTCTGGATGAAAGTGAAGCGTCACAGTTGCCAGAGAGAGGGAGAGAGAGAGAGAGAGAGAGAGAGTCGGAGCTCTCCTATACCGTTCGCTGCTAGACAAACGGTATCACACACCCACCCATCTCACACACACACACCCACACACACACCCATACTCTCATTCAGACACATTTGTTTGGAAATCTATTTTTCTGCTCTCCGCACCCGGAGTGCTCATTCTCCTTCTACTTATGTTTGCACTCACTCGTAGTTTCACATTGGGGGTGGTGTGTGCGTGTGTGGTTGTGTGTGTGTGTGTTGGAGTTATGCTACTCAGTGCCAGCATTAAGGGCAGCCTAGACTAGGTGAGTACTATGTTTGTGTTATTATTCTTGACTGTATCAAATGCACACATGGATATTTTGGAAGTTGCACATTGCATCGCAAAGCAGCAAATTAGCAGCATGGACCATTTTTTATTTTTATTTTTGGTGTGCTTTAGCTCTTTTATTTTATGAATTTTTTGTCTGATGTACTCTCTCCCTCCACTTCTTTTTCTTAACTCCTCTCATTGCTTGTTTCCCCCATCCGTGCATTTCTCTTTTGTGTGTTTATATTGTTGCTGACATTACTTTCAAACAGCCCTTTGTTACTCTCTGCATGCGCCGCTAATCTGTCAATTCTCATCTAATTTTCTCTCGCTGAGCTAAATTGGTCACAATTGCTTTCTATGGAAGACCACTTTAAGGAGCTTGGCTTACCCACTCGGTGGATTACTTACAGTATGACCCCACCTTTTGTGCATGGGACACAAACGTTGCACATCAGCACATACACATATATTCCCACATGCACTTTTTCACGCTTAGTACCGTTGACTTTCCTATTGCTTATAGCGTTTATCATAAGACACTACGTTACCCATCCCAATTTACACTGAACTAGGCTAATCTACCTCATGCAACTTTAAAATTAGTTTTATGCATCTGTGGATGGAACTGGGACAAGGGTATCAGATTGAGCAAGACTCAGCCAGCAGGAAACCATTACAAGGCTTGCATGAGGGCATCCTTATACTCAAGGGTAACACAGGCAAATTATTCTTTTAGCTTGTGGGATGAGAAGCTGCAGGGTGTTTTAACTATAATATTAGTAATGATATTCAGAAGGTGTGGGAAAGCAACTTTTTAAGTAAATTTCAGAGGATGTAAAGAGGATAAAAGAATGAAACCCTGCGTGCTTAGCAGTATTAGATGGATGCAGAATATTTTAATCTTACCGCGTGGCAATACTGCCCCACTACTGTCTCCTCTGATCCTTGTGTGTGGGTTTGTCTGTGTGTGAGAGGGGGGTGCATGCACTTGCGTGTAGCCAGCTGGCAGAATGTAGGCCAGGGACCGCTGCACCATGACAGGCGCTAACACGGAAATTAACAAAATCTCATTCATTAGAGTATCACTGTGTGTCCATCCCCTCTTTATCTCTCTCACTTTCTTTGATAGTCAATTTTATTTATGTTTCTCTCTTTGCCTCCGATTCTGAATATCCTTGAGCTTTTTCTCCGTCTCTTCCATTTCATGCCCCTCCCCTCCCTCACCTGTAGTTTTATTCATGTTCCACTTTGGGTTTGCTCAGACATCAAAGTTTATTAATCACTCTGACATCTCTCTCACTTGTCTGTTTGCCCTCAGTCCAACTATTATGTACCCAGGTATTGTGGCAGGATGCAAAAACCCATTTGCTAAACAAACAGTTCAATCTAACATTAACTTCCACCCAAGACCATGATTAGAGTTTATATTAAGAAACGGAGGTAGTAGGGTTGTACTGGGAGCTTGGCAGGCTCATCAGGTTCTTGTAATGCTTTGGTTTCAAGGCCAATTTCAAAGTTTTTCCTCTCGTCATCGCACCTCTGTTCCAAGCCACAGCAGCAATCTTTAACTTCCTTCAGTTTTTCCTGTAATTTGAATGTAATGAAGCTGAGACACATAAATCTCTTTATGAATATGTTTACCATGTGTTTTGGTTTCTCCATAAATGAGTAAACATCTCTATAGTGAATTTCTAAAAATATTCGTACCGAAAAGAAAATAATGCTTTTTTTCATCCCTCAATAAGAAACGGGGAGAAATGGATAAAGTGTCTGTCCATACGTCCATCCATCTGTCATCACTTTGCTTCTGCAGCAGAGCTGGAAAACCAGTTGGAATGTTTTCATTAAACTTCACAGTTTACAGGTTGTAAAGTCGTGGCCTTTTGCCATTTTGGGTTGTGACCTCAGGTAACTGTAAACGCATCAACTTATCTGCTCTTTCATGCATATGTTATCTCCTGATGACTCTTGTTTGAGTAAGTTGAACATAGAGTTTTATAAATAGTACCATAATTTATCTAACCTTTGAGCTGCCAGTGAGCAGTATTTGTTATATTTGTGGTCATGCTCAGGGGGAGCTGTGGTTGGATGTGTGCATTTTGTAATTCTGTTGGTTTATTTGTTTGTTCCTTTCTGTGCAGCACCCTGGGGAATTATGGTATGCACTGTTTGGGCTGGCAATATTCTGTGTAGCAATATTTTTGGTACTCTGTAGACTTTCCCTGAAGTCACATACGGGTGAGATAGATGCATGTACTGAAATTAACCCCAAAATAGAAACCAGTAGTATTTTGTAGATGCAAATTATTTAAAGATTTAATTTGCTCCAAATATTCACAAGATGCTACCATAATTTTAGGCACAAAAACAGTGAGGAGTATGGTTGGGTTTAGTGTTAGGTTTGTAAATGAATACTTAATACTAAATAATAATAATAAAAAAATTATAAATACTGTTGGAGTGACATGAATCCATTTTGGTTTTGGTTGGCCTCAGATTTGTTAATGATTAAAATGAAATGAACTTCAGCTACAACTTCTAGCATCACTCAGAGTCATCATCTCATTAATGAATTAAGTCCAACTTAAGTCAGAGTTAAAAATAAACTACTCCATGTTTAATTTCCATTTTCTGTTTAAGCATTGCATTATCAAACTGCTACAGTTCCTACCCAGAGTTTATATAATTATTTTGCAATGGGGAGATAAATACAAAGCATGTGCTCTGCCTGTGTAGTTGCATTTGAGAGAGGATTTACATTTAATACAGTTCTGAGTAACAGCTGTTTGGACATGGCAGCTGCACTGTCACAATCCTACAATCAATATCCTATTTGAAAGAAAGTCTAACTTTGTATGCAAATATCATCCGATGGAAAATATAAAAGGCTTGATCGTGAATGGATCCATGTTGATGTGCACAGACTCTGACCAGAGGTGCACCATTTGTATCAGTGTGTCTCACTAATCCCTCAGTCAGAGAGCTGTGCCAGTTCAAAGTCAGGGCAGTGCCAAGCCAAAATCCCTGGAGGCAGAATTATGTTGGACGAGGAAGTCGGCGGCACATCTACACATGATGCAGCATCGTCCTGACCTACCGGAAGGGAAGGAAACATAGTTGTCTTGGGGCATTCATTATGCAGAAATCTCTTCTGCTCAACTAACAAGTTTTACTTGTGTTGTCAAGTCTGATACAGCTCATTCCTCTATTGTTAAAAAACATTGACTGTATAAGAAATTGGATGCAGACTTTGGGTCTGTGGAAAGGACTAACCTGTATTCTCTCGAATGACCAGCAGAGGCAGATTCCACAGGAAGTCATCAAATTTTTTTTTTAGTCTTCAATACAGCATGATATTAATTTAGTAAATAATGGTCCCAATTAAAGTAAAATGGATGATAAAGAACGGTTGCCTATACATTGAAGCGTAGACACCATGTGATTGGCCGTACCTCAAGCTCAGTCAGACTCCCCTGCTTCTTCAAATATGGTTTCTTCTGGTTTCAAACATGGTGCTGGCCAAATCCTCGAGGCTTCAAAGCGGCAGCTCCCAAACCAAAGCGAGACGTCACAGTGCATCGTCATGTTGCTTCTTTATGATGAACAGGAGTGTTTTGATCTAATCCCACATAGACCTTGCTGCCGTAAATTTACTAGAACGTCAAATGAATCACTAAACAAATACAGTACGTACTCCTGTTGAAGTTACATTTTATAAAAACTGCAGTTCTTGGCTGTTTTTGTGTATTTTTTTCATTACTAAAAAACAAGCTTTTTGCGCTAGTGGAGGAATAAGGGGTTTAGGGCTGTGAGCTACTGAGAAGCTTCGGAAGTAAAAATGTACTGATAGATGGAGTAATGCAATTATTCTATTTTCGACTTTGACAAAGCGACATTTTAAAGAGATATACTTTTTCTACAGATTGCTGGAAGTCATTCTTCTTTTTACTCTCTAGTGCCATTGTGACTCAGACCGACTGACTTTCCTACCGCCTCTACAACAAAAATCTGCGGAGCGCTGACAGCTAATTACACTGTAAGGCAATAAAAAGGCTGCCGTCTTAACTTTGCTAAACATGCGTTGAAAGGCAGGAACAGAAAGACGGTGCATGAGTGGCAGCCAAACAACATTTCTGTTAAAAGGAGTGACAAGAAAATTTGTGCAGATTTGCAGGACACAATTTTGCCTGATGCGGTGATGAAGACCTAATACTGTAGAAATACAGCTCTGTATTGGCTCTGACTACATTCAAAGGTGGTGCACACGTGTCGATTGTTAAATTTGGAGAGAGAGGAAAATAATAATACACAATTACTTTCTGTGGCTGTGTAGTGTTTTTTTTGTTTTTCAATTTCGTCAAATGCTTAAAGTAATAGAAAATATCTGCTCGGATAAACTGTGCATGGTAGTAAATTAAGTACAGAACAATGGAGAGAACAAAAGCGCTCGCTGCACAAAAACAGAAAAATGAATTTCCCTTCATTAGTCTCGATGGTCATTAGGATGGCGCGGTACTTTTCGGAGAGATTAAGTTTGTCCACCCATCTGTGCGTATTTGTTCACAGGCATATGTAGATTTGTTTCTGTCATTTTATTACTAATGAAAGAAAAATACAGAGCATTTGAGAAACTCTCCTCGCTCTACCTTTTTTTTATGGTTTGCATATGAAGACAACTGACCCACGGTGACATGTACGTGTGTGTGTTTTTAACCATGTTCTAATACATTTCCCTCCAACAAGCTTCCAATGTGGGTCAGGTGCTCTCCATATGCGTGAAAGCGAAAACTAGCTGAACAGCCAATGGGCTCGTGCTTAAAAAGTATGTCATCTGCTTCATACACACACTTGTTTCACTATTCATAATGGATGAATGGGGAGCCAGACACTGTACACACACACACACACACAAATAAACACTGTCAGGCCTTTCCAGATGGCAAGCTGTGCCTTTAAATCAGCAGATTAAATTTTACGCAATGCCATCAACTTTGTGTGTGTGTGCGTGAGGCTCGGCCGTTGACACGGAGGAGGGGGTGTTTTCTATATTGTCAAGTTGTTCTGGTAAACACTGGTTGTGTGTGATTATGGGAGACAATGTGTTGATGAGCGTACCGTATCTCTGACATGACATACATCTGATGCTTTCTCTGAGGGGCTATTATTGACCCTGGTGTCATGTCCACTTGATCTGAAGTGAAGCATTTGACCCAGTAGTTCATACTCCGCTGCTCTGTTGCATTTTCTGCTCCTCTGACATTATCAGCTATTATTCTATAATATAAACAAAGTAAATCTTGGTTTTGTGAACAACTGGAATTGCTAGTCTAGAAAAAAAGAAAGGAAAAACACATTTGCTGTCCAAATGAAACTTGTCTGTATCTCTTGCTAGAACGATATACTCCACTTGAACAAGCTTATTTAAAATATATTTCAAAATAAAGTTCCCCCACATTATGGAATTCACTCTCCATTGAACTTAGACAGACCGATTCTGTCCCTGACACGGTGTGATGTCTCTCAACCTAACAGGTGCCACAAAACTAATAGGATGGTCAGAGACTTGTCAGTAAAGCACACTCACGCCCACACGGTCCTCAGAGGACGTCCATTCAGGAAAGATAAGTGGCACCAATGTTTGTCGACCATTGGCGTCATAAGACATTTGAATGAGTATTTAAGTCGATTTCATCCTCTGCACAAGATGTCTCTAAATTAAGAATTAAACCAGATGAGCGACAGCAGAGCTAACACAAGGAGCTTTGCCTGTGAAATTAAAATCTTAAAACTTGAGGTGAGTCTGACATTTTTCTAACAGATCCTTTTGTAATGAAATATAATGTAAATATAACGTGAGCTGCACAGAAAATTTGAAGTTCGCATTCAATTTCATCTTAGCAGAGACGAGACAGGAAACAGTAAATAAAAAGTGTGAGGATTGACTGCAGGAACACTTTGTCCTCTGGAAAGTTTGAGGTTGATGGGGGGGGGGGGGGGGCACATGCACTAGTCCATCTCAGACAACCACAGATGATGTTGGCACCTCTACTCTTCAACCTCTGCACCTCCTTAAGTATGAATCTCTCCAGACTGCAAACTTTCAAATAGCACAATGTTCAGTGGGTGGACACTTCCATGTGTTAGGGTCACAGCCAATGAACCTCGACATGTTGCGCCTGCAGAAGGTGGGCGTAAGTAAGTGGGCAGGACTGGTCGGAGTGTGAGTGCCAATATGGGGTGCACTAATGTTGATAACAAGCATATTCCCATCCTGCTCTGCAGATATTTATAGCACGTGTCGCAGTACATACTGACAGTTCTGTGTGAATGACACATAATTCTCACAGAGAGAGCGTGCATGAAGGAATATAATAAAAAAATATTTTTTTTCATATTTCTTATCTTGATGGCTCTTTTGCATAGTTAAGTTGTCAGTATTCTTAAAAAATAATTTCAGGTTTTGCTTTTGCAACGATGATACAACAGGAGCTTTTTTCATGCTCTTAATTGTCAGTGTCACTATAAACCTGCTGTGTTTACGTAAGACAAGGGAAGGGACTCAGGGGAATGCATGTGCAGGAATATTTATGATCTTGTTGGTGATTCCCTGCTCTCTTAGTTTAGAGTAACTGCGTGAGAAATACTGTGTTGTGAGACAAATTAAACTTTATTCCGCTTGCTACTTTCCAATGCCAAGCCTCTACTCATCGGTTAGCTCGCTTATGTTCTGTTATTATTGTGAGCAACTATTTCTGCTGTTGTGACCAAACCTGTTGAACTGGTAGAAGTTGGTGATTTTGGCGTAACCAATTCAGCCTGTAATCTGAAATCCCATCCCAGTCTCTGAATGTTTTGTTCACCTCAAATCCTTTGAACAAAATCCCCATCAGGGACAATCTACCACACATTGACACGGCAGACATAATCCAATCTGGCTATTTGCTTTAGACAGAAACAGGAACTGAAATGCGTCAGTCACTAAACAGTATTTAACATTTATCTGCCCGTTACTTAACAGTAATTGTCTTGTTCTATGTGTTATCAGGCTGTAAATGACTCAGTTGTTTAATGGCTGCACAGGTCAGGCACAAATATCTCTCATGCTCAATATTATACTATTGTGTCATGTTTGAAATGCACTCCGCTTTAGGTGCAGAGAACTCAAGCATCTCAAAATGCAATCCTCTCAGGGATCAAACTGCGTGTGGTGAAGATGTATTGTAAATTATCTGTGCATCCATTTTGAAGTTTGATGTTTGTATTACAATATGCATGTATGTTCTACTTTTGCTATCTTCTTTTCATGACATTAAAGGGGTGGAAAAAAATACATATAGGAACCCCCTATAATATATAAGATTACTGTAGAAACATCTAAACGCTGCTTTTTCATTATTTATTGATAATGTCCGAGCACTAAGTCATCTAATATATGTGTTGTTGTTGTACATAGCATGTTCCTGTTATTTTTTCCACCTCCTGCAAACCTCTCTGTAATAACTGTAGCCTTTTAGAACAGTGTTTCTTCCTCTTAAACAGAAGCAGATTACTTATCAGATCTTGACCTATATAAAATGGAATGACAGGGTGGATCATTCAGGGCATCTACACATCTGCCAGTTTACAGTGGAACCAATGTGCTTCCATGGGATCAGAAACAATCCAGCGTAGTTGGTTTCATAGAATCCAATAATTTTTCCTCCACTGTCCAATGAAAACCATCTGTTAGTTACCACCTCCAGGGTAGTTTTGTTTTCCTCTGCTTTAGTTTTTCTATTTGTTATCTAACTAACTGATTTACATGAAATTATTTTGGAATGGTGGGGCATGACCTAAAGAAAAAACCATTGAATTTTCGTGCAGATCTGAATCTACAGTTTTCATCTGCTTTTGTTTGTCTGTTTGTTTGTTAATTAGCATGATTACACAAAAACTGCTCGACTGATTTCCATAAAAGTTTGAGGAGGAGTGGGGCATGTCCCAGGGAAGAGCCCGTTAAATTATGTAGCAGATCCTGTGAATTTTCTTTGACATGGCGAGATAGAGCATTAGCCTTGTTGGAGGTAAACGCCTTTATGCATGTGACCCTTCAGTCAGTGGGTGACACTCTTGCTAGTTGCGCAGTAATCATAATGAACAGATCAGCATCCCCAGTGCCTCTCAGTCAGCTCAGCTGTTTAAAGCATGACCTTTGTCCCAGATATGGAAAATTGGCAGCTTTAGTTTTAATAAACATGTCAACAAATGTGGACAAGTGGCTCACTGACGGTTTTATCGCAACCGTTGACCGGTTGGCCTGCGGGATTTAGTGGATTATCCAGTATTGGATGTGACATATTTTACAACTGAAATTTGATGGAGGGGGAAAATCACTCCAATCTTTTGCTGGACTACTGAAGGATGAAGATGATCCCCATAGACTTAAGATGGATTGTTTTTTATTGTGTGCGTGTTGGTCAGAAAGTCACTGTGAAACTCGGTTAAACTAAGATTTCCAATGTTTAAGGTGGCAGTACAGGATGCGTGTACAACAGCAGGCAGTGTTTCAGTCTACATCACAGTTAGGGCCCAAACTATAGCTGCAACACTGTGCACAATAATGACCGACCTCATCAAAGAGAACATGTAAAAGAACTGAACTGAATCCAGAGGTTTTATGTTGCTGCACACACTCCACATCGTTCCCCTCATCTAAAGGATCAATTTGTCCATTGACCAACAAAAGCGCCCTCAGGCACAAGACTGAATCCACTCTTTCAGCGTGGTGATGAGCTTCAGATTTACTTGTTGTGTTCACCAAATAAAAAGAGCTGCAAGGCTGGAGAGTTTGCAAAAGGGACCGCGACTCGAGTGTGAATCGATACATCGGTAGAACAAAACTCTAAATGCAGTCAAAAGGAACCTTTTACTTGTTTAAGAAAGACATTTGGGTCCAAATTGACAGCATCATGAATCCAATTGTGTGTATTTGCTGCTGTCAGATGTGCACTGAACTCTGGCTGAACTATTTCCATTTCTATTGACTTGCATCATGAGAGAGATGTTGGTTGTTGGCCCCATCACTTCTATACAGTACATTTTGGTATCAATTGCCAGTTCATTACAATCACTTTCTCTATAGACTGTTATTTCTTGGCGTGAGCAGTTTAAACAATCCTCTCCTGATACTTCGGTGATCTGAAGAGACTCAGTGAATTGAACAGGAGGAAGTCTTCTCCCTCCTTGGTTTTGCCACTCGCTCCATCAAGTGTTTATTTGTTTGTTGGTGACAGGAGGTGAAAAGGGGGAGTGAGTGGGGCAATGTTTGATTTGGGCAGAGTCAAGGGCCATTTATGTTGTGGCAGATCTGAGACTGGTTGATTGAGACAGCCAGCACCTTAACATGTCTTTTCTTTCTTCTTGCCTTTTGCACGTCTTCATTTTCTGCCCCCCCTCCCCCATCTGATTCCACTCTCTGCCTTTCTTTAAGTTCCTCTCTTTCTTATTCCCCTTTTCTGACTACATTGCTTTTTTTTGTACCCAATTCCGGGTTTCTCTTGTGTATACTTTTCCCACTGTCCGGTATTTCCCTCCCCTATTGTTCCTCTTTCTTTCCCCCCATTTTTATGTCAGTCATTCTGGATGTTACTCGTTGCCAGCTGCTCCCCTCATATGCCCCATGTTACCGATGTCTTAGCCAGACAAAAGGCTCCTCTCCTGGGCTTGAAGCCAGCCAGGTTAGCCCCTCTCTTTAGCTGGACCCCTGGAGGCTTCAGATTCGGGAGTGACAGAATCTTTTTTTTTTTAAAGCCCCAGGGTTACGATGGCAACCGCAACTATGGGATTGGACCTTTTCCTCTGGGATTAAACTCTGGGGTTAAACTTTAGGGCCACAGAGGAAAGTAGAAACTGTGTCCAAAATCTAGGGAGGTTTTTAAGTTTCGAATCTACTTGTGGACTACGGATACATTTTAAACTCTTTTGCTTTTTTTACTTCTCTTTGCTTGTTTTGCCTGTACTGTACTGAGTGATGCAAAATATTCACATTACAATATGATGTTGAAACTTACAACTTTTGGCTCTTACAATGTTTCCCATTAACTATCTAGACTGAAGTGGCACTATTGGGTCCTGACACAGTTTCATATTGAACCAGTACTCTCATAATAACATAAGAGATCTCTAACTTGGTGTGTGCAGCACTATTTGCCGCGTGCTCGCTCATGATGTCGTGCTACCGTTGAGAGACGTAGGAGACATCTTGTGTAAATTTAACATTTCCTATTCATAGGAAATCAAATACTATCAGACATTAATAATTATTAAATTCATAGAGTTTGTCTATGATTTAAAACATGTTCAAGTTTCTTTTAATTTGATGTGTCGAAGACTTTTTTGCTTAACAGTTCTTTGTTGCGGTTCACAGACTCAAATCAAGATTATAAATAATAACCATTTGGTTAAGTTCAGGATTCAAATGAGTTGTCACTGTTGTCAACTTTGTTCCCGTCAAGATCAGAATTACAATGGCTGCTGGTCATTTTTGGCCATTGGCAAAATGACCAGCAGCTGTTGTTTTTCTTGGTGGGACAAAATGCATGTTCTACTGCCAAGCTTTGTGTAGTCCTGTGTACTTTTATTGTGACTAGTAGTTACAAGAATAACTTGATTTCTCAGACATCTCAAAGCTTCAGTTAGCTTCAGTCAGCAGTAAAACAACAGTGTTGCAACAATTTCAATTTAAACTATATATGTTAAACTATCATTCAGTGCTAAAATGTGTTTTTAACATCCAACCCCAACTCTAAATCTACTTGAGCAAACATTTCAAGGTATTTTTGTGTATATAATGTTGTTGTTCCAATATTTTGCAAGGCTCATAGAAGGTCACTGATCCACTTACACCCTTTCACTTGTGTTGGGGCTGTTCAGACTCGGTTGGCAGAGTTTTGAAAATAACGTTTCACAGTCTGAGGTCAAATCATTTCCATGCTTTGGTCATGGAGGTATGGGTTAGAGATGGAGGAGTATAGAAAGAGGAATGGTAATAACAGCAGGAGGATGGTGCTTTTGTTTGGAGAGGGAATGCTTTGGGTTTTTCTGTGGGAAGTTGTGCAGACAGAGGAAATGTAGAAAGTAAAAAATAAGATGTACTGTATGAAGTGAGAGCTGTCAACCCGTTTAAAAACAGAAGGGAATGCAGTAAGAAGGAGACGGGGAGATCTGCATTGTAGCCCTAAGCTGAATGCTGCCTTTATGAGCAATAGTTAAAAGGACACTGAGGCGTGAGTCCCTGTAACCATAGCAACTTCCCAGGAGCCCTGTGACGGACAGATAATAGAGTGAGAGAGGAGTTCCTTTTCTCTTCTTCACCCCTCCCTCCCTCCCTCCTTCTCACTTGTTCTCACTTCCACTCCTCTCTTGGGCAGTTTGTTGGATCCTCGCATCTTACGGGATTTTCCTTGACTCTGCTGGCCTGTTTTTTGCCTTTTTATGTGCTCGCTTAAGTTTGAACACCAGCCCAGCGACGGCTGCTCCGCTCAGCTGTTGCCATAATTGCTCGTTGTTATCTTTCTGAATCACTTTTTATGGACTCTCAGAACAACTTGGGGATTTTTGTTTTGTGCATCAAGAAAGCCGTTTTGCGTTGGCACAGGGAGAAATGTGCTCCAAAGGCACTGTCTCAGCCCGTGATTCCTTTGTCTACATTTCAGACGCTGTGCTGTCAAACCATGGTGCTGCCCCCGAGACCAATCGCCCTGAGAATATGCAATGCTTAACAGTAAGTACAATCGAATATTTTTAACTTCCTGTGTGTCCGTGCAAAGTTTAATCATGTAGAAGTTTGCCTTTTCTGTTGTGTGTCTGTCTGTCTGTGTGTGTGTGTGGGGGGGGGTGCATGTCAACTTGAGTAATTGAAATATTGGGGAAGTTTAATTGTGTATATGGACATTAATCTAATAATACTATTGCTGTACTTGGATGTGAGAATGAGAATATCTTTCCATTTCCACTTTCGCTTCTATGTGTTATTATTCATTACGTTTGATCGTGTGCATAATGAATAAATAGGCCTGTATACGATAATACGAAGTAGTTGAGCCGTGACATTGCACCATGTCCAACAAACTCATCATGCATAAACATGCCTTCAGTGAAACATTTACTGCACGAATTCCATGTTACACATTTTCAGCAACTATAGCAACTAATTGAGTCATGTGTTTGTGCTCGGAGCAGTGAATGGAGCAAGATGTCATTTCTTGAAAGACAATATATGTCAAAAGGCTCACTTGAATGTGAGTCACATGTGGAGCAGAATAATGGTTTGTCATGAGAAAGGGGAAAAGTGAAATGTGCAGTCGGATGTGAAGCCAGTTTTCCTTATCTGTTTGTGGAAATCACGAAACCTTCCTGTTCTCTCCTTCTCCTCCCTTTTATCCTTTACATCTTGTGGTTTTAGTTTTGTTGTAATATTTCAAGTCGGACGTTGCTTTAAAGTCCATTTTCTCAATTTCCAAATTGCTGACTGTACAGCGTCCGTGCATTAATTAACAATGAATGTGGTAGACCACTTAAACTGTTAACAGAGACACAGGAGGATGACTGATGATACTTTCACGCATTTTACAGCTGTATGAGGAAATAATGATTATTTAAGTCGATTATTTAAGAGTCCACGCTAATGCTGCCAATTCTATTGGGAACTGTCTAGATGACATTTAAAAAAAACGGCTGTAACCTACAGTACATGCACTTGTTGGATAAGCTAGCAAGCAGGCTATATAGCTAGCTCGCTAGCTAGATGCAACCATTTGTTTTAGATGCAGGTGTTCTCCCTCTTCAGCGAACTTCACAATGTCTGTCTCTTGGGTTTTAAGCTACAGTAATAAAGCAGGATAATTTACATCTCGGCTTTTAGTCAAAGACAATGCACTGCAGCATAAGGACCGGCCTTCCCCTCTAATAGATGCCAAAAGCCTTTTTGCCTTCTCAGTAATACAATAATACAAGCCTTAAATTTGAATGTCACTTTTTGCCGAACAAGAGGCAAGTTATTTTTTTTTTTTACTGAAACTGGAATAACAAAACTTCAAACAAACAAAATATGATCCCTTCTTTCTGACTATACTTAAACATGTAAATAAGTGGCTCTACCACAGCTGTTATTAATGTGATACTGAAAAACAAGATTCTTGCGTTATATAATAACGATAAGAATGATAGCTCTTTTTATTTACACAGAACTTCTAAAGGTCTCATATTATCAGATTTCTTTGTCTGTCTAGGGTCAATACATACATTATGTGAAAGTTTCAAAGTTCTCAATCCACGGAGAAATGTGGAGAAATATTTAGAGACTGTGCATTAAAACAAGCCATCAGGACTGTCGTAACTTTGTGATGTCACAATGACATCGCTAATCATTTGGCTTCTCCTTCTACCTGAACTCTGCTTTATTTGTATCAGTCTCTTTTAAGGACTATTGTTTGTTATTATTAGTTAGTTTATGACCTTTCAGCGTTGAACCTTTGTAACACAATTCTTCTCCCAGTTGTTGTATTACTTAAATGTTTTAGGTTCCCTGTTGTATCAATCACGTTGTTTTATGAGTTACTTTAAAACCAGCCATGTTTTTGGCTGTGTCAGGACTGCAAACCTCTCTCTCAGTTAAGTGATGGTATCCACTGACTTAACCTCGCCTTGATGTTGCCGCTATAGTCTCTCGTCTGCACTTCCAATAAATCCCATTCAAATTTACATGTGGTCTTGACATGACGGAAAGGTAGACAACTCCCTTCACCTGGTAATCGACTCACCGTGTTCCCATCTTGCTCTACCAGCTGCCCGATCACTCACCTCCCTGATGTCCCCGATGATCTTGGACTCTGTGACCATGCACGCTCCCCTGGCTGGCCTCAACACACAATGTTCTTGTTTGAGCTCTAGAGAGAAACATGAGAGTTTTTTTTTTACTTAAAACCACAAATATATCTTCTGGATATCAAACCTTCAGATAAAACCCTGCAAATGTGAGACATGGGACCTTTAGAGGCACTCAAAGACACTTTACCCTGATAAACCATTAGCAAAAAGAATTCATGGACAAAAACATGTGGGAAAGAGATGGTATTAAAAGTAAGTGCGCAAAAAGGAACAAATACATTAATAAATAGTTAATGGCGGCGTCTTTCAACCATTCCTCTTGTGTCACATCAAAGATAATATTATCTCGTAGCTTATAAATGCTGCATCTTTTTGCATGTTTTTGTTGACGCCACAGCTGTGGATGAAGATTTATAAGTCATATTTCTTACTGGATCCCGAGTTGGCACATTTTCCAAGTAACTGTCATGGAAAATTGACTCTGGCTTCTGTTCCCACACGATGCCAACGCAGTTAATGCTTCGGCAAAATCACTTTTACAGGTTCAGATGTATGTGTGACAGGGGGCTATGTTTAGATAGGGGCTGTCATTATTGAAAATCGGGGCGGGGGAAGTCAGCTGGCACTCATGAGGCATATATTATCTTCCTGTTATGGATTTTTTTCTTTGATCCATCACATGTCTGTAAACCCAGGGTATGGAGCAGGCTACATATATCATGAATACTGTATACAAAGACTCAAAGAGATGGGTATCGGACAGCTTTGAAGCCAAATGCACGTTTTTGTCTGTGGCATTTTGTCAGAAAACAGACAGCGCTTCAGTGTAAACAGGAGCCTAATAAAACAAACTGACAGATCCTAAGTAAAGACTCCGTGGAAACCACAACCACACATAGCTGAGTCTGCCATAAGAGAAATGCCCCAGTCTGCTCCAAATACGCTCGCCACAAACAAGAAAGAATTCACATTCACACTCAGAAGTGTAGCCCAGAACATTCAGCTTTCAATCATAAAAACTGCTCAGAGGAAACGCACACAGCAGAACAGGTAATAATCTAAATCATCGGATTAAATGTACAAGCAAAATAGGAATAGGAAGACAACTTAGATTTGGTGCGTTATCAATAATACAGTGGATTTTTACCATTACTCTTGGTGAGTTTTTGAGAGATACTCGCATTAGAAAAACATTTCTCTGAGGTGTTAATGTGTTCAGACCCCAGCAGGCGTTCAACAGCAAAAATCCATCAGTTACGTAGCCTGTGTACTTGAAGTGTTGATAAGTCTTTCGGTGTCCAATTTGCCATTGTTTTCTAGCAGTGCTGCTGTGTGCAGTGAAAAGAAATGGATGTCCTGCAGGGTCACATAGCACAGGAACAATTTCACCACAGTCAATCTGTGCCTGAACAAGATCCAAGGTTTGATCATCAACGTAACTTGCAGGGTAACTGAATTCAACAATACTTCACATGAGTGAACAGAGCTTATAATTATTCAAAATGTATTTTAAGTAACGCTGTATGTTGCAGCACAGTGGACATGGTCATTGACTATTGTTTGTCATACACGCGAGGTTCCATGAATGTTACGCAATTAAGAATTGTCTCTCAAAAAAGGAATTGGTTTGTTTGAAATCACTGAACTGTGAGGGATTCAACAAAAAGAGGGCACTTTCCTGTGCTTAGACCCAATAGTCCCATTAAATTCTATCTTGCTGCACCAAATTGCACAAACTCATAGATATCAGTTCCCTTTCTATGCCTTCATCCGTGCATTATTACCTGGGAAAATGTTGAAAATGTCAAAAAGCAGTCCGTATCAATTTCTTCCTTCATGTCCCGTCCTTCCACCAACTTTTGTGGAACTCTGTTTTGTAGTTTTTGTGCAAGCCTGATGACAAATCCACAAACCAAGCAACAGACAGGTGTCAAAACACAACCTTCGTTGGTTGAGGTGATAAGTCAATTCTTGCAATGTACATGGACTTGTTAAATACATGTGATCAGTATGACTTCGACACCCGGAGTGGCTGACATTTAGGCCGATTCAGCAGATCAGTGTCTCATTGCAACGTATCCGTGTTTCTTGAGAAAGTTGAAACACTCCAGGATGTGAACTCTGTGGAGAAGCGGTGGTCTCACGGAGCAACAGTAATAAGCCTGACGGGACAGGATTAGACAGAGGTGCTCGATTTACCTTCCCCTTTCACACACTCTTCCTCTCTTTACGCGTAACGTACATTGGACAGACACAGAAACACAAGTCACAACACTACTCTGACACAACACATTTGTGTATTTGATGAGCTGAACTTGGCTCAGTTTATCTTCAGCGAATTCCTGCAAAACAGATTTATAACATTCCTGACATTGCTAACAGAATAAAGTTACTGTACTGTTTCCACTATGAGGCTTTTGAAGTCATACGGAGGGTGAAGAGATGAAGAGAAGCATCGACATGGCAAAGTTCTACATGTGTATTTGTGAATGCTCCTTTCCCCTCTCCATCCTCTTTCCTCCCTCCCCTTTAATTCTTGTTCTCCCTCTTCCTCTTTATCTCCGGGTGAATCAGAGTAACAGATGATTGTGCGGTTTGTGTGGGACCGTCTCAGGGGAGAGTTGAGGGAGGGGGGGGAGAAGCACATTCACAGACTAAATTAAGGGAGAATGGAAAACCTTTCAGACTTTCTTCTCTTTTCTGTACTCATTTTCTGTTGCCTTGTCCTTGCTCCCTTCCAGACTGCTGCGTATGTCCTCCTTCACCATTGTGGCCTCCCCCTCCTCCTCCTCCTGCTGCTTTTCCCTCTCTTTTTTCTCTCTCTGTCACCCCATGGCCATCACCCATGCGGCACAAAGAGCCCTGTGGTATCATTAACTGCCCACTCTTTACCTACTCAAACATTTCAGTGTTTGATGATGGCCTTACACATGAATAATTTCAGTGATTTACACTGGGCTCATTTAAGGCTTTGGACACTTCAGATGTCGGTGAAGATAATACTTCATATCCACAAAGGAATGTCCCTCAGAAAAACCACAAGGCTATTTCAAGAAGATTTTCCTCCGTTCGCCGTCTCCACTTTTACAACTTTCTTCTGCATTTTTACTTAAAATCATTGTTCTTTTGAACTAAGATAATTACCCCGAGTTTGGGATAAATTATGCTTTAAAAATGTCACACAGAATGAACTCTGTTATTTTGCTGTGTGTGACTCACTGCGAGCTCAATGTCTTTTCAATATAATAAAAAGATCTGGCGTTACCATGGTTTGCTTTTAAAGATAAGAGACAGGGGATTGTTGGCATTTGGGATAAACACTAGCCACAGTCACGGGGGTGAAATTTTGTGATGGGAAAATATTGACCCCTGTTTTTAATCTCTGTGATATTTGGAGAATTTGTCAGTGAAAACTCCAGTGTAATTCCTTTTTTAATAGTACATCTAAAGCCCATTTATTGGTATATATATTAGTATAGGTTCAATGTACTTGTCAAAACTAAGATAATAAAGGTTATCACAGATATTTTGACCAAAAAAATGACAAAATGAATGAATACAGAAATGTCCCTTTTCATCGCACACTGTATTTATTTCTTCATTTATTTATGTAGTAAACTATTCATTTCTGCATTCATTTGAATTTTCTTATTCATCTGCATATCTACATATCCTGTCCTTGACAAGAATCAGCTGGAACATCTCCAAAATGACTGTTATCTCTAATCATGACAATGCTCGTCTGAATTACAGATGATAAATTTGACAAGCGCCACCACAACAGTTCATCTGCTCAGAGGCAGAGGGAAAAAACCCTGCTCATGTCATTGGCAAGGAGCACAGAGTTCATGAATATTAACAATAGTCGCGCCCTGGGTTACATGTCCCCCTGCATCACTTTGCTTGTCAGCTAGCATTACCTCCTAAACCATCTTTGAGAAAATGGTTCTGACACTCGTGTCTGACAGGGAAGGAAGGGTGAGGCAAACTAAAAAGAGGACAGTGAGGTTGGATTTTCTGGCCGGTGTCTCAGAATAAATGAAGAATGGTTAGTTTTATTGCCAGGATGTTTTCTTTTGTGAGTATTTTCGGCCCAGGGCCCTAGCTGTCCCTAACCCTGTTCTTTCTAGATGCAGGACGTGTGCGTGCCTATCCTTATAACTTCTGCTAATCTTCTTTTCATTGGAGAGTTCAAGCCAGATACAAGAGAATAAGTGGTCCGTCCATATGTCAAGACCCTGAAGCCGAACAGTGCATTTAAACTGCTATCAGTGTGTGTGTCTGAGTGAATAAAAGGCTAAAGACATTTGTCCTACTCAGGTTGATATTTCTTAGCTCTATGGCTGAAGAGATGGCAGTGTAGGTGTGTTGGTCGTCAGCCCATTGCTCACTTTGGTACGGATTCTTTGCCGGATTGCCATCATGTTTTTTACAGATGTTCATCATTTTCACACGAGAATGCAGTACATCTACCAGTCAATAATAGATGCAGCCATTAAAGTAAGTATAGACCATGAACTGTATATAACTCCATCCCACTATCCAGAAATAAAGCCAAATTTCCTGGTTATGAACTCTGCCATCTTGTGCCAATGAGCCAGAATCTGTGCAGTTGTGATGGTGGAGTGTAGAGACGTCCCGTCAGTACACACCCTCGACCAATCTCAGCGTCAATCATGGCGTTTTACCCCGATTCTATAGCATCAAATAACTAATTAAAACCAAACTTACTTGGAAAATGAACACTTGGACAAACATAGGTGTGATAAGAACTACTTTAAATGACAGAAACTATTAAGTTTAATCCATGTTCCATCCGCTAACAAGGAGGCGGAATTAAGAACTTCTATCGCAGCCAGCCACCAGGGGGTGATTGAGACGCTTTGGCTTCTCTTTTTGGGATTGTCTGCTGATAATGTACAATCTATATAGACATTCATGTCCCCCTGGTGAATGGATCATATTCAAATAACTGCAAAACGTACCATAGTATGTTCAGATTCTAGTTTAAAGTTAAACTAAGATGACAAACATTGTGAATATATCTTCCTTTGTCTTTATGAGCATGCTGTGTCCCACTCTTTACTTTTTATACTTCTTTCTTTTATTATTTCTTTCTATAGTTTGTCATTCACTTGAAAGTGTGTTGATGTTCACTAATCTATGCATTTCAAAGATGAATTGATTTGACTTAAACTAATACTCTAATCTGTGGAAGCTTAGCTTTTGTCAGTTGCTTCTACTGTACCCTTGTTATGAATCTATGTCCTTGTCTTCCAACGTTTGTATTTTAAGTGCAACTTGAGCTGTGACCCTGAACTTGGCCTTAGACCCAACTTGTGTGTTCATTGGCGTGAAAGACGCCTCCGCCTTTGATAGCTCTTTATTCAGGTCAGAAAGAGAGAGGGAGGCCGACAGGGAGATGCAGCGAGATCCCACATTACTAACCAACTGACTGGCCTCGTCTGGCTCCTAGACGAGCTTTACAAACTCTTCTTTCACTCCTCTCCCTAAGACATGCTTTCTTCTTTCCCTTTATTCTCCCCCTCTAATCCGTCCTTCTGCCCATTTAGAGGTGAACAGCGCAGCGTGAAAGGGAGAGAAAGTGTTTTTTGTGTGCTTGACGGGTAACCCTCACCCTTTTGAAAAGGCAAACAGGGAAAAGCTGCCATTACTACTTGCATGAAGGGATCTTAAGACAACGGCCTTTTCTGCCACTTTATTCGCATTGTAGAGACTAGTGCAGAGTCGCTCCTCGTTCACCCCGCTCGTCCTCTGTCACTTCTCTGTCCATGTGTCATTCCATGAGCCAGGCACCTAAACAGTAAAAAAAAAAAAGAAGAGAGGAGGCCAGCTGGGCATCAATGGGAGTTGCTAGGGGTTAGACTGGCCACTGTTTGAGCCATAATTTAACAAGCTTTTTCCTGCACTGCCGCTGAGGTGTTGTTGTTATTTTTAAGCAGATTACCACCCCTTTCCCAGGCGTGCAGATATTGAAAACAAAAATAATGTTTGGACAAGTGGAAGAGGAGGAGGAGGGGGGACTGTCCCGAGTTCACAGACCTGTGAATTTCCGTACCGTGTGGTTAGAGCGCTGAGGGGGAGCAGCGGAAAGGAAAAGCGGAGGAAATATGGAAGTCGAAAACATAACAAACAAGCATAATGTCTGGACGGAGACTGGAGTGTGGGAGCTGAGGTGGGAAAAGGTCTGATGAGGTGGTCATTTTGATTTATAAGTGTGTGTGTGTTTACGTATGTGCTCTCAACAATACTTCTACCATAATCTTTTGGTAAATGTGGTAATATAAAGTTTTTATACATTGTCCTAATCGTTGTGAGAAATCAGAAACATTTTAAGTTAAAATCCACTTTCAATGGTTTTCACACTCCTGTTTACTCGACCATTCCTAATAAAACTCCTGTCTCGCTCACTCTAATTCATAAACGTCACACTTGTGCCACCTATATTAGTCACTTAAGTGTATATTTGCCAAAGACTGAGAGCTAAAGCACCTCTCACAACCTAATAGTGTGGACTCAGGAAGTAAACTGGCCTTATCGGGGGCAGGCACACAAAGTTGTCCTGGCTGTG
Source organism: Hippoglossus hippoglossus (assembly GCF_009819705.1). Classification (NCBI taxonomy): domain Eukaryota; kingdom Metazoa; phylum Chordata; class Actinopteri; order Pleuronectiformes; family Pleuronectidae; genus Hippoglossus; species Hippoglossus hippoglossus. Next base: position 10,626,565 of record NC_047162.1, on the reverse strand, counting down.
CGGTGGCGAGGTATGCACAAGTGCATGTGTGCATGTGTGCATGTGTATGTGTGTAGAGGGGATGGGGGGGTGGCGGCGGTGGGAGGCACTTCCTCCTATTCTTCTGCAGTTGAAGAGTTCCCATGAGTGCCCCAGCCAGGAGCTACAGTGTGGCCCGAGCAGGCTGAGCCAGCGCCAGTCTCGCCTACATGACGCCGACACCACCGCCGCACACTCTCTCACAGCTGATCCCAGGCGCTACTGCAAGCGTTCAGGCCGCAGAGCAAGAAGCTGGACGCTGTCTTACAGGACAGGGCCAATGCAAGAAGAGGGGAGAAGAATGAAAACCTAAAGGAAGGAATCATTGAACTTCACTTTCAAAAGAAATCACGAGGGAGACGTGAAGCTGTGGTTAAAATGATGGGTACAGATGTAGAAACTTGCACACGGGAATATGCATTCATGACTGGAGTTGTTGCAAACAAACCTTGAATGGACAAGAGTGCAGCTGGAGTTCAGTTCGCAGAGTGCTGCCACCAGGAAAATAAATCTAGACTCATTTGAAGAAAGCTGATGCGGAGCGACAGCCAGTTTGGCTGAAAAACATCTCCAAGGACCATTTTTGTTATACTCGACAGATTCCTGTTTTCCAGCAGAGTGAGAAACAATATTGCTATCAGCAACCATCTATTTCTGGACTGCACTGCCACTCCAGACACTCTTTTTTTGGCTGCCGTCACTGCTGAGATGATCCATAACACCCTGAAGTGCTCCCAGCCGCTCGAGCACAGCCCCAGGAGAACACACTCGCCCGCACAGAGGAGGCTGTGGAGATACTCGGGCTGCAGAGGGGGCGGCCAGGTGGAAAGTCACCGTCGCAGTGTGTGCGTGCTAGCTGCGGACTTAAACCCTGGAGAAGGAGGGAGAGGAGGAGGTGGAGGTGTCCTGCACACCATCCACGGGCTGTGCCACCTGTGCATCGGATGTAGGCTGCCACAGGTGTGTGTTTTTCAGAGAGAGGAAGATAGAAAAAGAGAAAACGTGCGTTGAGTGCACGGTATCAATCAGTGATGTTATAGAGAGAGACTGGTGGAATGAATTACAGCTTTGAAAGTTGCAATCTCTGCGGTCTGCTTTCATAATTAATTGCCAGAAGATAAATTGTATTCCATAATTTATAAAAGGCAAAAGCAGAAAGAGCTGCACATAAAAAATTTAAATGGTAATATCTCTGTTTGCGTACTGTCACATCCAAATATTTTGCCATTGCTGAGTGGGAGAAAAATGCACTTTCAGCTGCCTGTCCAACACGTCCAGGAAAGGAACAACAGCCTGTAAGCGAAACGAAGTAGATTTGGAGGATATGGTTCCTGAGAGGTGAAGAGCAGCTCTCTCTCTCTCTCTCGCTCTCTGTCCTTTACATTATTTATCCTACTCATTGTGAGAGAAGGGGGCTGATGGAGGGAGAGGGAGAGTGGATGAGACGAGACAAATATTTGCTGTGGCGTGAAGCGATGCCACATCCTGCACGTCTGAAATACACATATAAAGAGTAGGAAACCAAACTTGACATTGGGGTGGAACAGCTTATTAAAACCATAAGAGAATGAAACAAATAAACTAAGACTGCAGCAGTGAATCAGAGAGAATATTTGTAACATTGGGCTAACGTGACCAAAATGCAGCATGACACTTCACTTCTATGTGTGTGACTGCAGTGTTGGGTGTGCTGTCTTAGTCACTCAACATACTGACCCAGATAACATTGTCTCACCACACACAGTACAGCCGATCTGCTGTGTGCACTTGGGAGATGTTATTTAGTTGTATGCGCACCTGTTGGCGGTGAATGTTATCTCTGCTGCTCTGTTGGAAGGCAGACAAGACGTGTACTGAAATCATCCGGAGGAGACCGGCAGGATTTATTTCTTTGCTCCCGGCTTCATGCGGTCGTGTCTGAGAGGATGGTGGCGCACTGAGGCATGAATGTAAAAAAGGGGAAAGCTTGGTCACACGCACATGAACTCATATACACACACACACAGGTTTCCCCCCCTTGGGTTGCAAGAAAGTTCATATTTTTTTAAGTTTTAGTGTATTTTCTTCTTCCACATGCCCTTTGATTGAATCATCGATTTATCAAGAAAGAACCTCATTTAATTCATCCTGAGAACTGTTCCCATTCATTTATCTTCAGAAATTTGTCTTGAGGATGTAATAAAAAAAACAGTCACTTAGAGAACATTCATACAAATTTATTCTATTATTCTATTGTTCTCTTTTCTGTTTTAGCTTGTGAATAATCCCGCTGTTTTATTGTTGAAGTAGGAAACCGGGCGGGTGGTGCTGCTTCTCTCTGGCAGACCAGAGGGAGCTCCAGTGGTTGGACTTCACAAATTGAATTAATGCTGTAAAAGCTCTGGAGTTTGGATGAATCAGGCGAAATTAGACAGTTCAGAGAGTTCCGCTTGAAAAGGAACACCATGTCTGAAACCTCCTCTGTTAAAAAAGATGGATATATAGATCTCTCTCTCTCTCAGCACAGTTAATTTTAATCTTTTTTCAATTTTCTTCAATTGCAAGATGATCCTACAAAACGTTCTGTGACTGGTCGCCTTAATTCCACAGAAATGTTTTTTTTAATACCATCTGTTCCACTATTTGTCTTTTTCATCTGCTCCCTCACCATCACCACTGTTTAATCCATCTTTTTTAGTTTTTATCCCCGTTTATCGTTTTTCATCTCTTCTTTCACTCTCATTTTCTGTACATGTCATTATTTTCTCTCTCTCTGGTTTTGTCACACAGCCAGACTCAAGGATGATTAGTCTAAACCTGGTCTTGTCATAATACGAAAATATCAAAGCAGCGCACGGCCACAGGTTTAGCAAGTATAATACTGTCTGTACTTATTTTTGCTACAGTTATGAATTAAGAGGAAGAGGTGTGTGTGTGTGTGTGTGTGTGTGTGTGTGTGTGTGTGTGTGTGTGTGTGTGTGTGTGTGTGTGTGTGTGTGTGTGTGTGTGTGTGTGTGTGTGTGTGTGGGTTCAGCCTCAGAGGAACAAGGTCAAAGCTCTTATCATAGCAGTAGCAAGCATCACAGATCGTAGCCTTTAACTAAAGATGGACAAAGCGATTTCCTCCCACTCTCCAGAAATTAAGCTGAAATACCCCAGATCCGAACGCCGCCATTTTGCGCATTTGGACCTAGAGTCTTCACAGTTGAGATCATATGATTGCGCTGAGGTCCTGTCGACACACGCTCGACCAATCAATGGTCAAAACCAAACTCTTGAACATACATCAGTGTCATAAAAACACTTTGGCTCATATCCCAACCGTTAATATGGAGGAGGCTGGATTAATGACCTATATTGCAGCCAGCCACCAGGTGGCGATCAAGACGCTTCGCCCTCACTTTGTGGGGAGCTGTCATGTCGTCCATCTTTGTGTTCAGTCAATTTTCTGTCTGTTTACTTGCTGCAACTCAGCAAAAATCCCAAAGACACTGATTTAATCTAAAGAGCAGATTAAGTTTCAGACACATGTCGAACATGGAGATAAAAACAGATGACAGCTGCAATTTCTTTTTGTACGACAGGTATTAAATCCAGTTTTCTTTCTCTGTAGCGTTACATTATATTTTCAGTAGTGTCAGTTTTGATGTAGACAGAAATAGAGACAAAAAAGAGCGACTAAAGAGTATAGAAATGTGGTTTAAAAAAAGAAAAAGTGGCCCCAAACAGTGACAAGGGGCACACAAAATCAGTGGACTATAAGAGACCACAATCGTCCCCGACATTTTAGGGTCATCATGAGCTTCAGGCCCCTGAATAATCCCTATTATTTCTCCGTGTGCTGCATCTTGCTCATGGGCAGACTTTGTAATTTAGCAGGATATACTCATAGTTTTCCTGTGCTAGAAAAAGAAATAGAGATGGCAGGGATGTGTGTGTGTGTTTTGTGCGTGTTCCGAGCTGTGGTTGTCAGCAGATAAGGTTGGAAAGTGAGATGTTTTGGATGGAACCTTGTTGACTTTGGCTCAGACTTTCGAGCACAGGTAGTGAATGACGATGTGGTGGGGGGTCAAAGAGAGAGAAACACAATGGGAAAGAGAGATCAGCATTATCTGTGTGTGTCTGTGCTCTGTGTGTGTGCTCTGTGTGTCGATCTGGTACATTTGAGCAGACAAACACTTCGTCTTTGTGCCGTGATGTCGAGATTTGGCAAATTGATGCATTGCTGATTGGATTAGATGAATTGATTCCTGCAAAATCTGTCCAAATCTGTTATTTTTGAAAATAAAGAATTGGATTAAAACACTAGAAATACATGGCAGAACATTCTGACATTAGGCAGAGATGCAATACATGACAATCTTTACTCTGCTGTGGAAAGCTGCTTGCTTCTATGTTTAGAAAAATATTCCGACAATGGATTATAAACTCATTTTTAATGACGACTCGTACATTACTTGATATGAAATTATTTTAAATGAATGTTTTACTATACACAGTTACTTGCTGTGTGCCAGTGTGTGGGATCTCTTAATCTCAGTGGGATTAACCTGGACAAATAAATAATAGTGTATTTCAAGAGGCAGCTGTATTTTGTATAACTCATATTTGATTGCAAAGGAGTAGGTTTTATATTTCTCTATAATAATAATTGTTGTGTCTATGACAGTAAAAATGTGTCTATTTTGTTGAAATGAATGTTTTTGTGTGAGAGAGACTTTCTGTTTCTAAGAGATATAAGTAATCTGTTTGCGGTAGAGTCTGTATATGAAATTCTTCCCACACTACAGAACGCAGAATGCCTTTCTTCCGTCTATCGGAGTTGTTTTTCACATTAATTCAGCTAACTGATTTCACGGGGATTCTTCTCTTATGACAGCTTTAACAGGATGTAGACGCCGGAATCATAATCTACTTCATCATCCCGTAGGAAGGGAGTTTATTTCTCTTTTTGCCAGCATGTTACTTTTGGTTTCTCAGGTAGTGGGCGAGAGAAAGAGATTGTATCTGTGTTTCATAAAATAACTGTGTGTGTGTGTGTGTGTGTGTGTTCTGCAGGTGATCATCCTTCGAGGAAAGGATGGATATGGCTTCACCATCTGCTCAGATTCCCCAGTGAGGGTACAGGCTGTTGATCCAGGCGAGTTTGCATGCACATGTCAGCCTCCTGGGATCTGTCTTTCCAGAGAGAGGCTTCTTTGAGGTCTTTCATGTCGTAGGACTGAAATACCTTTAAAGACGAACCAAGCTTACTTTAACTTTTCCTTAGCGCTTCTCGTTGCAAATTCTTGTTCTAGCACCAACACCCAAAATCCTACATTTCTTAATTTAAAAGTAGACAAAACTAAATTGCTTTGCCCAACATGGTAATATTGTTTGGCTATGATTCATTTTCATTCGCAGGGCTTCTAACAAGTGATTTTTACTTTTAATATTGATGACATGAACCAATTATTGATTTTCTGACTGTGTAAACAATATGGTAATAGTTTATTTTACAGTGAGAGTTGCTCTTGTTTCACATTGATTGAGCAAAGTTTGAAATCTGATTCATACATCATGAAAGTTTCATTCACCACCTGTGGGTAATGTTTTTTCTTTTTTATCTCCTGGTTTTAGCTTTGGGCATTAGCATTAGGTCTGACTCAGTCAGCGGGGTGTAGCAGTTAATAAGGAGCCTGGCTGTGAAGCTCCCATGTTCACAGTGGGTCACCCTGCAGCCATGTGTTTGAAGGAGATGCTGAATCTTGAGCTGATCTCATGGTTTCAGTCCTAGTGGAGAGATTCAAAACAGTTTCATGCCCGTATCAGGTGTATCTTAGCTTAAATTATTACCTTATTGTTTCATGTGTACAGTCATTTGCAATTCTGTACCTCTAAGTATTATAAATACAGTAAATTATAGCCATGGATAGCATGAAAGGTGCTTAAAAGATGTAAAAGTAACAAATGTTTTTTTCTGTCTCTTCACTCTGGCAGGGGGTCCAGCAGATCAGGCAGGTCTGCAACATTTGGACACTCTCCTGCAGCTAAATGGGCAGCCAGTGGAGCAGTGGAAGTGTGTGGACTTAGCCCACGCGATCAGGTAATAGCCAGCCCCAATACACCAGAGGATTACGGGACAATTAGCACCTAATTGTTTGAGAGAATGAAAGGCTTATCCAGGACTCAGGACGAGCGATCAGTAATGATTATCTAATTGACTGAGAGACATTACATGTCGGCTGTAGAAAGATCATTCATTTTAGAGGAATTCATTTTACAGTGAGTTCAGGTTAGGAGTCATCAACATAAAGTTATTAAATTGTTATATTGTTGTTCTTCTTCTCATTGAGTTGTTTCACAAAATATATACGTATCATATCCACTCCTCCAGATCTTTATTCAACATTATCTTTCTTTCTCTCCTCAGAAACAGCACCAATGAAATCAAGGTGGTGGTGTGGCGCACCGGTCCCTCAGCTAAGCCTAATTTTGATGGCCTCATCCACCGGCCCTCCTACAAGCCCTCCACCTCAAACTATGACACCCCCTCGCCCCCCACCCGCAGGCGTGCGCCGGATAAAACCCCGCCCGCCGTGCCGCCTCTCCCCGCTCACCACCGTGCCACCGCCGCCCGCAGGCTGCTGGTCAACGGCTCCGAAGCCGGAAACAGCAGCGGCTTAGGCATGGGGACCCTCGCGTGGGGGGCCCAGGGGGGGTCCGCCGAGGAGCTGGACGGGAAGCCGCGACACCTCCACCACCCGCACACTGCCACACTGAAGGGTACCAGGGTCAAGGCCTCCAATGGGGACAACTACATCATCCTGGCGCCCATCAACCCCGGAAGCCAGGTACCGCAGGCTGGTGGTGGGCTGCACCTTCATCATCTTCTTCGTCCTCCTCATCCTCACCATGGTCATATGATGGCTCATCCTAGATATGTCTCCTTACCTTACATCCCTGGTGCTGGTAGATAGAAGGACTGTGTTTACAGCGTGTCTGGGCCATCTGGGTTACTGCTGTCTCACCGATCTGTGCTTTACCACGTGTCTTGAACATAACACGTATAGATCAGTCCTGCAGCTACAGGAAGCAATAGGAGACAATAACATATAAAGTGCAGCTGTTGATAATAAATTGTGTCTATATCATGTGAAGCTTTTGGCAGTTAAACATTTTTCATATTAGGAAAACAATGCTATGTATCTGACATCATTTATCTTATAGATAACTTATTGCTGAATCCCCTGTGCCATCTTTTATACGTCAGTATTTCCAAAACAAATAGTTCTGCCATTTAAGAAGGGAAAAAAAATATTACTTTAACAATTTCACATTCCAAGATTGGTCCATTACAAGTATAACATGTATGTACATGCACAGTATGACATGTACATAGTGTTTTATATAGCGTGTACTTATGGATGCATCTATAGTGACATCATGTATATGAGTTAAAAGTTTTCATCATAAAAACAAAATAAAGCAAACTCATTAAAATCAAAAAAAGACTGAACTGAATTCCTCAGCTAACAACCTCATAATGATAAAATACTAACCTATTAACTCAACCTCCTCAGGGTGAAAAACAAGTTCAACCAAAGAGTCCAGGATGTGTTTGAGTCCCTGCAGCACAAACCTCTGTCTTTTAGTGATTATAATCTAGGTTTTAATCAGTTTTCAGGCTCTAAAAAGTTTTTCCAAACTTCCAGAAACATTTCTAACCAACTAAACCCTTTTGGCTTTTACATTGTTTCATTTACATCTCTCTTCCTCTCTGCTTGTTTCCTAATGAGCTTGTGACTTGAAGCTGCGCGTGTGTGTGTGTGTGTGTTGTGTGTCTGTGCGTCATGCAGTGTCCATCTTCATAAGTAAATGCTTGTCAGGTTCTGGTTTAGCTAAAGAACATCTTTGTGCATTGCAAAAAACATGAGATCAGACTGATTTCAGAAGGAAGAGATGAAGCTTATTCAAGGAAGTGACAATACACTGTAAAAACAAAAAGGTGTCCGGTGGTTTGGAAATATGGGGGGGAAGCCTCAGGAAAAAGAGTGAACAATAAATTCCCCATCAAACAGCCACCACTTGTATCACACAAAATATAAAGGGGCAAGAATTTGGCGAAATTTTGTGGTGGTCATCGGCTGGCTGAAAATACAGAAAGCCCCTGCGGAAATAGGTCACGTTGGTGACATATCCCAAACGACACAATACAAACTCACACAGCGCCCACACGGCAGTTTGTATTTATCCTTATAATCTGGTGGAATAAAAACCTCCTAATGATACGTTTTTAACATTTTGCGGCTCTCAACTCCCAAGTTCACATCCTGTATTAAAGTGAACAACGTGTGACGTGATGGCAGCTTTCTGTCTTCGCTGCCTCAGTTGACTGTAATTTGTCATGACAGGGAGAAACCATCACTGCTTCACTGAGTCCTGCACGACTCGAACGGGCTCAGCTGAGTCCTGGAAAACGAGATTCAATGTCATGCGAGAGGCTGTTGATGATATTGTCCAGCTTGATGCCAAAACACAAACTCACGGCCCGGCAGCAGTGGAACTTAAAGTGCATGACACACATACTACAGAATAAAAACCCAACTTTATTACTTTAGAGAAAAACACATACAATGACACTTCTCTTTTGTTATAATAAGGAAATGTGTCTCGTGATCGTCACATCATAGAAATTAAAGAACATGATTATATAGAAATTCCCCACACACACTGTATCTTACCTCATTTCTATACCTGTCTGTATCTTAGATGTCAGTTAAAACAAAGTATTATTAATAATAATGTAATTTCATATTACTCTTCTTTCAGATCTTAAGGCCTGTTTACCAGGACGACCAGGGAACATTAGGTAAGACGTGCATGTTATTTTCACACTCCTGCAGTGTTTTGTTATTATTTCTACTGTCGGGTATTTTTGGCCGAGAGCCACAGTTTAAATTGGCTTCACTCTGCTATTGTTTTGGACGTAGCCCAGTGTTAGATTAGGTTTTCTTACTCCACGTTTCAGGTTACTGATGTGATATAATTCACTGAAACATCTTCAACTAAAATAACCTCAAGTTAAACTCACCATATAAATACAGTGAATGCAACACTTTGAATTCTGGTCTAAATGATTTACAACATAAGATCATCACTAGTTTTTATTTGCATATATTTTTTCTCAAAGCTTATCATTATAACAGATTAAAATGTCATTTATGTGTCCACCTCTTTGAATCCATATAAGCTGGAGCCCAGAGCTGGCAAAGTTAACCCAAAAACACTGAGGCAGGAAATAAATATTTCAGGTCCTGACATCTAAAAGATTAATTCCACTCAGTCCATTTTAATTGAATTTCTAGCAGTTTTGAATAGTTGATTCCTGACCTCTTGCACTTCTGGACAAACTCTGACCCAAATTGAATGCCCTGTATCATGCTCAGTCAGATCTCCCATTCTGTATTTACTTACTCACCATAAATATATTGAGAAATGACAGTATTTTGTATGTTATCTGTGTTTTTATGCACAACTGCTTCACCTTCCGTTTCTTCCACAGCAGCCAGGTTATACCCAACACGTCAGGGCTCTGGTCCACAACCCCAAACCCAGGCCGGTGGTGGACGCGCTGGTTTCTCTGGAGGTCCGAGTGGGGGTGTTGGTGGAGGAGGAGGAGGCGGCGGCGGCGGCAGCAGCAGTGGTGGCGGTGGTGGATTCTCAAGCCGCACCGGCTTCCTAAGACGGTCCAACAACTCCAAGACGACAAAGACATCATCCACCTCCACGAATGCTGGGGGATCCAACTACCAGCAGCAGAACGCCAACTTTGCAAACTACCAGAACTGCACTATTGTCCGCTCACATACTCCACATGGCAACTATGGATATGTGAAAGTGGCACCCAAGATCCTTATCTTCCCCATTTTTGTTCAGGTAGGACAATTCGTGTTAATACCTATGTTTTTTATAATGGTTAATGTTAGTGGTTTTATTGTAAAATATAATGCATCATATTTTGCCCGGAGGTTAGTTATTAAATAATAATCACATTGTAGTCAACATGTATGTTTTTCCTCCATGATTTGACCTCTGTTCTTCTGCAGACTAAACAGAATATATATCGCGTGTTAACTAGTGAGCTTCATAGGTTCTAATAAACAGATCTTGTTGGCTTTGGACAGAGCCCGACTAGCTGTTTCCCCATTTTCCATTAAGATAACAGGGGGCCGGCTGTAGCTTCATGTTAAATGAACAGATATAATCTTCATCTAATACTCAGCAGATAAAGCAAATACGTGTATCTCCTAAAATGGCAAACTTTTGTTTATCAGACAGACTGAAACAAAAGGAGGGAGACATGAAAAGCAATGGCTGAACTTAAACATGCATGGTCATAATTAAGTATAAGCATGTGAGACCTCATGTTGCCCTGAAAAAATAGTTTTCTGTGGTCAAATAGGAAAATCCACATATAATGGTGCAGAAGATGGATGTGTTCTATAGATATGATGGTTCTCCCGAACGCAGAGCTCAAAAGAAAGTAGACATGAGCCATTTAGAGGTTAAACCTCGGAGTTTAATGTTAAACGGAATAACAAGGAAGTTTCTTGACTTATTTATTTTATAAACAGTAACAAGAAAGAAAAGGAACTGTATAAATCCATTTAAAGGGCTTATTTTGGCTTTCAATGACTTTCAATGTCATATTCTGTTTAGCTAGTACTATATATACAAAAGTTCACCTGTGTGAAAGTGTATTACTCCACTAATATATATTTTATTTTTATTCTGATATATATTCGACCAGAAAGACCTCATATTTCTATAAATGAATACTAATAATATATATTCTGTGTAGTATGATAATCAGAAAGGTCTTATATTCCTGTAAATTAATACTAATGATGTATATGTATTGTGTAGTATGATAATCAGAAATATGTAATGGGGGACTTACCCAAGTTAGGAATTGGATTGGAACTTATTTAAAATCATGTGTCATTGCAAAAAAAAAGTGATAATTTAGCTGTTCCCTGTGAGACATGTTAGTTGTGATATGATATTTTCTCCCACATTTCAAATACTGTTGGTATCTTGGGGTCTTCGAAGCATTGACATGTTCAAAATGCAGTGACTGCAGTGGTACTTCCTGTTAATTCACACAGAAACATGTAAACCTGACCCTGACCACAAACACCCACACACACACACACCCACACACACACACACACACACACACACACACACACACACAATGTGAATCTGCCCCTTTTCTCAAACCCTGGACCTGAGAGGAAGTCCCCTCCTCCCCCATACTTACTATTCATTTTATTGTCAGTGTCTCTTCATACTCAGACTTCACTTACCGCTGTACAGCTCGCCGTCTGTCATCAAAGAAACTTTATCACTTGTGTTTCTTATAGCAGAAAGAAAAAAGACACGCTCTGAGTAGTTTAGGAGAGCATTTGGATTTTGGAGCTGAGATGGATTTGGTACCACAACTTTCTTTCACTATGTGCAATATTTTCCTCTTAAATTTTATCTTGGGGAAATGTTTAACACACAAAACCCCAAAATATCATTTATAACTGAATGAGCCTCAGAATAATGTCCACAACCTTTACGTCCTAACCTGTCTCTGTTATCTGTCCCTCTTCTCCGTGCAGCCTCTTGACCTGTGCAGCCGAACGCTCATCATATCTGAGGAGATGATACTTCATGAGAGCAAGCACCACTCTCTTAAGGTGAGTGCTACCAGTACTAGTACAGCATGTGTGTACATCTCCGTCTATACATGTGATGTCAATGCATACCATAGAATTTAAAGGTTCAGTGTGTATAATTTAGTGATATCTAGTGGTGAAGTTGCATGTTGCAGCTGAATGCCCCTCTCCTCACCCTCTCCTTCCAAACATGAAATAGAACCTGTGGTAGCCTTCAGTTGTCATACAGTAAAAAACATGGCGTCCTCCGTAGAGAGGACCCGCTCCTGATGTAAATATAAAGTATTTAAATATAAAAGGCCCATTCTAGGGTAAAGAAAACAATAATTTGGACAATTTAGATGAAACATCACCAGTGAAAACATCACTAGGGTTATTTTATATTCAATTTCTGCCAATAAATCCCTTTCAGCTAAATCTTACACACTGGACCTTTTAAGTGTACATTTGGTTTGCCCTGTGCAAAGAGCTCCGTCCTTTTACTTCAGTTTACTTTTCTACACGGCAAGTTTGGTTGTTGTTGACAGGGAAACGCCCAAAACCTTGTACTCGATGATCCAAAACTAATCTGAAGAAAAACCACAAGGCTGAAAAATGGTGCCCCTGAGGTGCCGGATTGGAGCTTTGTGATGAAAAAAGAAAATGTGATTTTCTTTGTGCTTCTTTTGAAGAGTTTATAAATTTGATTGATACAGAAAGATTGAGCCCCCCCCCCCTCCCCCCCCCCTGTGCTCTCCTCTCCTCACCTCTCATGATAAATGTTGACAATCAGGCTAGTGGCAAACATTTTGTTAGTTTGTCACTACCGGTTATGTGGTTTGTTTCTTTTGGCCAAACTGGAGGAGATGGTCCGTTGCCCCAGTGTGCATCAGTACTCAACATGTGTTTGTGTTTTAGTGTTATCTAAGTATACAGAAGGGGACAGAGAGTACGGAGCAACATCCTGAGAGGAGATGTCGGAACATCTGAACATCTCTGATGAATTTGTAACGACTCTGAACTATCAGGTCCACATGAGTCGAGCGGAATGAATAATTGATGAAAGGAGCAGAGTGTGAAACATCTGACTATCACAGAAATTCTGTTTTATGCCTCAAAAGAAACGGCAACTCCTCATATTTTACTTATACGAACATTACCGGTCAAAAGTTTTGGAACATCCTGGTTTCTAGCGTTGAAATGTAAGCGATTAAACTTTAAATCGTACAAAGACAAACGGTAAAATACACAAGGTAAAAATAAATCATGTGGATTTCATAGAAAACACATCGAGGAATCATTTTTCAGGGATTTAGGAAAGTTTTTACTTCCAGATTTCCTACCGGCAGCTTACAAAGACCTCAGTCTTTGGCTTCACAAGATTAAAAACCAACACTGTCTCCGGACTTTGGTGAGAGATTCGGTAAAAAGACATGGGGTGAACTTTCAAAACAAGTGTGTTCGGCTGCTGAATGAGTCAAAGTTTTAGGTCAAAGTTTTAGTTCAACGAAAGCATTCTATGATTTATTTAAATTTTTAAATCTCCAGTTGTTTCCTTCATCTTCGCTTACTCCAGCTTCCTCCCGCAGTCCGAAGACATGCAGATCGGGGTTGGTTTCACTGAAGACTCTAAATTGGCCGTAGTGTGAATGGTTGTTTGTCTCTGTATGTCGGCCCTGTTATGCGCTGGCGTCTTGTCCAGAGTGTAACCTACCATTCGCCGAATGTTAGCTGGGATTGACTCCAGCTCCCTCCGCAAACTTCAAAGGACAAATGGTATAGATAATGGATGGATAGCATTGTGTTGTAAAGTGGTGTTCTAAAGCTTTATCTAAAACTTTGATGCCTTCTGATGTATAATGATCCTCACAATAAGCTCAGTTTACCATAATATTCTGAAGGGGATATTGGAGATGTTTACATCTGAACCATTATGCTGTTGACTGAAGTTAAATGAACATTCACGCCGGTTGGTCGCATTAATGTTACAATATTTACTTAACACATATTTGCATTACCTTGATAAATGTGCAAATACAATAAAAGAAAAACCTGTTTGGCAGAAGAGTTCAAATTAATCGACGTTTTCACGATTTGTGAAAAGAGAAAAGAGACTCGTTGCGTTAAATCAAGATCTCGCCACAACTCTTTAATTCGCCCCGTCAGATAACCCTCCCTCCGCTGTGCAGTGAAATGCACTGACTGCTAGCATGGAAGGTGCAGTCCTGGCCTGTCTCTGGGGTCAGTCATAAAACAAATATTTAACAGCCAGTGTTTGTCAGGAGGGAGTTTCTCTCCACTCTGCCTCTTTATACAGGCTTGTTTTTAATGATCTGTGTGTGTGTGTGTGTGTGTGTGTGTGTGTGTGTGTGTGTGTGTGTGTGTGTGTGTGTGTGTGTGTGTGTGTGTGTGTGTGTGTGTGTGTGTGTGTGTGTGTGTGTGTGTGTGTGTGTGTGTGTGTGTTGTTCCAGCCTTTACTCTTTACTCACTGGGGTTGTGTAAGTCTACCCCGCAGGCGAACGCACAAACTCTAGTGATCACACAAACAGGCAGAACTTTCTTTGTGATGCATGAACACAATATGAGCAGAACATGGCACAGAATGGATTTGGGCTTAAGTGACATTTGGACAAAATTGACTTTTAGCAGGACAAATATTAGTAAGGCTTCAAAGTGACAATTGAACAAAACAGATTTGAGTAGATTTAATGATGAAGAGAATTTAAGACATAATAATACATTTCCTGAAAGAAAGAATTTATGAAATCTAACAAGTTTATCATTTTGATCTTACTGGTGTGGATTATCAATGTGTTTTCAATCCTTTATTTCTAGTTATCAAAAATAATGAAGGTGATTAAACCACTTGAAACTTATAAATCCTCCTAAGTTTACTGTCACCAGAGTCGTAAATAATGTGCTGATGCTTAATTAATGAAAGTAGTTATAGTCTTTACAACAAAGGTTAACACAGGATATCGACTGCTTGATACATATATAAATTATGACTCAGTCTTATTTTACAACTGATGAGGTCAAAATATTATTAAGTTGTCTTATATATTTTCTGTAATTAGATGACAAAACGTTATTTAATTTTTTCATTTAATAACTGTTGACTGGACGACTTAACAAACTTAGTATTTATTTAAGAATGGGAACGAAATTGTGGTTGAAATACTCACAAGTTGAGGATTGTTTGACATAAAAGCTTTTTTTTACTTTTCTGGACAGTGTGTATTTGTTTGTGCATGTGAGTAGATGTGCGACCCTGTTTGCCTCCTAAATGCTGTGCCCTTCTTCTTTACTTTGACTTACATCCTCTTCCACCCACACACAACCACACACACACACTACACACACACACTTTCTAACCAGATACTGGCTACATCTGAGAGGCCGTCTCTTCTATCTCACCCTTCAGAGGAAGCCACCAAAGCAAAAGCTTTGTCTTGAACCGTTGCCCATCTGCATGAATCACACTGCGTGCTGGTTACGTTGCATGAAAGCACGGCCTCACACAAGCGACCACTCGGCCCACATCTAGACTTCTTTTTCATTTTTATAATCTACTTCTTTCTCTGTTCTTTTTTCGCAAGCCGAAAGCCAGTCACGCAAAACTCTAGATCCAGTCTTTAATGTAGCAATCGTCCAAAATTAAATAATCATGTATACAAACCAAGGAGAACTGTGCCACTTGTATGATTAAAAAGCGACCGAAAGTCCTCTGCAAGCAACATGACACAATAGTGAATCTAATAAAAATTATATTTTTCTGCAGACATTGATCCACATTACAGACATGCATGCACAAAATCTGCCCTTGCAAAAACGTGCTAAAGTGATATGAAAATGTTCATTACTTCCACAGAGAATTTAAATAAAAGAGCGTCTTAAAAGCCCAGACAATAAAGTGAATTCTTTATTTTTATCAAGTGTAAATAAAGTGATTTATATTATATAACACTCTTTTGCAGCTGTACAAAAAAACATAAAATTGAAGCATATTATACTTTACACGGTGTTACCGTTTAGACTACGAAGCCATGTTCTGTCTTAACTATGTGTGAAGTGCATTTCCTGTGTTCCATGAGTTGGTTACACCTCGAACAGCAGTGAGACCTTTGGGGTGTTAGTTAGTCTTTGTGAATCTCACTGGTTTGCAGATGTGTTTGTGAGATGTGATTAATTTAAAGTGAGAGAATCAGAGACTCTGTCCCTTCTTGCTTCCTTTTCAACCTCACTCTTCCTTTTCTTCACATCCTCTTTCAAACTCTTTTTTTCATCCTCCTCCCCCACCCCGGCCCCACTGATGTTTTTTTTTCTTCTTCTTTCTTTGAAGGTTACAGTGTTCGTCTACAATGACCTGATGCTGGTGACGAGGGAAGATGAACCAGGCAGATGTAACGTCCTTCAGAGCCCCCTGTACCTCAGACAGCTGCGGCTCCAGGACGGTAAGCGTTAATACACCAGTCACCAAAACTGAATTCCTAAATACAGTATAATAGTTGTAGCTGCCGCGAAATTTTCTAAAATGTCAGAGATAATGAGCACAAAGGAGAGTTAAAAATGTTAAATTCTTGTGATTATGTCAACAAGTTTCCGTAAGTCCAAAAACAAAAACATCAGCCAAAAGTGCGATCTCCAAAGTCACCATATTAAACCATGTTTGACCTTTCACAGTTAAACACACGATAATGAAGAACAAATGCAACATTTAAACACTCTAATAGCCCAACTAGAAATAAACATACAGGACTATTATCGCAGTGATCGTTTCAGCTCAGCTTAACCAGAGGATATTTAGGAAAACACTGCCCAAGTTCCTGTTGCTTTGTCTTCTTATTTCACCTTGGTGTAAACAATGGTCTCCTCTGCGATGTGGAGAGAATAGTTTGGCCGTCGGGGGCCAGAGCACAGAGCGCCGGCAACTCAAATAAATAGGCCTCAGTGTAAATATCTGTGTTTGGAGTGGTGGGTGGAGGCGTGGGTGAAGTTTGGAGTCATGCTTGGGGCAGAGCAAAGGGAGAGGTACTTTGAGACAGTGGTAGACAATAACCAAGTACATTTAATCAAGTATGGTACTTAAGTACACATTTGAAGTACTGTACTTAACATTTGTACTGGCACTTCTACATCTGCTCCTACTCTATTGTACTTTTTACTTCACTACTTGTGTCTGACAGCTTTAGTGACTTTTCAGATGACTGTGTAAACGGTGCTCATGAAAAGTTTTCAGATACTAGCATAGCCTCAAATAGCCGCAAAGTCATTATCCACAGACGTCAGGAAAATGTGCTAGAACTAAGTGGCAACCCACCATGACATCACCCATTAGTTTGTGAATTGATATTTTGAAGCCTCAAGTTTTGCATTTTCTTCCAGCACCATCTTGCTTCTTTTTTTTTAAGTAAGTAGCCATATTTCTTAAGTGCACATTCATCACCGTTGTTATATTGTGTTCAAGGTAATAAGCACAAAATGTAGTTACATTATTGTGTCATGTTTAATATATTTAGATAATAATTTAAATGTAGATGAGGTAGCGTGTCTGCTGAGTCAGGCTAATGACAGTGTGGTTACCTCTTGCTTATTTTCTTGATTAGAATCAACACAAATGCCAAACAGTGTAATGGCGCGGAATGTTAATTGCAGATACACAATAGGAATAGAAAACCACACATGAAAGCGGAGGCTGACACAGTGAGGGAACAGTTAATAAAGACATCCAATCAACACATTAACGTTAGCACATTAATCCTGATGCGGGCTGATACGCTCTCCCTCCCACAGACATCGCTGCTCTCCCCTGCAGGGAACATGTCTGACCTCCGCCCTTCATCCAAACCGGCAGAGATCTCCAGGGTGGGGATTCAGAAGGGTTCGCGTGTCTGTGTGTTTCATGAGAGGACACACACACACACACACACACACACACACACACACACACACACACACACACACACACACACATCTCCACCCTGCTGCCTGTCATTGTTATTTCGCTTCGGCAACGTCACTCAGGAAAGAGGCGCCAGGGGATTGTGTTTGTTTCAGCAAGGGCGTGTTTGACAACTGTGTGTAGAGTGTGTGTGTGCGTGCATGCCTGTGCGTGTAATGACACAGTGCAAGTTCAATTCAGGGGCTTTCCTGTGTTCCTGTCACCCAGATACTCGGCTGATGAGCGTGGGAAGTGAGCGCGATATTAAAAAGTGATCTTGACCACACACACACACACACACACACACACACACACACACACACACACACACACACACACACACACACACAACTAAATGACCATTGTACCTAGCAAACTAATTCCACTTTCACTAAATTAACAAGAGAGCAATGTACATCTACACTGCCAGAAGCAGGACAGTTTTCAGAGCATTCCACTTTTGAGATATTTGTTCTTCCTTGGATAAAATGTGAGTAACTACACCGTTGAAAATGTCAATGATATGAAGTGATTCACTCATTTTTGAGATGGTAACTTTAGAATAACCAACATGTCTTTTTTTAGTTTATGATCATTTCCATGGCCTATAAAAAAATAACCATTCTTTGATTTAAGATGAAATGTGGGCATTATAAAATACTGTATATCAAATGCAAGGTTTTTCATCTGACTTTATCAGTAAGCTTCACTCACAGGCTGTATGATGGCCCTCTGAAAATCTGAAAAATATCCAACACTGACCTCTGCTGTTAGTTATGAAAACAACCACTTTTTTGAAACTGGCAAAACTCGACACTTCTCATGGGTCCTGTTGTCTCAACATCACACACACGGACCATAACCATCACTGCACCCGTTGTCCTTTGGTCTCTTTAAATACATTAGATATTATTGAATAAACTAGCCGTAATTCTTTGTGGACATCATTTTACAAGCACAAAATATTAGCGATCCTAATTTGATCCCCTGAATTTCCGCCTGTATCGAAGGCTTAGTAAACACTTAAGGTTTGTGCTCTAATTGGAAGTTTTCAGGCTCAAAGTCCTCTGGTCCAGAGGATGAGCTCTGTTGTGAGAGTGAGCCTTTAGAGAGTCTGGATTTAGTAACTGAATGAAGGACGACTTCAGACGGTTAAAATATCCCCTCTAGACATATTTTAAAACATGAAGTGCTCTGCTCTTGATAATAACCTATGAGTCATATAAAAAAAAAAAATGACATTCTTAAATAATATTCAAGGATTTTCAACTTAACTACGTTATTGAAAACCCCAGAATCTATGAATATACAGAAAGTGTCTCCTAATTAATCCATCATTAGTGACACACATGCTCATACATACCGCTTTCTCCAGATGATGCTCACATGCTAAAGTCCGAAATCACGCTGACATCATTCGTCCTCTCTTGACTGGAAGTAACAAGATCTCATCCTTATTAAGTCTTTTCAGTGTTTTGTATCACGACAGCTGGGCGACACAGAAACAGTCTTGAAAGCCACGATACACTTCTAGTATTTCTACGTCCATCCTCTCACAGACACAACCTCATTGACAAATGATGCATTCAGTGAGTGTCACAGTAGTAAATGCTCCGAGAACTTCACCAGCTCCTCACTCTGAGTCATGCGCTCGTACACAAACACATCTTTACCCTCCAAAGTTATTTTACATGAAAGTTTTCTGTTTTTGTCTGAGCTGTTTGGAGATTTAGAAAAAGGTGAGGCCCACCAATCAGGATTCACCACATTAGAATCAGAATTTGATGAGAGTTGATGGGTTGTAGATACATAGACAGTGGATACAGTCGATAGTTAGATAGATAGATTTAAATATTTACTGAAGGATGGATGGAGGGATAGATGATGGATGGATGGATGGATAGATAGATAGATAGATAGATAGATATATGCTCTTATTTGCCTTTACAATGTGGGTAAGGAAGCATTAAATCTCACACCTCAGGGCCAATTTCTTGAACATTGGACAAAATTGATAACCACCGCGTGTGTGTGTGTCTGTTGGAGAGGAGGGATCATTCGATTAAAACCATATATCTTGACTCCAGATGCACAGGCCTGTCTCACAGAGTGCTTCCTCTGTGACTTATGCTTTGGTGGACGTCTATAACTCTGACCTACTGTATCAATAAGATTATTTTTACCCAAATCCCTAACCCTAACTGTAAATCAATATGCTCCATATGTCCTGCTAGCATTAGTATTTATCTCTTTGTTCCTTTGTGTTACAGATTATGCTGAAGAGCTGAGATTCTACCTTATTCACATGACCGAGGTAAGAGAAGGGACTGTGTGTGTGTGTGTTTGTGTTTGTGTTTGAAAGAGGACAGAGAAAGAGGGTAAAGGAGGCTATAATGTGAACAATTTTGTTCTGTGAGCCAGAGGGGCCATTGACTCTGGTGGAAATCACATTACAGGGAAGACACAAGGATTAGCGAAAGCTGTAATGAAAATGTCTTTTCTCTGTGTGTCTGTCAGACTTGACTCCATCACAGACCCATGCAACATCCCCTCCGTTATATATATTTAGAGATTATAGAAGTATAGTTTGTTCCATCAAGAGAGTGGTTCTTTTTGTATTATGTCTGTGTATTTCATAAATTCAGATTCAAGATAATCCTTATTTCAAACTACAATGACACTCAGCTTATTCCTCTGCCAAGGCTTAACAGTCCCCTTCAATTCGGCACCAAATCCATCATGTTTGTTTGGACACAGTTCCAAAGCTATTGAAGATACATATAAACTGTTGATTCCAAACTGAATCCTCATGAATTCATCTCCACATGGTGGTAAGGGTGCAGCCATTTTTGTTACCGTACCACGGCTGAAAAAAGCCAACACCCTTATGAACCCACATTTAAATTAACTAGCTTTTTATTTGGATCCTCACTAAATTGCACACACTCAGATATTAGTCCCCTCAAGATGTGTTGATTTCCTTCATCAAGATCCGTGCATTATCCCTCAGGAAATTAGGAAAAAGTCAAAAAAAACAGTTTTCAATGTTGAAGAAGGCCATGAAAACACATTTTATTGAGTATTTTTTTATTATATGCCACAATTTAATGGGTTCTTTCAGGGCGCATGTCCCACCTTTCCACCAAGTGCTTGTGACAAACAAACACAGAAAAGGATGAAGACATAACCTACTTGGCAAAGATAATAAGGCCGTGAAATATACAGTATCTTGTTTTATGCTCACACAAATATACAACTCAATAATGTGGGATTGTAGTATTTAAAATATGATGCACGTATTTTACATTGCGATTGGTTTTGTTTACACAATCATAGTTACGGCATTTATGACAAGTCATCGTCCTTTCTTCTACCCTCTGTAATAAAGTACCTCTCTATCTATCAATTTAAGATGAAGAGGAGCGAATTATTAATATTACATCGCGGTGGTTACCAATTATTCAACAACTGAAATGGCATTTTGAGAGCTCACGTTCTCCATTGTTTCAGCAGCATAAAAAATAAATGAACACAGCAGAAGTTCTAGTCGTGTGAAAACTGGTCTTAGCCAAAGTTTAAAGCTTCATATACTGTACAGCAAAAAGAAAAAGACTTAAACATGATATATAACCAGACGTTGTTTGAGATGTAAAATCCAAAGTGTTTCTCCTTCACAACAGTTTTACTTAGTGAAGTGCTGCTCTACATAATTAGTTTTCAAATCTCTCCTAATGTCAGTGGGGTTCTGCATCACTGTCTGTCCTCTCTCTTGTCATTACAGTGTTTAGACAGTCATTTCGCAGAAAAAGCATAAAAGCAATCTGCTGTGTAGACGGTATCTGACAGACTCTCTCATGGGATTTGATAGTTTTGGAGCCTGATTGGCCATTTTAAATATTTTTTTTCCATAGCCTTGGCAGCTCGGCTGTTGTTAATGAGCATGTTCGCAGGTGGTGGTAGACAGACCGTCTCTCCTCTTCACTTCGATACCCTCTCTTCCCTTTCCACTGCTTCTCTTCATGTCCATTTCCTAACATTTTTTAAAAACACAGAAAGTGTGAGGGAATAAAACGGCAGGGTTACATCATGCTTTTAAAGTTGTGTTATGTATCCGTCACTTTATCCTCTCCCTCTCTCCTCCTGCACACATCTCTCTGTGTTGTATAGTACAATTGTCGCACACACTCTGGAGCCACCTCACAGAATATTATCTTGCGTAAAAGATATTTTCTCTGTCCTTATATCATCATCACCTGCAGTCATATTTCTCCAGATGTACAACATATAATCTGGCATGGCGTAAAAAGTGGGTTGAAAACTGCTCAATTAGCTAAATAGCATATGTAGAGTCGTGGCTGTTGTGCTAACACGGCTGTGTAGCTGGCACGCTGGTGCACGTTGGGACTTAATATCCCTTTATCAGATCCAAAATCTCCCACCCAATCTGGATCCTTTTCAAAACCTCACAACTGTTGAGGAATTTTTGGCCATCCTCACACATCACTGTATATGCCACTATATATTATGTACATAGAGCATATTACACTATATCTGTACACCATTAGGAGAATAGTGTCTAATTCCACATATACTCCCTTCTCTCTTCGCAGTGCCCCAGGTCAGATTATAGATAAATGGCCGACAAACAGTACATTGTAGTATCTACGCCCAGGGACTTTCATATATAACTCCGATGCCCCAGACAGAGAGGCACCAACTCTTTTGCGTAATAGACCAGTGGCAAGACATAAGGACACAACGTGATTTATATGCATACTTTAGGATTAGCTGTCCAATAGGATGTGCCTCCAGGAGGCATAACTCCAAAGCTTTGACTTGTAGCAAAAATAACATTCATAACTACAGATGAGAAAATGAGATGAGGAACCCAAGCTGTATCTGACACATTTAAGAGAATAAATGTAGCCTACTTACTTTTGCATCATATTTATCACAAGCTAATCGTTCCAGATTACTCCACCAAGGCCCAACAGTTCTTTTAGATTTAATCAAGGTGCACCAAATTGCACATACTCTAAGATACCAGCTCCCTAAATATGCCTGATTTTTAACATTAAGATCCATGAATTATTCCCTGGGAAATTGGTGAAAATGTCCAAAAATGCCCTGTTTGGCAATGCTCAAGAAATTATACAATACAACTTTATCTGCCCCGAAGGCAATTTGGTTTAGTGCAATTAAAAGAAAAAACAAGATAAATACACGCTGACAAACATCCGCTAAAACAATAATAACACTTTAAAACACCATAAAAGAGCAGTTTAGTTGCGTCGAGCTAAAAGCGCAATTTCTTTGACAATACAAAAAGTATTTAAATAATAAATAAATAATATAAATAAAATAGTTGACATGGCAGAAAGGCATTTAAGAGTATCTGTATCTGGCCCATTCTGCCACGGAAATTCTGAGGAATTCTTTCCGTAGTTATTCCGTTTTTATTTTATAATCCTGTTGACAAACAAAACAAACAATCAAATGGACAGAGGTGAAAACAAAGTCGTCATGGGGGAAGTAAAAACTCTTTTATATGTACATACTGTTTTGTGATGAAGACAGACTGAAAAAATGTGGAGCTGTCCTTTAATTACACCATCATTTTGAATTGGGTGTAAATAATAGTGAAATGACATTTTGCAACACCATTGTTTTATGCTGCTTTCACATCCCATTGGGAAATGTAGTCTCTTTATGCTCAGGTGCCACAGACAGCATCCAGACAGCAGCATCAGTCATACTAGTGCTTTCTGGTGTGAAGCCGGTGAGGCTCCTGTTCTCATTGCTGCACTAGCGACTCCCTGTGGTCTGCTTGAGCACCTCTGCAAAGAGGTGTCGCACTGAGAGGGGGGGAGATTGTGCAAACCCCTTGTTTGTGCCACCCCCCCCCTGGAGAAGCTCTGCAGTCGACTGTGCGCATCAATAGAAAGAGCATGACTGTGAACTTTGTGGCTCTCAAATCAATTTATATACAGTGTCTTGTGGATCTATGGATACTTGGCCTGAACAAACCAGTCTTTCTGTTTTGCTCTTATGGAAACGAGTACGAATGCTTTTTAACACTCCACACTTAAAGTGAAGATGTCTTAGAAGTGTTTCTAAAGTATAGGCTTAACAGACCGGATCGCTGATGCCCTTATTTCCCTTTTTTTCTTTAATCCATCCGGCCACTGTGACTCGTCTGCAATTTGCTTTCGGCTGCAGACGTCTGCACGCACAGATCATCTTTTCATCGAGAAACTATATAAACCCTGACCCCTCCTGCCGCACATACATATCGTCACAGCAGTTCTTTTGCTTTGAAATGTGCTGCATAACCTAATTAGCAGCTTGTGAATCTTTAAAAGGGGCCTTTTTTCCCCCCAGAAATTCCAGACAGAATGTGAAGGCTCTGATTTCTGTCCCACAGGCTGGGAAAAAAGCTCCACTGCTTTTCTATCCAATTAGGCAACATTTAAAAATAGAAAGCCATACGTAGGCAGGATGAAAGAGAGCAGAGAGAGACTTTCAAGGAATTAAACAGGTAGATTTTGGATTTTATGCGACACATTAAAAAGGTCTGCAGGGATGGTCTTGTCACATTTCTTCTGTTTCTAATGCTGTTTCTTACTGTCTTTAATCCCATTATTCAAATGTCATTGATGCACAAATACATCTAACTTTACATACTGCACCACAAAAGCTGGAGGGACCTCCGACAGCTTGATAGTTGCTTACTTGACTAAAACAGTCACGTTTCCTTGAATTATTCTCCAAAAGATACCAGACCAGTGCTGAGTTATTGTACTTATTTCTTTGTGAGGACCATTTTAAGCATAGAACCTACAGAGTGAGGACATTTTTGGAAAGTGAGCACAGTTAGACCGGTCCTCACTTTTTCAATGGGCTGCTTGAGGGTTAATACTTGGTTTTAGGGTTAGGGTTAGAATTAGGTTTAAGTTAGGGTAAGGCATTTAGTTTGGATGGTTAGGGTTAGGGGCTAGGGAGTGTATTATATCAATGAGTGTCCTCACTAAGATACTAAGTACCAGCGTGTGTGTGTGTGTGTGTGTGTGTGTGTTGTTGTTGACCAAAACCTTAATTCCTAAGGTCCTGGTTTAGGTATGAATTCAGGTATGAATTGTTCCTAGTTAAGGTTAGGTATAAGGTTTTTGGTTAGGCTATACACAATAAATGGAAGTCAATGCAAAGTACTATAAGGATAGCTCTGTGTGTGTGTGTGTTTAACTCCAGCTAACATTTACTTCTACTACCACTGTTTTCCTTGTCAGACCCGTTCCTCCATCCATCTTGTCAGACCCCCCACACACACGCCTGCACATACTCTAAGCCGCGCAGTCATCTATTATCGTTGATACACCTGTCAGCAGTCCATTTCATACCTCAAGGAGCCACAGTGAAACATCACATCACTTTTACTGTTGCTCTTACCTCACACATGTACTGTGACTCTCCTCTCCTCTCCAGCAGCTGCTAAACCGCTGTAGTACTCCTTTATCCTTGAGTGACGACAGTCTTTACGGAGAGGTTGACCTTCTTGGCCCGCTGGTGGGGCGCACTGGCGTGTGAAGTGGAGGAGAGTGCGAGGTGGATGGATGGAGGGAGGGAAGAAAGAGGGGAGGAAAGGAGATAGGAAAAAAACATCTAAAGAGATCTGGGAGAGGACATTTACACGGGTCACAAATAGCCGGATTATTGAGCCGCGCTGATCAGAGAAGATAAAGATATGTTTGAAGAGTTTGGATGACCGCGACCTTCGGTGTGTGTTTGCGCACGTGTGTGTGTGTGCGCTTTGTTTGTTTACGTTCACTCAAATGAGATACGTGTGTAATATGATAGACTCTAATTGAATTGCTCTTTCTGGCTTCTCTGTGCAAAGGTCACACACACACACACACACACACACACACACACACACACACACACACACACACACACACACGCACACACGCACTAACTGAGAGAGAGATTTAGGACAAGGTCTCATGTTTTTAGTGAAATTGCTTCGGCCCTCAAGACATTTATTTCCCTCTCTGTCAATACTCCTGACGAGGTCCCTAACTAAAACCACAATTTAAATCATAGATAATGTGATCTATAGGGCAGGGAGTTGTGACTTAAAATCAATATCATGATTATCCAAGAAATTTAACCAAGTCCAGTTGACCTTGTTTTTTGGCACTTGGATATACCATGACCTGGATGGCTGAGAATATTCACAGACACAATATCACGATTATTTCCAACTTGATTCGACAGGTACCCACCCTGGCCCCTGCTGCAAAATGAACGTTCCAGAAACCCGAGAGTTTGTGAATGTTCACATTGGGCAAAGTATTAAATGAATTAACCGACATGAGCAAGATTAGATTGTCGGTTAGAGCTTATAAATGTCGGTTTCGATACATTTTTGGTTAATTTCCCAGCCCTGATGTGATCTTTGTGTAATATCATTTGAGTTCATATCGTGTATATATAATGATCGTATGTATAATGTCAGATCTGACCTGTGTTGCGTGGGATTCCCCTGATTTCTTTCCTCGAGCATTTCAGATGTATTTCAGTATTTCTCCATATCCTGTCCAATAAAGGCAGAAAATGCAGGACAGGCCTTAAAGGAAGTAAAAGACGGCATTTATACAGTGCTGCTATAAATAACTTGTCGTGCGGTGGTTTAGCAAATACAAAAACAGACAAATAACCCACAGCTACACACACAAAGCATTCATAAACTCCACAATAACATATTACGATACTTGTCATGTAACAGACCTCCCAGCTACATCTCTACAGGCAAGTACTCTATCTCCTATGGGGTCAAATAAAATGATGAAATTATATAGTCTCTCCAAATTATGTCTCATCTATGTACTATTTCTTGATTTATATCAAAGATCCAGGATCAGTCTTCTCCTGCCTGCCCTCCTCATTTCGTCTACTCCTGTCCTTCTCCTCCATATAGCCGGAGGTCATGCTATTTTAGCACTTGCTCAAAACAGAAGTGATGTAACCCAGATTTACACGTGGAAAGGGAAAGTGGTGGTGTTGGTGGTGGATGGGGGTGCAATTGTGTCTCTGGAAAGTCATGTGTGTGTAAGTGTGTCAGTGACGCAGGGAGAGAGGAAGCAAGAAATCACTGTGTAAATGAAAAACACCGAGACAAAGGAGAGACACTGTACGAGATAAGTGGTCCAGCGGAGTGCATCAGGGTCACAGCCAGAGTCGTCATGGGGAACTTGTCCGCCCGGGTCGGGCCTAAGAAAAGGTTCGCCAGGGAGGGGAGCTCATTGCAGCAGCACCTACTGTCTGACAGTGGAGATGTAAGTGTTCCTGATTGAGGGGTCTGTGTGGGGTGCATTCAAACGTGTGTGTTGTTGTGGCTCAGTTGCATGAAGTAGGTAGATCTGAAACTAGGTGGCTTGGCTGTAAGTGCAGTAGTTAGATTTTTTTTTTTTTTAAAGTAAGGATGGAAAATGTGTAATTCCTTAATCAGAAGATGACTGAGCGGTTGTTTAACGCTGTGCTGAGTTAACTTGTCACGGTCTCAAGTGAGTTAGACCCACAATTGATTGCACGAAGTCAGGGGAGACTGAACTTAATTGTTTTCAGTTGAATACATTTAGAGGTTACAGTAAAAAAAATACTAAGACTACTTAACACATCTCAGGATAGTCTGCACAGAGTACATTTATTTTACATTTTAAAGTTGTACTTCTTCATTGTTCAGTTGTTACAAATGGTTTCACTCTATATCCAAGTATTATTATACGTGGAATTAGCAGATATTGGTTTTGAAACATTAAAGTTTGTGTACACTTGAAGCAGCACATAGAGGATGGGATGTTTGAGAAGAGCTCACAGGCACCAACATGTACAGGGATGTTGCTGAACTAAGTGAAATCCCAGTGTGGTTTTGGTTTATGATGTGCAGGATGACCTTCATGTAACATTTGTGGCCACAAATAATGCTGCAGCTTTGATTTGATTAAGTGAACACTCACTGTTGATGTTCTTCTCCGGGACTAAGCAGAAGTCTTTAACATATCTATAAGGATGTGCATCTGTAAGTGCTGGTTTGTGTGTCTATCTATACAGTGTGTATTTAGGTATCTCGGTGCTTTCAAGCACATCGTTAACTGCATGACAGACTGGCTGCCGCTTGCAGGCTGAAGTAAGGGTGTGAATGATTTGCACCCAGAGGCTCCAGTCAGCAAAATACCTCCTTCATGGTAGCCATCCATAACACGGGCAGGGCAGGACCCGTCTCTCTGGGGTCCGATTGAGCCGAGACGTGCCCTCTTCCCTCCAGATGAGCCCCGAATTAAAGTTTGCTTTGCTTTGCCTCTGATTTAATATGCCAGCCCAGACTGGCAGCGCTGTCGCTTTACTGGCCTTACATCTAAATATAATCGCCCCCATCTTCGAGATAAGATTGCATTGAGATCTACGACCACCAACAACTCGCCCAGCAGCATCGGTGACGAGCATATTCTCTTGAGCTGCATTACCCTCCCTATTGCATCAGGTGCAGGACAAATGGCTGTCAGCACATGAATTATTCACTGACCTGAATGGGAATGTGTGCAGAAGTAAGTCACAAATTAATGATGCATTTACATTTTGTATAGGTATGTACATTACAGTGCCTTAATGCTTTTGCAATAAACACAATTATGGTAGAGGTGGTTCAAAAGAGTATGTAGATACCAACAACTACTAGGGGTTGTGCTGATATACACAGATCTAAGGGAACGAAGGTTAGTCCAATGTTAAGATATTTGCTTTGTTTTCCCAGTATTGTAATAAGTTATTATGATTTATACCTGGTAATGGTAGCAGTATCAAATTACTATTGAATTCCATGTCATGTCTCCGTGACCTCTGAGAGCATAACATTGACATTTATTCATTTCCAGGAGATTTATTCTAACCTTAACCATAACTACTACTTGTGTAACCGTAACATTATAAACTGAAACTTAACCTAAACATACGACATTTAAACATTTACAATATGGGGACTTGCTTTTTGTCCCACACTCACAGACAACACTGTTTGTGTGTAGGTGCACCGCTGATACAGAAATGGAGCAGAGGAGATTATAGACTGAACACATCAGTCTCTTAACCCCTCACCCAGAGAGAGAGAGAGAGAGAGACCTGCACTCCCCCTGCTCATAGAGAGAGTAACCCAAATAATAATAATAGATAATGATAATCATAGATAACTCTTAGTATTTAAGAGTTATTGGATTATTTGTATCACGTGTCTTATTAACATGATCAGTCAACTTTATTGTAAACTCTAGTATATTGCGACATCCCTCGATTAGGAAACAATTTCTGAAAACGATTACCTGACTCACTGACCGGGTCATTGAATTATCATGTAGACATGTGACCTTACCGACGTTTTAAAATAGGAGAATCTACTTTTCAGAAACACTGTCTGAATTCAGAAAGCTTCCTCTTTGCCGTGTCATGTAAGCACATGACACCGGGGAGGATGATGCTTATCATCCTCCCCGGTGGCTCTGCAGGCCAATGACTCCTGTTTACTCGCTCTTTTCATTGCAGCTCTTTCTGGGCTAACCACAGAAGAGCTGCGAGCTGGAAACCAGACAAACAAACTGGAAATAGATAAAAGAGTGTGGGAAAGCCGCAGAGTCGAGAGGAGGCTGCATTCCATGTTTAAATTGTTCGGTGAAGTATATGAGATGAATTTGTCTTATGGGCTTTATTGACAGAGAGTTTGCATTTTTTTATATTATTATTATACAGCTGTTGTTGTATTTTGGTGTGGATACGATAAGATAAGATAAGATTCCACTCCGGGGGAAATTAAGAAAAAGAGAACATGTGGAAATATAAAATAGAAGTTGTGCCTTGGTGGATCTAGGCGCTCTAATGAGTGCCATTCTAGTTTTGGAAGTTTCAGTCTGGACCAAAATGGTGGATAAGCTGCGAGCCAAAGCACTTGCATGGATATAAAGTGAGCGGGAGGAAAAATAAGGACATTTAAAACCTTTAAATAACCGAAAAAGAGTTTAAATGACTTTCACATCTAATGACACATACTGTAGAGTTAACTAGCTTCTTATGCTCCCCTCTTGTTCAAATGTCACTCGGTAGGAAGAAGCCATAAACCCGTTGATACAGTCATTTTGTCCAAAGACGTAAGAGCAATGGCGTGCTCCTGATTATGCAGGACTATGAGATAATAGGTAGTTTGATCCGTAACTAACTCAATTGTGGGAGAGTGTCGAGTCCCGATAGCATGTTCAGCAGCCGTGTACGGGACTAACAGGGTGTGATGCTGCTTGGTGTGACAGAGTATAGGGACTCATTATAAGCCACTGATCTCTGAGGAGCATGGTATGAATCATGTGAATACTTATATGTAAGAGGTACTTATACATAACAGGCACTTTATATTTACATTATATATTTTACCATTCATTTAAATGATAACATCGTTATCATTATCCTGCAAAACCAAGGTGGCATTATGTCTTCTTTTCTTTTTGCCTTATAGAGATTAACCTTGCCACAGCCTGTGTGGGGATGGTAATAGATATGTGTCGTCACTGATCTTCTGTGGTGTGCACACTTGATTGAGAGTTTTCTTCGCTCTCCGGGTGTTTTACTCACTGGCTCTTTCTATCTATACTTTTAAAAGGGAGCCATATCTGCCTCCAGTGTTTACTCTCAAAACACAAACGTGTGTGCATGAACAAACTTCCAGACTGAAGTTTATCTCCAAGAGCTGAGCTACATTTCCATCAGGAAATGTGTGCAAACAGTGCAGAGATAATCAAAGCTGAGATTGCGCTGGAGTTGGGGGCGAGGGTAGTGGTGCAGGAGCGGTTGGACCAGCAGGGAGGGATTTATAGCTCATGGCAGAACTCTTGTGGAAATTATCTTATTTGAGAGCAAAAACTTCTTCAATGCAAAGTATGATGACCTAAAGAAAAGGCATTGTTTTATACCTGGATTCAGGTCCAAATAAGATTTTTATTTTAAAGGCTTGTCGGATATTTAGGGAAATATTCAGATTCAATTTCAAGCAGAGTGTTAAGATTTAATTTTCTATTTGCTTATAGCTACAGCCAGAAGCTGATTATCTTAGTTTGACATCAGTGGTAATTCAAGAGACTTTGAGGGCCCCAGGCAAAGGGGACCTAGGAGGCACTATATTCTTATTAGTATCAAATTAAAGAGAAAGTGCATACTGTGCATACACAAGTTTAAGTGCAACCCCCCCAAACCTCCTTGACCCACATGTCATACACATGCATTTAAACATTTAGTCTTCAACCAAACCTCTAAAATTACGAAGCTTTTGGCAGAAAGACAGTTGCATGGGGCCTCATTAGGGGCTTTACATCTATGGTGTCGTTACAGCTCCCTGTATATAGCCGATCATATAATTTAAGGGGGTTCTCACAACGTTTTTGTTGCTGTGGATTAACAACACCAGCTTGTTTTAGGGGCCCCTCTCAGCTGGAGGCCCCAGGCAACTGCTTGCTTCGCCCACCTTGTTGCAACACCCCTCTGCTTGAAGGGGGGGGGAGAAGCCAATAAGCAAACTTTCCCAAAATGTTGAACTTTTGTTATACAAATGTGATCTTTGCCACATGAAAGCAAAACACATCTAATAATCAGGTTAGTATTACCAGGCAGTGTGAAACAATGATACCTGAATGTGGCATACTTACGCTGTCATTGAAATCCTGCTAACCTGTGCAGTGGCAGCTTAGGTGAACTGTGTTGTCAGCGGCCGAGTCTGAAAACTCATCTGCCAGATGGCTCAGGGAGGAGGGCTTCAACCAGGGAGCACTTTAATCAATCTGATTAAGGGGAAATGCTGCCTGTATTTTTAGCCACTCCATGTCAGGCTAGTGGCCATTCATTGAATTTTGTTCCATTAGGACTCCTGTTTATCTCTTGGACGGCTGCATTTATAAACAAGGGAGTTAGAGTAAAGGACCCATTTGCTATTTCAGCTAATACGAATATTAAGGTGATCATTTTAGGAATAAGATGAATAGTCACTCCATTATTCCAAGAATAAAGGCTTCATTCATGACCTGACTTTGTTTGCGCAAACTTACAAATCCCAATGTTTGTGGGACGCTGCCCAGAAGCTGTTTACTGGCAAGAAGCAACATGAACTCAACGAAAACAATTTCCCAAGATTTACCACCAAAGTGTTGCGGAGAATCCTCTCAAACTCAAAGCAGCCCAGACGATAAATATCATTTGGGTCCTGACTCGGATACATTGTTATTTTATTTGGTGTCTTTCGACCCAAAATGAAAGATGCATCACAAGACCGAAGTACCACTTGAAAGCGGGAGACAGCTGTCCTGTGAAATAGATTGCAGTGCCAATGTTATAGAGCGCTCCAGCTGGCTCCAGATGATTCCTGTGTAAAACATGTGGTCTGTGGCCAGCTGTCAACAGTTGACTCATTTCCTGGCACGATTGATTATTTTAACTGATGTAATGCAATGATGTGCGAGTCACTGTCGGGGGGTAACAATCCCGGATACTAATGCAGAGTTCAAAGTCAGAGCGCACAAGTCCTGTATCGGGGGCTGAAAAGAGAAATTGAAATTGAAAGCCGACACAAATAAATCATCATTAGTATTCCCCCGGCGGAGCATGGTTCGTTTGCTGTGTATGCCGTGTTAATCCCAATAAGAAATGACCTCTGTGTTATTCTACGTCTGTCATGTGTCACTCCCCCCCCCGTGTCTCTCTTTACTCAGGACAAAATGTGCATGACGTCAGTAAGTGGTGTACAGTATGCCGCGCGCTGTGTACCTCATATTTACACACGAGACTATGTAAACACTCACACTTCCTCCCTTTGACGGATCAGGGATGTAAACCCTCTGGGACCCGCGGCTCACCATGACTCACATAACGGGCGAAGAGAGTCCAGGCCTGCTGCTCTCAAGTGCTAAGTTCAGACCGGAGCTGTGTACAGATCTTAGAGGCTTGCTCGTTGTGTGAGTGTGTCTGTTTATGTGTGTTTGCAGGTGCATGCTTTCCCCTGGGACACTAAAGTGAACTCTGTAGCAGATGTGTTTTCTCTGAGTTGGGGCAGCAGGGAGTTGTGTGGGAAAACCGGGCCATATGAGGCAATGTTAGCTGGAAAGCCTGTGTTGCTTTTCGCAGTATTATTTATTCCAAAGAATTATTAAAGAGGAAATACAGAGGAACAGGGCATCACATATCAGTCATGTGAAAATGTCCATGTGTGTGTGTTAATGAACTGCGTTTATGAAGTGCTTTTCTAGCCCTAACGACCACTCACAGCGCTTTACAGTACGGTTCCCATTCAGCCGTTCAAACACACAGGGCTTCTATATATTTAGCCCTTTGCCTAAGCAGCTATGCATCTCATTTACACGCTGCCATGAGCAATTTGGCCGTCAGCGTTTTGCTCGAGGACACTTTGGCAATGTGGACCGGACAAGCCAGTAATCGAACCTCCTTCCCCTCGGATTAGTGGACAAACCGCTCAACCTCCTGAGCAGTAGCCGCGTGTCTGTGTTTTTCCGTTGGGTTGCATGTGCATGAACAGGTCGTATTAGCAGTACATGATTGAAGGTTAGTTGGCTCCGGGGGTGCGACCATCGTGCACACCTTCATTTTAGACGTGCACAAGCGGTGTCCTTTTGCTGTCTCCAGGCAACCAGGAATCAACTTCTTCAGAATATGATGTCATCCCTAATGTGACAACACAAAAACAGAGCTTGTTGTTTACATTGAAGTTATCGTGTGTGTGTGTGTGTGTGTGTGTGTGTGTGTGTGTGTGTGTGTGTGTGTGTGTGTGTGTGTGTGTGTGTGTGTGTGTGTGTGTGTGTGTGTGTGTGTGTGTGTGTGTGTGTGTGTGTGTGTGTGTGTAGATGTGTTCCACGTATTATGGCTTGTGCGTCATCCTTATAAACTCAGATTCAGTCCAAATGATTGATATCAAAGAACATCCGCATCGATTCCTGTCCACTCTGAAAAAGCCCCTATTTCATCATCTCATGGTGCAATTGAAAACAGTCAGGCTCAATTTCATTAATGCTTACGCGACCGAACCTGCTTCTCTTTCTTGTTTTTCTCTCTGTATTTCTTTACTTTTGACTAGAAAATGACCCTTTATTGTTGTTTCTTACTGTACCTCACGTGTGTCTTTCTTTATTTTATTTGTGTATTTGTATTCTGCACGTGTTGGCAGATTATTGTATTGCACTTCATAATGCTGCACATCACCACTCTACTCTGCTTTGTAGGCAGTGCATTTCATTCTGTGTCAAAGCAAAGCAGACTTTATGTTGCCATTACTGACGTGGGCTTTAAATGCCTTTTTACCCTGCATTAGCATCACTAACAATGACAAGGCTTTAACCACCAAACACTTTGCGCCAGTAGACTCCACAACAGCAGCCTTCCCATCTTCACCGGGACATTGAGTGACATTAATAGTGACATATATTCAAAGAGACAGCAGCACAGCAGGCCGTGCAAAAGCCCATGCAGCCAGGAATCAGGCAAATAAGCTAGCATCATGAATCACCACTGACCAGGGCAGCAAGTGTCAAGAAAAACCCAGAAGGCTTCAGTCAATCTCTGTCGACTTTCACAAAATGGAAAAAATACTATTTATATCCTGACTTGTGCCCAAAAATGTCAGTGCACAAATGTTTCTCCCCCGACACCGCCAGAGGCAGAACAACGGTAGGTAGGTGGACATGATCGAATTGGAAATAGAGGAGATGGAGAAAAAAAAAACATACTTGAGAACAATACATGACGTAATAATGACATAATGGAGACATTTCTTCAACTAAACAAACCTAATATTAAGATATTCACTGTGATTTAACAGGAAAAGATGTGGAGATGAGCTGATGGTGTTTGAGTTCACAAATGATGGAATAGTCGAGTCAAGTTTATTTATACAGGATTTCATATCTTCAAGATAAAAAGCAAAGGTACACGACAAATACATGACATGACTTAACATATCTTATATACATATGTCATAAAACTAGGATACAAATAAGATGAAAACGTAATAATTAGAATGGTGATTCATAAAAATATAATAGTAATTTAAAAGGAAATTGACAAAAACAATCATTCAGCATAAATAAAAGAGGCAGTAAAGGCTGATTTAGAGTTTAATCTCTGTGTTGTGACGAGACCTTTATCTGATGACCTCAGGGGTCCGTCCTGTGTGTATTCAATGAGCAAGTCAGTATTACAGGAAGGAATTGAACAGTGATTTATAGAACAAACACATTTAATTTGTTGCGCAGTCATAGATCTGCATATTAGAAAATGTTTACCCGGAATTGAGTATTGATGAATGGACATTTTGTATCAAGTCGGCTCAAGTCAAAGAGCTGAAATATTGCTCACCAATTACAGGTTATTAATTCTAAGATCAATTGTAAACACTGGAATGACATAAGCTTGTCTGGTTTTTTTTGGCGAATATTGTAAAATCAGAACAATTTCCTCCAGCTACAACTCTGCAGCACATAAACAAAATGTACTTGTCCCATTAACCTTCCTCCTTAAACTATTTAGGAGGTCTGCTCGGAAGCTGTTTCCAAATTAGCGTTTGAAGCACAAATCAACATGAGATTAATCTGTTCGAGCGAAGATGTTTTTTCTTAGATGCTCTGTCTTTTATCAGAGGCACATTGGTGGAGTCGTAACCAAACACAAATGAGGACATTAATCGATCAAAGATTTAATCTGCCCATTACTGAGGTCAAACACAGATACCAGGATGTCCTGCAGAGTCAGCCCAGGGGTATTTATACTCTTTTCAATGAGAAGCCATTTGACCAACTCTAATTTAACCACTGGCTGTCAGATATTTATTCCCATGTATTTCCCAGCAGGGGCGTATTGATTTGTTCTCTTTCAGCAGTACCATCTTGCCATTAGTCACGCACTGTAATTGTCTCGCCAGCGTATCAAATTCTGCGTGAAGTGGAGGCCGGCTATTATCTAATTTCACTAATGCTAGCGTTTTGATGCCCACGGGGCTGCGCCACTGTACAGCCTGTGGTGTCATGAAAACAAAGTTCAGATGGCAGCTGTTTGTGCACATTAACACCAGTGCTGGTAGTAGGGCCGGTGTTTGTTATAGATACCATCATTTATTTCATTCCGCTGGACACACGCAGACGTGCTATCAGGCTCGTTCCCACACAGAAAGGTGTAAGACCTCTGATACGCGTGGTGGATTA
Organism: Hippoglossus hippoglossus; assembly: GCF_009819705.1. Classification (NCBI taxonomy): domain Eukaryota; kingdom Metazoa; phylum Chordata; class Actinopteri; order Pleuronectiformes; family Pleuronectidae; genus Hippoglossus; species Hippoglossus hippoglossus. Next base: position 10,590,656 of record NC_047162.1, on the reverse strand, counting down.
CGCTCTTTTGTTTGTCATTATCGTCTCTGATGGCACTCATTGCTCTCTCTGACTCACACACACACACACACACACACACACACACACACACACACACACACACACACACACACACACACACACACACACACACACACACACAGACAGGTAAGCACACACGTAGAAAGACTGGCCTCCTCTCAGACCCTCATTAAAAAGTGAAAAACTATTGTTTAGCATTTTCCTCATTTCACACGTGCACACTTTCTATTATAATTTCTTTCGTTTGTTCTCTCGTGCTCTTCCCGTCTTGAACCCTTTCACTATCCAAGGATCAGGAGGCACTTCTTGATTTCTCTGACAGCAGATGCCTAATTGGCCGTTTTCTTTTCCTCCACCCCTCTTGCTCCTCACCCACTCTCTCTCTCTCTCTCTCTCTCTCTCTCTCTCTCTCTCTCTCTCTCTCTCTCTGTCCGTCTCCCACTCTCTCTCTCTCTCTCTCTCTCTCTCTCTCTCTCTCTCTCTCTCTCTCTCTCTCTCTCCCTCTTCCTGTATGTCTCTAGAAGTGTGACTGCCTGCTGAGCCTGGAAGCCTTTTCAGCAGACCAGAAACGCCGTGTGTGTCAGTGCCTGAAGGACAACATTGACAAGCAGCTCCAGCTTCACAGGAGGGAGCCTTCCATTCCGCATCACTTTGACCAGGTACGGCCACATGGTCACACTCTCACACACACATATACAAGCATTTCCAATGACCCAGGCCGCATGTATACAACTCACTCCCAAGCATACGCGCTGAGTCAGTAACGTCTGCACTTTCCTGGAAGCTCACACTGCCATCCTTATGATTTTCCACTTAGGTCATACATTTCTTTGGAGAGTTTAATCCTGCTGCCTTTTTTTTATCTGCTTGCATTTGAATAGTGGTCCTGCTTTAGTGCAGCTAAGAGCAATTTAAATCCTGCTGGAGGAGATATTTTCTGGCAAAAGCAGGTTTTAACCAACTCGATTTCATCTGGACGAATGACACTGTGGTGAATCATGTTTGTTGTGATCATTTGAAAGGATAACCACACCAGATGGGATGAAACACTGAGCACCAGGTGTTTTCTTTGTTTACCTGTGGTGTGGTGATACATGTAAGGACAGTTGTTTAGTTTCTTTATTGACATTATATGCATTAAATTAATAGTTTTGATATATTTGGATAGATGTTGGATATATTTTTAATCACACAATTTACTTCCTATAAGTGACATATCAGCTTTAAGTTTATTTGGCTAACTTGTTAGCAAACAGTTGCATATTTACAACATTCATCTGGGGACATATTTGTGTACATGATAATTGTAAGCCCAGTCAGCTACTCACTCTTCTTCTAGCTCTGTTTTTGGTCTTTACTTTAGACTGTATATAAAAATGGACGCAGACTCCTGGTCCGGAAAGTGAAGCCAATGCGGAAGTGCATTCTGAAATCTGTAGTTTCTCAAATGACCAGTAGAGGGGGTTTCTAGTCATAAAGCACAGTATGCATTGTAGCTTTTGGTCTGTGTGATTGACAGTTAATACCTTTTGATGGGTGCAGGTGCAGGTGGGTGTACTGTGTCATCAAGCTCTCTTTCAGAATCACCCCCCACTCCTCCAAATATGGTTGCTTCTGGTTAAAAAAAAAGACCAAGATAGAGTTTGCCAAAATGCAGAGGCTTAAACGAGTCTACAGCAGGGTTGGGTGAACACACATTCTCATTTGATCCCTCCAATATACAAATATTAATTCGAACATATTCGATTTTCTTCTTACAATTCCCCTTTGTTTACCTGTTGCTCTCGGAAGCACTGAAATGAGTTTGATTGAATCCAATAATACACAGAATATGACATTTTAAGATCCAATGAATTGCTTCTGAAAGAATCGAAACCAAATGTAATCACTGCTAGATAAAGTCATTACACCTTTACAGCTCAGTGTAGCACGATGGTGGTGCAGGGGGCTGTTTAAGATGAGCTGTAACTGATATTCAAGTGCTCACTGGGCTTTGACCGCACTGATTAGGAGGCTGACTGCCGAGGGAGCTGTGTAGATCACCGTGGCCCATTTTGATCAATTCAAGCGCTACCTGAGGAAATCTAATTCAAAATGATTTCTACTTTTGTAAAAGATGTGTTAATATGTGGCATTCTTGCAAATCTTCAGATGAAAACAACCGTTAACGTCCTTGGAGCATCATTCAGAGGTTTGCTGTTTTTTTGATTAGCCTTATTTCCTTGATACAATTACCTTTCCTTTCTTCTTTCATTCATGATGCTTTTTATTGCTCCACACTTACAACAGCTAGTGGCTGGAGGCATTAGGTTTTCAGGTTGTTCATCCATTATTGGGAACACGATATCTCAAAAATGCCTTGAGGGAATGTCCTTATATTGGCTACTAAAGTTCAGTTGGACTCAAAGATGAACTTATTCGATTTTGGTGGTCAAAAGGTTAAAGGTCAAGGGCACATTGACCTCACAAGTCATTGAGTTGGTCTTGTGAATCTCTCATTGTGACATTTTTACCTCGTGAACTTGTTACCTTAAAAATGTCTTGCGAGAATCCTTTCATATGGAATAACTGATTAGATTTGGGTAGTCAATGGTCAAGGTCACGGTGGGCTCACAAAAACTGTTTTGATTCATACTGTGACCTCATATGAATCTGGGGGAAAAAATGAATGTAGACTGAAACTGGACTGGTGGAGGCATGTAACCACAGAGCGGTAAATCCAAGATTTCGGGTTTCTTCTTTCTGTACTTCTTTCATTTTTGATGAGCACCAGACAACCCATTTACTTCATCAGTTTAAAAGATGTTCAACCCAATTTGCTTGAGATTGGCTGAGAGGTGATTAAAAGGAATAAATAGCGTAGTGTGTAGATGGCACACCTGTTGTACATTAGGGCTTCATTTCATCAGCACATGAAAGAGGGCGAGAGAGAGAGAGAGAGAGAGGGGAAGAAAAGCCGACAGTCTTTCATCCCATCCTCTCGCTCTCTGATTGTGTGTGTGTGTGTGTGTGTGTGTGTGTGTGTGTGTGTGTGTGTGTGTGTGTGTGTGTGTGTGTGTGTGTGTGTGTGTGTGTGTGTGTGTGTGTGTGTGTGTGTGTGTGTGTGTGTGTGTGTGTGTGTGTGTGTGAGAGAGAGAGAGAGTATTTTTACCCACATGGTTCATCTGAAAAGATTTGGGATGAAGCCTTGATTACCCAGAAGGGAAAATGACCTCAAAATATCCTCAATTATCTTAATTTTCTCAAGAATTCAACAGATTCAACATTCAGACTTGGGTTTGGAACATGATGGATAATCTTCCAAAGAATATCTTTTGTACGTGATGCTTTTATTGGCTGTTTTCTCCCATGATCCTGGGTCAATTATGTGCACCCAGCCGACTGAATGGCCACATCACATGCACTGAAATGCTCAATACGTTCAATAACAAAGCAGCTGGCCAGGCAGGTTGAGTCACGTTGGGTCACGTTAAGTCACGTTAAGTCAACACCATTTACACAAACACAGCCGACCAAATCAAACTCCATTGATCAATTGGGACATGGTAAAAAAACTGTTATAATCCCTTATCGTTTTTTGTTATTAGTAGCTAATTACACTTCCTAAAGCTTCAGTTTTTAAAGCCAAACAAACCTTTTGTTGTGCAAACCGGGGTGATGCCTCTTATCGACCCTGTTTACATCTTGAATTAACATGCGCCTTGGGAATACAAACACAAGTGGACAACCACTCGTTGCCGCTTACACGTGTGTCCATTTGTCTTCAACGTGTTATTCCCTTCTTCGCTTCAACTAAAGATTCCTCAAAACCTTATATCATGTTGATAGCTGTTGTCTAGATTTCTTTGGACTGAATCTTCCTTAATGGTTATGAGGTGTTAAGCTTCAATTCCATTTTTTGGAGCGTTGCCATGCTGTCAATAAAACAACCCCCACTTCCTGCATTCATTTGTCTTTTAAGGTCCTTGTCAGGGACACATCAGGACGCATTAGCATATAACATACAAAGGATTTGTGCGTCCCAGACCACCTTGGCAAGTGAGTGAGATCAGATCAAAACGTGTCTTGGCTGAAATTCCTCTAGAGTGCTCAGCTCCAAGTGCATCAGTTTACACCGCTTTCATTTCCACAGGTGTCGCCTGACAACATTTGATCTGGTCTCACATCCCCGCTCTACATGTAAATAAATTTGTACATCATTTCTGTGTGTGAAGCCAAATAATGTAGTTTTTTGCCAGTCCGACTCAACAGATAGGTCCTTTGTCAATACCTTTGTGTTGATGTCAGGAGAGGTCGAGCAAATCAATATGCTGTGCGCAATGAAATAAGATTTTACCCTTTTGAATTTTTTTTTTTTTTTTATTGAAAATCAATGTGCATTAATATTGTGGTGGCTGCCACAAAACAGAAAATTTTGGATTTATTGTTAATCTGTTGCGGGTCAGAGGCATCAGCTGAATATGCTGCGGCTCCTTCAAGGATGCATTTGTGCACACACGACGTAAAAAGAATGTGTCCACATGCATCCCAGACCTCCTCTGAATGTGACCACCTCCGTATGTGGATCTCATCAATGCTATGGAGCCGCCGAGGGGTTCAGAAAGGGGCCAGCTTTAACACCGTCAGTTATTTAATAACTGCGGTAATAAATGCCACCAGGCGTTCCAGCCTCCAGATGAAACGTTTGAACTGTCTGCAGAATCAAAATCACACATTTTCCTGTAGAGAGGATAACACATTAGTATTCCTACGAGAGCTGATGATACATTTTTACTGAAATCCTACATGCATGTCTTCCATTTGTATACCTTCTTAATTGTAGTCATTAGAGGCTTTTATGCTTATCTCTTTATCAAATGCAAATCTAATTGTTGCCCTGAAGGCAAAGGAATTTCATGCTTAATCATAACATTTTTTACATCTAGACAATTTGGTTCACTTTTGATTGCATTTCAGCCGAATACCTTAGAGGCAAATAGTTTGTATTCAGTCAACTCCAAATGTGTTTAATTACATGCAAATCATTGTCAAGAACGAAGAGGAAGAGATATAAAAGGAATGCCATTGTGGTATCCTTTCTGTTGTATGTGACCCTTTGGGTAATTTCATGTTGGCATGTAAAGACACATGTGGGCCAGTTTCTTCCATTAGATAACATAAAAAGAAGTTTAAAACCTAAATCCCTCTCAAGAGGATGACGATCAGCTGCAACGTCCCATTTAATATAAACTTTTATATTTATATTTTGCAAATTGTCCTCTTATCTCTAAAAAAAAAAATGCCTTTACCTTAATAACTCCATTTCGGCCTGTTTGTTACTGCTGAGTCAACACTAGAACTCACTGTGTAAACCTAATGCGGTGTACCATCGATGGACAGTGTTTATTCCTGTCAGTGAGTAAAAACTGCAGCAAAAGAGCTTTAGAAAATTGCTTGTGGAATCACACATATCCTTTGTGTCAGAAACTGCATTTGTCCTCTCATGCACAAAGCTGAGTAAATCCACACTTGGCTGAAGCTGGCACTTTATACTCAAAAGCTATGTTCAAGTGTGCTGTGAGAGCAGAATAGACACACACACACACACACACACACACACACACACACACACACACACACACACACACACACACACACACACACACACACACATTGTAGGGATCACATCTGTTCATTCTACTCTGTTAGTTAATTTCATTCATGTTTTCAGAGCAAATGTGGTTACGCCGCCACAGTGTTGATGTCAGCAGCAGCCTGGCTTCCTCCGATCCACAAAACACTTTGTTCGCTTCCGTTTGGAAAAATCTGGACGTGAACCCTTTCCACTGGGAGATTATATAATTCTCCGGTCCCTCCGAGAGCGGAGCACGATGAGGTTTTGCCAGTTTCAGCTTTTTGTGGAGCTTCGTTTAAAGACGGCAGATGGTAAACAGATGACTCGGAGCAAATATTTATGGTGACTCATCTTGAATAAACGAGGCCTCTGTCTCGAGGCTCTGACAGAAATAACTTTGAATAGGTTAAAGTGAAGCTAAAGAATGACAAAGTGGTCTATGACCTGGATGGGAGGTGGTTATGGGGATGAGCTTGTCAGATAATTGAGAGAAAATTGGCTGATCATCAGCTGAAGTTACACTTTTTGGTGATTTAACAGGAGATGATCCTGGACGATCTGCAAATACACAGAGGCCAGTGTTTGTCTGTTAGGGCTGGAGAAAAACATTACTTTTGTTTTTGGGTGTTTCAGAAACATTTGACCCCAAATCTAATAATTCAGATGAATGTATTATAATGTTTAAGAGTGTGTCTCCTGTTCAGAAAGGCAGATCATCTGTTTGTGACAAATCTGGACCACTTAAATTGCTGAATGCGTCAGCTTTTCCAAAATTACCCTAAACTACTACAAATACAAACCGTGGCATCGATTCCACGCAGAATGTGATCACTCCATTTATTTTACATCACACAATGCCAAACTGTGGCATCACAATTTGTCAGTGGTTGCGTGCTTGGCAAATTCATTGGAAGGGAAGGACATTGTGGCCATACCTTCAGCTGGGTTGGCCTTCAAAGTAAAAGCAGGAAAGTTAGAAAAACATTCTGGTAGCAACCGCACAATTAGGACCTAAGATCCTAAATTAGGACCCCAACATTCCCAGTATATAAACTTGATTTTAAGTTTTATTTGTTTCCATATTTCCGTTCACCAACAAACACTTAGCCTCGTGGTCTGGTGTTCAATAGCTATTAAAGGTCTCCTTCCTTGCAAAGCTTCCGGCACATTCTTGTCTGGACAGCATTACCCACTAAGCTGCTGGAAAAATAAATTTGTTCGGCTTCCATCACACACACACACACACACACACACACACACACACACACACACACACACACACACACACACACACACACACACACACACACACACACACACACACACACACACACACACACACACACACACATACACGGGCAGAAAGCCTCAAATGGGAATTTATGCAGGACTGACCATTTTGAAAACAACAGCCACACTTTATCATGGACAGTTAACAGTTGATGAGCAATGCTGGCACTCCCTCTTTGAGGCAGAAGAACTGTGGCCAGTAAAATCGCATTCATTTCCCACACGAGAGAATAGGCTCACACGAGCAATGAAAACAAGATGGCTGCTGCTAATGGACAAAGTGTATCTGTTGGGGTTTTGGTCGCAGCTCGCTCTGTCCTCTTACTCTGGCTGCCTCATTTCACATTTATGAGAATCTGTTCGAACTGGTTATAATACAGCATTTATGTTGGAGAGAGCAGTGACGCAGTGTGACAAGGACCCTCTCTCACCCCCTCTCTGTCCCACTCTGTCGCTCGACGTGTCAAACTGTTTATTCATGAAGAAATGAAAGAAAGAAAGAAAGAAAGAAAGCTCTGTCCTCTCCTCTGTCTTCCCCACTAGTCCATGTCCTTCCACTGCGGCATGCTCTCCATCCATGATACATGAAGCTCTGGACAGAAAGGAAGTGTGTCAGAGAATATGCATCTATGGAGCAGCGTGTCTCACTACTGTGACACGCTGCATTTAAAGCAGCAACACAAAATGACGTGAAGTTGATTGCTCAGCTTCATTTTAGAATAAATTAGAAAAATAAATATTTTCCTCCATTTTGACTCTAAAGGTTTTCATTTGAGGATTGCTTTACAGCATCCTCTTGTCAGGATGTGTCACCACCCTCTGTTTCCCAGGACTGTGTCTCAGCTCTTCATAAATTAGCAGTTTTCTGAGTCGATGTTCAATAATTTCATGCAAATGTTTTTTCCCTGCGTGAAATCTCACAGTTATATTGAAGATTATTGATTTTCTCCAGTTTGGGAATGTTTAGTCTGAGTAGGTGTTAAACTAGTACACCTATCTGAGATTGACCTGTTTTTGTGAGGGGACTAATGACCGTTGACTAATGGTGTTGTTTTTTGTTTGTTTAATCATTTGCTTCCTCCTAGAGAATTTGCTAGTATTTAAAATCCAGCCATGTTTACACTCATATTTATTACTGCCACCTGTTGGTCAGTGGAATTGTGTGAAATATAATAAAGACATGGAGGGTGATATCTGGCTTTTTAGCTGTCTGGTGTTTGGTGATTAGCAGGTAGCTTACAGCAGTGAGAGTGAACTGAAACATTAAACCAAGCAATGAGCTGAAGCCCCATACAAAGCTCTGCAAAGCTGAGGAGAGCTGCAGAGTCCAATTGACATCTGATATATTTTTATTTATTTATTTCCCCACATTTTATTTGCAACAGAGTACAAGCTGCCAATCTACAGTAAAAACAAAATAATGAAAGCAAGACATTCAATATACAACGATGTAGAGTGATCGAACATAGCTCATGGTCATTTTGGCAGAGAGAGGGAATTGTTAGGAAGGCAGCAGCGACAGTAAAGGAAGCATTTTAAAAGTGGTCGCCCGGGGTTGGACAGCATGTTGAGACAGTGGCAGATGCAGTAGTTGGGATCCGAGCCTGGGGTTGGCAGGAGAAGGAAGGACGACACTGAGTGACTGAACAATGTGAGGAGAAAGCTAGCAGGCTGTAAGCTGGGGGATTTTTTGACATTTTGTTTTCACTGGATGGTCCAGTGAGGCTATGAGAGAGAGATGAGGCTGCTACACACCTGTCATCTCACCTTCACTGGGGGATTATAGACGTAATGAATACGAATATTTACACTGTTAATGATACAAAGAACTGAGTGAAACTGTTCCGTGTGTCCACTGGACTCAGCGTCGACAAAGTGAAGGATGTAATTGTAAAGTATAATTCAGGCGACATCTGTACAAGCGCGTGATGAACATTTCTCTTGGCCTCGTTTCTCTTCTCTGCAACAGACACACACTTTCCCCTTCATTGTCTCTAATTAGACACGGATGGATTCCATTTGTCACGTCTTTGCTCGTCCCTTCTCCTCTCACACCCGTGCGTGCACATGCACGCACATGGCCACACACACACACACACAAACAGCCCACTCGCTTGCCATTTTTGGTATGCGTTACCTTTTGAAGTGTGATATTTAGATTTTGAAGTGGTTCTCATGGAGCCAATGTGTGGAAGCCATGCTGAAACATTTAAAACAGTCCCATGACAGGGGAGTTATGACGAAAATGTGTTTTATGTTTCTAAAAGGATTTAATGGGTGCAGAGAAGTTGGCTCGTAAGAGATTGTCTTTTGAGACAAAGGTTACAAAAGATCACAACTCATCATTTTTTTCCCTTTTAACCAGAGCCCACATCTTCTCTCCCCTAATCTCTTCTCCCACCCTCCTCCTAATACCTCCTTTAGTTTAGTATTAAGGTTTCTTATTTAAAGAGGAGTTTGCCTGTCGGTTTTTTTCCCCCTTGTTGAGTCATGATCGACGTCAGGGAAGTGCCAGAAACCATCACATCTGAAACCTCACTGTCATTGTTGCATGTTGCACGATACGATGAAAGAAGTCACTGCTGCACGTCATTCCCAAGATGTCAAAACCAATAAGAACACAAATGTTTGTTGCTATTTAGGCATAATTGCTGGAAGCTCCATGCAGGAGAGGAACTACGTTCATGCGCGTGTCATGTTTCCATTGCTGATCGGAGCTGGAGCTGTTTAAAATCCAGAGTTCACTGCGGAGACATTTGTCCCGAGAATGAATGTTGATTGTATCCATTCCCATTGCAGACAAATCCACAAGTTAGTGGATTTTAGTGGGTTTTTTGACCAGTGGAAACAGACTTAACTTTCTCTTCTTTACCTTTTATCTAAGAGTTCATTTGAATTCTTTTTTGTAGCCTTCAAATGCAAATATTCAGACTTTTACCTTCTCTCTCTCTCTCTCTCTCTCTCTCTCTCTCTCTCTCTCTCTCTCTCTCTCTCTCTCTGCCCTTATCACTGTCTTTGTTTCTCTCTACTATGTACTCTCTCTGTCAGACACACACACACGAATGTACGCTGACTCACACAGCTCTGGGATGTTATTCATTGTGGCCTGTACTGTACAATTCATTCCCTTGTTTCTCCTTAAACATTAATGATTTCCCTTTGATGGAGTGGTGTTTGGCTTTATTTTAGCTCACCTTTAACTATTCATAACTGTGTTATATAACGGCAATTATGCATCGGCGCAGCAGCGAGTATGGATAAGAGCCTCGTGGACTCAGTCCTAAGGAGGCACAGTAGAGCATGAAATCCATTCACTCTCCATTTTATATACGTACATTCTTTACCCAGAAAAGTGATGTTTGCCCCACTGAGCATGCAGCGGAGCCGGCATAATCGCAAATAACGTGGCACAAGTACATTTTTCATTACTACATGATCATTGCGTACTCGATGATTAGCAGTGAGACGGAGAAGTGGAAAACATTCTGCTACCAATTAACAGGAGGGAGCCGAACAAGAGCAAAGTGCGAGAAAACGTATGAAACAAGTGGATAGTGGAAAATCTAGTTTACCGTTAGTTGATATTCTACTTTTTAAATGTCAATTATTACTTTATTGAAAATGTTTCCCCGAGAATACCTTCAGCTGGAGGCGCTGTGGGAGACAGTGGTCTGCGCGAGGGGCAATTGACGATGTTTAAAATAGCTATTTGAAAAAGCCCATTATATATTAGCACATGACATGATTAGATAAGGCCTCATGAATAGCTTACATAGCTCCCTTCAGGTCTGATGCAGACACATGCTCATTGTAACAGACAGGGTGAGTGTGCGTGCGTGTGTGTGTGCGCATGTCTGTCTGTGTGTATTTTATAAGGTGTGAAAGACATGGCCCTTTACATCCTGCTCTTTGATAGGTTTTGATTCAGTACTTTGATTTACGACACAGCAACTTCTAAAAATAGCACGCAGAGGGAGAAAGAGAGGGAGCGATGGCGAGAGAGGGAGACTGAAGGACACTGATGGCTTTGCTCTCCTGAGAGTTAGTTGTGTGTGATCTTTTCATAACCGTCGCTCGCTCCACGTTTTTAACACATTTTACATTTTTGCAATTCCCCCTTTCACCCTCACACCTCCGTCTCTCCCCGATTCCAGTCGTCCTTTATTTTTCATCCCCCCCCTCCTTCATCAAATCCCGTTTTTACACCCCCCCACCCCCCCTGCTCTCTCTCACTCCCCCTCTCACTGTCTATCGCGCACACGTAGGCACGCACGTTATTATCAAGCTTGGGGAGCAAACTGGGACTGCAGCAACAACAACAGACAAGAAAACAGAGCAAGGAGGAGAAAACACATCCTGAAAAACGAACAGAGGGGAGAGGACGAAAAAAATTATCACATTTGGTCACATTGGATTAGCAGCTTGTATCTGTTCACGCTGCACACGTGCTCTTTATATGTGTATGTGTGTATGAGTGGAGGAACTGTGCCACTCTTTGTTGCACTCTGGGACGCGCACACACACACACACCAGCAATAACCCACTTCACATACTCGAGAAAACACACTTCTCGTCCAGATGCCTGTGTCTAAGGTAATGTACACTATCTTTCTCTACTACTGCGGTGAAGGTCAAACTGGGAGCTCTTTTTGGAGACTTCTTCTGCTGCCCCTGTGGTGGAGATTAGGATTATTGTGTTTTTTATGCTTTTTTAAACATGATCTAAATGTGTAACTGTGTCCGGATTTGCCCGTGTACAGGTTGTGTGTCTGAGTTGGTGTGTGTCTGAGTTGGTGTGTGTGTGTGTGTGCATGCCGCAGTCGCAACCGTCCTGCAAATGCTGCTGGAGGTGAAGTCACAACTATTTATACGTTACTCACATTTATGTAACTGGGGATTTTCAATTCAACATTTGAACTATTTTCTTTGATATTGGTGGGGGAGGTTTAGTGATTTGTGGCTTACACTTTTCTCAAGATTTTATAGTTTAGTGTTTATTCGATAGTTGTCCTCCTCATTAACACTTTCTTTTTAAAGTAAAGGCACACATTTAGACAGGAGTGCTGGAGAAATCGTACAAATAGCGCATGTGTGATTCATTCTTTGGTTAAGTGTTCCCGAGGCAGGGGATTTCACTACCATCCTTTACTGCCTTGTGCTTTCTGCAGCTATACATAGAATTGATTCACATTTATTACTAGGGGCTCTACAACTGTTGGCTGTTGAGTGTGCATCAGTGTGTCTCCTTCAAGTTCATGTTTTTGAAGTAACTAGCATTGAAGTGTTGTCTGCTGCTCGGGGAACCATTGCGTTTGTGTCAGACGTTTTACCTCTTGGGGGTTTTGTCGGTGATGTGTAGTCGTTGACCCGAGGAGCCGCGCAGAGAGAGACAGCAGGTGTGTGTGTCTTCTCCCTCTCAACGTCAAATGTTGCTCGCTCAAGAGATACAAAAGCCTTTCTCCTGAGTAGCACCGAGAGGCTCTTGAGAGAACAGAGAGCGAATGTGTGTGAATGAGTGGAAGAGGCAGAGCGTACAACAGGTCCACTTGTTAATCAATGACGAAAACATGATTTATGATTCTATGTGTAAGACTTCTAATAAATTTGGAAGCTTGTATCACATGTAGCGACCTTTATTTTTCTGTTAAAGTTGTAAGTTGCCGACGGCATGACGGCTTCCCAAAAGGGAAGCCAAAGCATCTTAATCGCAGCTGTCTGCAATAAAGGTCATAAATTCCTACACCTTCATGTTGGTGGATGGGAGATGGAACAGACTAAAAAGACAAACTACATGTCAAATAAATTTAAAGATGGTTTCTGTCATTTTAAGGTAAATTTTTATCACACTCATATTGGTTTCAATTTTTTTATTTGATATATAAAAATGAGGTGAAACGTCATGATTGACAGCTGAGACTGAATCATGATTGGTCGAGGCTCAATGGCAGCGTTCATATTTGGGATGTTTTGGCTTCATTTCTGGATAGTGGGAGGGGTGGAGACATGCCGTCCATCTTTGTATACGATCTATGGTTTAACCTCAGTTCTTCCAACCAAAATGTGCCTTTGTGTTTGAAGTTGACTCTGAATACTTGGTCAGATTTGTCTTATCTATTTATATTTATTTATTAATCTTTTTTCTTCCAGCTGTATTTTTTTATGTACATTTCCTTAACTCCAGTTTTGGTGAAAGAAACCCACTTACTGTGTCTTGTCTTGACACTTTGCTCTGCTCAAGCGGCAGAATTACGAAAGGAGCAGCCATGTGATCCCAAGCATTGACTCAGTAGATTTCACTCAGTCCCATGTGTTGGTTCGAAGTTTTATTGGTTGTCTACGACTTGACCACCTCAGAAAAACGTAATTGCCTTTATGGAATAACAATCAAGCACATGCTGCTGCAGGCAGAAGTCGCCATTATAGCCGGGCTTCAGAGGAAAAGCGGGCTAACAATTCTCAGCTCACTTGCAGGGTTCACCGAGTCCTCCCTGGATTCTGCGTGGTTGTGGCATTGCTTGATTAGAAATGCTGCACTGATGTCATCCACTTCAAGGATATTGTGGCAGGCTGTGACTCAGAGCAACTTTAGAGTGAAAACATTTCTATATAATACCTATTATGAGCTCGACAGTAACAATAAGAACTAATGAAATTATCGCTGCGGGTCAATCACAGCCGGGGAATATACAAAGGTTTATGTGACTTCCTTTTGTGTGTAGAATTATATACACAAAGTCCTTGGTTTAGGTTTACAGATCAGATCTATAGGTTTTGATTTAAATCTGAGCCACACAACATGGACCTTTTTACAATCTGCCAAAGTTCCTGTTTCATATATTATTAACCAGTGGCTGTGTTGTGTGACAGATACATGTAGGTGTGTTCTAAGTACATGCTCTCGGTGTGCGTGTGTGTTTACAATGGATATGTGTCCATTGTGTGCCTTGTGCATCCTGTGGGACCTGGCTGCAGTGCTTAATGTTCTCGCGGACAAATGGAGGGGGGGGGGGGGGTTGTCGTGAAAGGCACAGATGAATATGTGTACACACACATGTAGGATGATATTTGCAGACACACATCTGCAATCACATGGGGACATTGTATAGATCAGTATGTTTGGTGGACGCACACGCACACATATGCTTCTCTCCGAGCTCTCGCTGCTCATTTGTCTCTTGTCATTATCTCTATCTCCTCCCTCTCTCTCTCTCTCTCTCTCTCTCTCTCTCTCTCTCTCTCTCTCTCTCTCTCTCTCTCTCTCTCTCCCTTCTGCCCTCTCCCTCCTTCCTCCTCACTTGTTTGTGCAGCTTGGGAGTCCACCTTCTTAGCCTCATGGGCATTTGCTCTCTTCCCCTTTCTTTCTCTCCTCCTCCCTCGCTCCGTCTCGGCACTCTTCAGTTGACCTAGCCCATACTGACAGAATCACACACACACACTCACACACACTCACACACACACACACCAGCCCAACACACACCAGTTTGACAGAGGAAGTAGGCCACTTGAATGGGGATGTGTGGTGTGTCTTCATCTGCCTTTGCTGGATTGTAACCTGGAACTGCTTCCTCTTGCCAGGTAGGGGTTGTTCTACACCTTAAGTGAATTTCTAATCTATAGAGTACTTCATGTTTTTATGAGTAATCATGTATTTTTTTATGCTGCTTTACTTTGGGTTTAGGAGAAGGGGTATTTATGTTTTCAGCCAGTTTGAGATGTTGATATTGTTGTGCTGCTGGGAGACAGGAAGGGGTCTGGTCCTCACGGAGAGGGGATAGAAAGAAGACGGAGAGATGAGAGGAATGATAGGAAAAAGCAATAAAGGCTTATTTGTCACTAGGTATCTTTATGACAGGCGCTGATACGAGGGGTTGGTATCGTGCTTTATTTTCATTCATTTAACTTTTTCCACATCTTTCTCTGTGTTAGCTTGCTTTCCACTTTATTTTCTGTCTCTACTGTAACTCCATCCAGTTATCCTTCCTTTTAATGTGATTGCTCTTGTAATCTCTCAAAAAAACAAGGGTTCTGTAGAGTATATTGATTGATGAACTGATTGTTTACATTCCGCTCGGTGCTTTTGTTTTGTCCGTTTTCTGCTCAGGCTGCGTGCCAGCGGCGTTATTCAGCAATCCACATGTCAGGGGAGTCGTATAGTGGGGAGGAACAGGGAGACTGAGGGGGGGGGGGAGAAAAGAACACTAGGGAGATGGCCATTAAGAAGACATACTCTAAACCATGTAAGAGCCAAGCACAGGGACCAGAGGGGAAAAAACACAACAGGGCGCACACTGGGGAAAATTGCTTCTCTCTTTTGCCTCATTAAGGGAATAGTGAGGTTATCCTCTTCTTAAAAGGAGGGAGTTAGATGCCGGGCTGTGGAGTCTGCGTTGGTGCCTGTTGATACACAAAAAGTGAAAGTGCAAATGGTCGCTTGTGTCTGAATGAATCCTGACAGAAGTTTTACACATTTACAAGAATAAAGGTAGAAAACTCCTCCTCCTCTCCTCCTCCTATTCTCTCAAGCCTGAACAAATGAGACGTTTATTTATAACCTGCTATAACCTGGGAAAAAACAATGTCCTACAGATCAAAATCCCTTGTTCTCACACTCGCATGCACACGCAACGACCAAAGACAAAAAACAAACAAAAGATAGATGCATCTTCTCTCGTGCACGCGCACATACGCACATACGCACACGCACACGCACTTGCACCCGCACCCAATAACCCCTCCACCACTACCACACACACACACACACACACATCCCTCTCCGCTCCTTCTATGAAGGCCTTTTCCAGCCTTTCTCAGTGGTCACATTGTCTTCAGCTGCCCGGCGTCACGGGGCAAGTTACGTCAATGACATTTTCTCTCTTTACCCTCGGCTTCTATCAATAATGCCTTTGCATCTTTGGATGTGACCCCTCCTCTCTCTCCTTTTCTCCCTCCCTCCCTCGCTTTCTCTCTCTAGCTTGTTTTTGCCTTGGTTTGTTTGAGCGAATGAATCGTGCATTTTGATTCTTCCAATAGTCCCGGAGTCTTATGGGAGTCGCAGCATGGCGTGGCATTCTTAAATTTGAGTTTGGTTGAAATGTGAGGGCCGGAGCATGAACACAAACATAGATACGTACTGGACGGTTCCTTCGCCAGCTCCCAGTTTAAAGCTGAAATATTAATGAGCTGATAAAATGCAGTCGAGGTCTTCAAAGTTTTCCTGAGAAATACTGAACCTCCAAAACCCTGATAAGCAATATTGTTATGTGCAACTGATTTCATACACTTTAATAATGGTGAGTGAAAAACTTGCATCTACACCTAAATAAAAACTTTCTATCTAAACCTTGTTATCCCTCTCCTCAGTTCTCTTTTCAAACCATTGTTTCCATGATGGGGTTAAAAGATGCACCTTTCTGCTCCCAGTGTTCACCTGACACCTCGTCTTGTTCTTTTCTTAGATTTATGGACCCGCTTTCTCATTCGGCCTCATAACAATGGAGGGGTCCGACAGATAAATGACTATTACCGTGTCATCACTCTTCCCTCAGTGAAATTGAGGGCAACAGAGGCTGGTGCGTAGCGGTGCATATGATGAGGCCGATCAGAGATTGATCGTCTATATGTTGCGGCCCCTTAACAAGATATTGGTATTACACAAAGCAATAAAAGCCCTTAAATCATCAAACTGCAGATTGTTCTGGACAATACATGTCAAACTGTGGCTAATATATATTAAGATGGACCAGACACTCTAATAGCACTTTAATAATATTATGACATATCAGGGTCATTATCATATCAAGTTATACACGTTGGCTGTAGACAAAACATGTTTGAGGTTTTTTTTATGTATGACCTGTGATTGCAGGAATGCAGGAAATAAACTGTCCCACTGGTTGTCGTAAATTATTTAAGTTAGTGGATAATAATGTGGTTTAAAACTGCTCAAGAAAACAAATTAGCTGTTACTGCTGAGTCAGATAACAATCACATCCCCAAGCAAGTTTAGAGTAACAGTTTTACACAGACATATGCAAGAAACCCTGGTTATTGATTTTAGTTTAAGGCCTTCTATTTATTTATTGTACCTAGGTTATAAATTCATTTTCAGACCAAGGACTTGTATTCTGTTTACCTTCTGTATCCTTCTTCCTCTTTATTTTTAGATATTGAGTTGTATTTTCCTATTCCCTCTTTTTTAGCTCCTATTTTAATGAAATTTGTTTGTCTGAGGGTTACATAATGCAATGTAAAATATGTTTTTAATTTGAGATAAATACAGTGTTGCCTCCGTAATGGTCGACATTACAGGCAAATATTGTACTTTCTCTCCATGGACAATTATATCTGACGACAGAATAAGTGTTGCCCTAAATACAAAACATATGATGAGCTCATACAAATGCTGTTCACACATGCCTGTCAATAATAATGATTCAATGATGTTTTTCCATTCCCTCAGTTATCCTGTTTATCATTTATGGATCGCCCCTGAGGTAAAAACCCACTCAGACCATGGAGAACATACAAACTCCACAGAGAGAGGCCTGGACTAAAAACAACACTTAATCGTGATATGGCTGCATAATGAACACTTAAGAGATTTAGAGGGCATTTGTCTTGATAATGCACTTTAAGTTAAGGAAGATTTAGTATGTAGTACACTTTTTAAATGTTTAATCGCAGATTTTTATTGTAAAAAAAAATTGTTGCTGACACATTTTATTGCAAAATCTACCATTAATTTCATCACACAATTTAAAGTTTGGGAAAATGAACAAGAAAATCTAGATTCCTGCTTTTCATAAAAACACCTGGAGCAGTGTTTCTTATTGGGAAGCTGTTGAGGGATCAGATCGTCTGCTTCGTGTAGGAAATTATCTATTGCAAATTAGGAGAAATGGGAAAACATACAGACAAAAGCAGATACAGGGTTTTAAGTACGTTTTAACCCAAAGTGGTTATTTTAATGTGAAACTCAGGAGGTGAGAATACTCATTTAAATAAAAGGACAACAAGTTTGATAAACTTTGTTTCTGTCTCTTTGCTCTGACCATGTTTTCCCATGGGGCCATGTTAACAGGAAGTAGTGCTGAGACTTATCTGACCTCACATGTTCTTTTAGGAAATCAATGGGATAAGTCGGTGCGTAAAGGAGACTGAATAACAAGGTTAATACAGACTGATTGGGTACATCACTTGGACATCCTGCCAGCCATCTTATAGCCCCAACACGGAGTACTGGGAAGAAAAGAGAGGCACAGAGGAAGACAAGAAAATCCTTGGTCCAACAAAATATACCAAATTAAACAGGAATATTAATTGAGTTGAGCTGGATTTAATGGGGTTGAGGGTAGATTTGGCAAGTGGCCTGGTGGTGGACACAATAACCATTAATATTAGAGTATAGAGTGAAGGAGAGGGAGGCTTTGATGCTCTTTAATGTAATGTCTTACTTATTATCAACTAGGACACAGGAAATTAAATGGAGAAATTGGAAAGGTGGAAAGGGAAGGAAGGAGATAAAGATGAAAGATGGCACCTTGAAATTGAGAGGCGAGGGAGGGGTTTGGGGAAACTAAGATGACAGAGTTCATAGGGTGCATCTTCAGCTTTTGGAGAACACGCAGCACAGCTGCTCCCCTGGGATGGGGCTCTCATTTCCATGGTAACCGTGGGACAGAGTTCACATGGTTGTCTCTGGGTGACTGTGTGTGTGTGTGTGTGTATGTGACTGTGTGTGTGTGTGTGTGTGTGTGTGTGTGTGTGTGTGTGTGTGTGTGTGTGTGTGTGTGTGTGTGTTCTTGCCTTTCATTTCGGAGATTTCAACCTTGAGCGATTTAGACTATCAGAATATCATTAGTTTTTGCAAAGTGAGGTCATTATTTCTCAGCATTAATTTTTCTAGGGGTGTATTTTAGAAATAACACTATGGAGGGTTTCACTTTTCTCACCTGATCCCCTCATTGTTTCTGTTGCACTCAGTTGGCAACACCCTGCATGAGTCACCAGTTATTTAGCAGGTGCCATGAGGAGGTGTTACTTCCTTTATTAACTGTTAAACAGGGGGGGGGGGGGGGGGGGTATGTTTTTGTACACACCAGTTGCATATGAATGCATGTGCAAGATAATCATTTTGCCTCTACATTATTCATTATATCAGTGGTGGCTGCTTGTAAACAGATCCACACCCTTTAAGGTTTAATTGTATAATATATTGAAATTCAAATGGTGACATACTTTATAATAATGCATATGTGAGTACAGCTTCTGAACTGTATGTTTCCACATTAAACTATTCACTGAATGCAGGAAATAAGGCCAAGGGTCGCTTCCCTCCATGCCCCAGTTTGGCTTTAAAAATCCTCCTATTTTGGGACTCCAGAGTCCGTCAAGCATGTATGATTATGTTTCTGAGCCCCTAGGCCTTTTTTCACAGATTTTCCTTCCATTGGACATTTTAGTTATTTTTCTCTCCTGTGGGACAGAAGCACAGCTGGAATTCCACCGAAATATAGGAAATGTGATAATCCTCGCCATTTGCTTATTTGCAGCCTCCGGCTCCTTAAGTTCCCTGGCTCTTAACTGACATGAATACGACGAGTAGCCTTTTGAACAGCTTGATATTTATGAAAGAGGGCATCTGAAATGCTCCTTTTGATCTTCAGCAACACGTGTAATAACTGACCAGAGCGTGATGTATGAATAAAAGCCTTTAGCAACCTACATCAGAGGGATTTATCATGCTGCGAGCATTTAAGTGTGGAGAGATCTACGTGGCAAAGCAGGATGGTCAATGACATGCATGTCGTTTATCTCTCGGAACAGCGGCATGCTCTTTTTTCTATTTTTAGACATTATGCTTCTATTACACATGAGCAATGATGTACAATTGAGTTCCTCTGTTTTCGGCACATTGCACATTAAGACTTTTATACAATGTGTAAAATGAGCTAAAGTGAAATTGACTGGAGCTCACTAACTCATGGGAAAAAAATGTAAGCCGCCCGTATGGCTGCCTCCCGGCCTTGAACGTAAGGCACAGGCTTGATTTCAAACATGATGAAGCATAGTTTTAGCCCATGGGGGGGGGGGCAGCCAAGACAATAAATCATGTCTTCTCTGTGAGCTAAATCCTAGTTCCCTGTTTTTTCCTGGACCATGAAAACTAACCAAACACTTCCACTTTTAAGATTGCATTTGTAAATTCATATCCTCACGACTCAGAAAAGTTCATCATTAGCTAGTTAGGTCATGTGCGAGACCTAATGGTGTTAATGGTCCATCTACTTTAAAAACCAACACAGACATTTCCAAGACTTGCTCTCAAGTCCTCTCCTCTTCCCTCCTGCTTTATTTCCCTCTCTCTGCCCTCTTTCACTGACTCATTATCTATCACCCACTCCCCTCCTCCCTTCTGCTTGTCTTGTCCACATTGTGTCCTCCATCTATTTACTCTCTTACCTCATCCTGCTCTCTCTGCCTTTTAGTGCTGGTTTTGTTTCCTCGCTTAATTCAGGCATCGCCAGGGATTTTATTCTGTTGAATGACTACTGAGTTCATGTGTGTTCTACCTGCATATACAGCAAATCCAAGAGCAAGGGGGGAAAAAGGATGCTGCGCAAGGTCTTGTCGCCCATTAGCTTGTGTCTTTTGGTTCGTCTTTTGAAGCAGGCTCATTGAAGAGAGAAGGTTAGCGGGTTTAGGCAAAATTCTAATTGTCCTAGCTTGACAAAGCTTTGAAGATTAGTGCATTTATTTATATGCTTTTATTTATTTTCATCTTTAATTGAGATGTGAAAACTGGCATCAAAGAAGAACAGGGTTAATGTGAAGCTGCTGGTGTGTGTGAGTGTGTGTTTGTGTGTTTGTCGACTGTAGGAAGTGTTAGAAAGTTGAAGTGAATGTGACAGGACAGGTCTAACATGTGTATTGTTAAGTGTTCGGTTGATTTGCAACGTGACACTTAAGCGTTGGACATCTTGTCGCTCGCTGACGCCATTTCCGCAATGAATCCTGGGATCAGTTGGCCAGAGAAGGATCCACCAGTTGGAGACTTTGTTTCTTGGGCATGGAAGGACATCATGCAGCCTTTGAAGGAGGCCACCCCTGAATTGAGACACTCCCTAAATGTGTGATGGATAGATTCAGAACAATTCATGTTTATCCCATTATGTTTTCAAAAATGTCCAAACTATGACATACCTGATGAAACGACCAAAGCTTTGGATTCCTGTCTCCGTTTTTCTGATTTGGACCAACATGCCCAAAGAAAGAACAAGAAACAGATGGAACAGAATGAAGGCAGAGGTTTTACTTATACTCCCACCCCAAGGAAAATTTTATTACCGTCCATTTCACTCTAAAAATACACCTCACATAATCAGTAGAAGCCTTGATGTCTTGGTTGTAACACCACTGTGAAGCATTAAGATAAGATCACAGCGAGGTTAAGAGGTAGTTAGGAGGGAAAATGAGAAGTCTGGAATCACCTTGGGGGTGGCTGGCGTTCAAGACAAGTCAAGTTTATATTTATAGTCACTGTTCTCGTGACTATGCTGCAGCCGCACTTGGAAATAGTAAGTGAAACAGACACCACCCAAACAAACAGACAAAGGAAAAGGTCTGTTAAACATCGGGTAGGGATACTCTGAGAGATCTGTTGCTAGAATAAAGAGAAGTCGGCGAGTAGGTGAGAGGGTCCCGACCACTTTCATGACTGACTGCTCTTGGGGTGGGGGTTTGAAATTACTAGTTTTCTGTTTGAACGTTTGAATTCATCTTCCATCCACATCTGCTGCTTATCTGCGGCCCGGCCACCATAGTTGTCTGGTGCAACTTTTGCATTTTGATCTCAATGGAAAACAAAACCCATAAATATTCAAATTCAGTAACAGGTTCACTTATAATCCATTAACTGATTGCTTAATAGCATACATATTAGTCAAATATTGTCTCTATGAGTCATTATAAAGCACCTTTGTATTCTGCATGGTCATATTCAAACCACTAAGTCATTAACAAAGAATTTGTCATTAGTTCCTTTTAATACTTAGTACTGAAGTTGTCGTATATGAATTGCAATCTTTGCTGAGTTCGGGCCTTATTAGGAAGTACCACAGGATTTGTCTTTCTCCCTTAATACCACTAATAAATATGGTTTGTTCATATGTAACAAAACACACAACTACAGTTGTTTTAATTGTACTAATTTTACTTACTTGACCTACTAATAGAATATCCCTGTAACTTTAAATGAAGTCTTTCTGACTCATACCTCATTCTATGGTGAGGTCTTGCTCGTAACTAATTCACTAGTAGTTTGGCACTTATTAACACACAGGTTCCCTTTTCTCATGCTGCTTCTTCTTCACATGTAGTAAATCTACTACAGTACACAATTATTGCTAATAACAAATCTACTTGAAGGGTGCTGGGTTATATTTTTCTTTTCCAACAGTTTCATTTGTCAGTGTATATATTCACACAGGCCTACTTGATCCAAAGAGCTGTGGATAATAAAACAATTGTTTTTTAAGGTAAATCTTCACCTTATTAAACAATGTGGACCGTTTTGTCAGAAGAATTATATAATCTTTGTTATGTTTTTGTGATATGAATATTAAATTGACTCTGTGATGGTGCACAACAAGGCACAGTATTGGTAGAGTAGCACTTTATTGCTGTTTAATTTGGTTTTGAAATATTTAATCTCTAGGTATTTCTGAAGTATACCTAGAATATTGGTAAGAATCTAAGACTTAACTTGTCCCCTAAAAAACTGATTTCAGGGTGGAGATGCTTTATCCATCCCTATACAAATAAACATTTAAAAAATACACACAAATCCATTATAAACAGAATTGACGCTCAGCTTTTGGAGAACACGCAGGGCATTATTTGTTTTGCAATATCATATATTGTGGATTTTTTTTGTTTTTTAAATGTCAGATGTGCAGATAGTTTCAGTAAGTGATCGTGAACACACACAGACCGGAGCCTGCAAGTTCTCCACGGCTCACATTACAGAACTATGAGGTCATATTGTTGCTGGAGTCACAGTGACCCCAATTTCAGACCTCCACGTCCCATTCCTGTATCCAGAAATACCATGATCAGATTGTGCATACATGCAGCTGAGGCAAATCATACCTCACACCACTTAGTATGCAAATAACCACTTCTCCTTTCACTTTGATAACGTGTTGGCAGAAAATAAAAGCAGTTATATTTCAGCGTGTGACACAGAGAACTTTACTTTGATATTGAATTCAGAATCTGTATCTGAGTTCATCCTGAATCAAAATCCCCCCAAAAAAGCTCCTCCCTGAGTTTATGAAAACAGGTCAAAAGTTGAAAAGGCAGGGGGCGAGCGGGGCAGCGGTATCTGGGGAAACCGATTTGAGCTGCAGAAGCACACAAACAGCTTGTGGAATATCATGAGAGCTGTCTGAGAGGAGGCGGCATTATCCCCAATTAGAGCGAGGATGTCTTGTGACTGCAGCTCGTCATCATGGGTTAACTCGACCAGCACAATGAAACCCTTCACTCGACTCGCTGCAGTCTGAGAGAAGGTACGATTCATTTTGTTGACTGAGCCGACGACTCGTGACTTAACAAGTCAGGAGTGTGTTGTACAACAGGATATTTGTAGCATCATGGTTTATTTTCGTTTGCTCTATATATTCATGTGTATCCATTAACACACATTAGCCTAACTAAATATAGAGTCACCTTAATGCTTAACACGGTGTGAGACATTTTGAGTTGGAGGAGGTGAAAGATAGAAAAGTAAAGGAAAACTATGAGTCACTTTCTCTCCTCTCAAATTTTATTCCTTAATCCTTTGTGTTCGTACCAAATCTCCTTCGTCCTCTTTGAGTTACTTTTAATTCTACATTGACTTGACTGAGTGAATCGTGTGAACACAGTCTTTGTCTTCTTGAACCAGTGCATCATCTCTGTTTAAAGTATTGATAAATGCCTTCAGGCGTCTGGATTTCTTCCTGGTTTCTGCTGTGAGCTGTTTACTGGAGCGCAGAGTAGCTCTGAGTGGCTGCAGCATTTTGTTGAGCACACGTTAATAAGTTACCTTGCCCTTTTGTCAAAATATACCAGGGCCAAAATTAACATGTTTTATAGTATGGCAATTTATAAACTTAAAGATACCTCTGGAAATCTAGTGTCCTCCCTAAATGTTCAAACACGTATGGCTTTGATTAAAAAGGTTTTGTGCATAGCTTTATAAACATATTCAGCATCGTTCCCAACTTCTGATGATCCTATCGAATTTGAAATTCTGTGGGACTGAGTGACGCTGGCCCACTCAGAATGCATTGGTAATGGTCCACCTACTGAGGGCTCCATTATGGGGCAGTGGAGAGCATGTGTGCAGTCATTTTGGGTGAAAAACAAAGTTGAAATGATAGAAACATGTCAGAGAGGAGGCAGATAAATATTACTGGTGCTAACACTGTTTTGTTTAATCCGCAGTCCCTGAGGGCTCAGTTGCAGCTTAGTTTGACTGAATCATTGCAGCAAGCTCTGGTGTAGTACAGTAGCAGCATGGGTGAGAGAAACAGCAGTGTATCACAATATGAACTCACTGGCACGGATATTACAATCTGCTCTCTGGCAGATCAGCCTTTTGTCAGTCTGATGGAATTAGAATTAAGATTAGCCAACATTAGCATCGGGCACGCAAGATGTGTCGTCACTTTTTATGCCGTCATTCAACTAGTTTAACAGTGTTCACAATGTGCTCTGTGTTTGTTGATATTCCTGGTCGGGAAAGTTTCAAGGGCCTCAGAAAAAAGGGAACCTATATCAAACCAAACATCAAAAATTACAAGTAAGGCCCCATATGGAGTTTCTGACCCTGGTGTCATTGCAGTCCTGCACATTGCAAATCATAGAATTTAAGGGAGTTCTCACAAAACAGTTGTTGTGGACTAATGTGATGAGCTCTTCTCAGGGGCCCCCTTCTCAACTCAGGGCCCCAGGCATGTTGTCTCCTGTTTAAGCTTGCACTATGACCTGTTAGGTTTAAGTAAGTATTCCTTCTTTTGGGCAGATACAGATTCAAATCACAGACTTCTGTGGCCATTCCATTTAGTCCCACCAGCTTGTAGCATGCCAACCAGATGTGATAAATGGATTTGTTCATGGGAGCAAATCTCCATCATGCTGCGTTGAATTTGTCTGATTTGTGTGTACAGACCTTGTAACAAACAGATGTGACTAACTTTCCTTCCATCTTTTCTTTCTCTGTCCCCTTCTGCAGATGTTGGAGCCTAAGGTGGATGACCCTTCATGTGAACTGGGCGGAGTAGGAGGAGATCGAGGAGGTGTGTGCCTCCACCTGCCCACCCGCAGCTCAGAGGGCGACGAGAGCAGTCTCTATCCTTCGAGCCCCTCGGAGCCCCGGACCCTGGGGAGCCCTCACCCCTCCGAGCAGCTCACCCCTCTGGATGAGATCTACATGCCCCTTGGTGGTCTGGTGGGATCCGAGGAGCGACACAAGGTGCCTCCCACACCACCACCTTCCACCGAGGGTGAAGATTGCAAGAGCATAGAGGGAAATGAGATGGAGTTCTGGAGACTGATGAAGAATGGGGGGCACATGAAAGAGGAAGAGGAGGAGGAAGAAGATGGGGCCAGCAGAAGGAGTGTTGTAAGTGAGGGGGAAGAGAAAGATTATAGAGGGGAGGAGGAGGGAGAGATGAATGAAGAGGAGGTCAACCTCAACCTGTTAGTGTCCAACACTGATGAGGACAACGCCTCGGAGCCTCCCGACACCAACGCTCCCCCCTCCTCCTCCTCATCTTCATTTGTCATCCCCGAGCTGCGCCTTGATCGCTCCTTCAGCGCCGATGCCCTCTCCTCACCCAACACCGATGAAGAAGAGTACGACGAAGATGATGATGAGGATGAGGAGTCTGAAGAGGAGGACGACGAAGACGACAGCGACGACGCCTACCTGCAGAGGAGCGACAGCAAGCGCCGCAGCATGGTGGAGGGGGCCACCTGTGAGAAACACGGAGGAGGGGGGCTCAGCGTGCAGAACTCCCTCCGCAGGCGCACCCACAGTGAGGGGAGCCTCCTGCAAGATCCCCGCGCGTCCTGTTTCACCTCCGACAACGCCATCAACTGCCTAGAGGCCGGGGGAGTGCACCACAAGGGCGGCTGGACGCTGCCATCGCCCAAAACCCTGAAGAAAGAGCTGACCAAGAATGGAGGCTCAATGCATCAGCTGTGTATGCTGTTCTCCGGGAGGAAGGTAAGCAGCTTCACACTTAATATTACAGTTTGTACTGAAACACAGTGAAATACAATTACACAAATTCAGAACTGTAGTAAAATGCAGCTGCTGCCATGGTTATAGCACATTTCCAGTACTTGTAATAGGTTCTAAGAAGTTTAAAGCACCTTAAATAAAACACAAACACACATTAATGTATGGTCATTCAGATTACTTCAGTTTTTCTTTACACATACATACAGATACTTTCTTAAATGTCACATATAGCTCTATATCTACACTGTGTCTCTGCTAACTATTGCATAAGTAGTGCGTTAATGATTTAACAGTTCAGCCCTAAGTTTCAGTTCACTTGTTTCTGTAAAAAAGAGCGACATCAAGTGGTAGAATAGAGCAAGTGCACAAGAATCAAGACACAATCTGAGTGTTCAACAAAATAAATCTAACAAGAATGTTCTTTCTAACGTAACCAACAATAGAAACATACACACACAGTAAATGTGCAGTCGACATTCTGGCCGTGCATTGCAACTAATACCGGTACAATCTTGTGCTTGGATTCAGTAGAATATTTTCTACAGCACAAGACATATTGACGACTTGCACAACAGAATTGTTTTGCAAGTAGCATTAGAAAGTAGCATTCAAGTCACTGTATGCAGTTAAATATTGTTAAAATATTAACTGCACATAAAATGGCACTCAGCCTCATTTGCATTTAAATAAGCTCCCTGCTGAACAGAAAGCAGAAATACATTACAAATAATACTATACTTCCACTATTCCCCTGTAGAAACTGTACATGCATTCACTGTTTAGTTGGTCACATCATGGAATGAGGTGCACACATTCTCCTTCACTCTAACACAATGAACAACTCACTGCAAAAACACGACATAATATGAAAATATAGACAATAACAGCATTCAACTCGTTATATAAAGAATTTATGCCTGGTTTCACACAAACTGCAAAACACATTTACATAGAGAGAACAGTGGCATTATACAAAAAGCCACTTACTAAATAATTCATGAAAAACGACTGTATTTCATTTTAGTTTCATGCACTCTCATACCATTATGTGGAATACATTAGCATCCGTAGCAAAGTTTATAACTGCGTATTCCCAACATTTTTTACCATTTAACATTTTCCTTTGCTTCACTTAGTCGGTATGGAATATTCTATGGTGAGAAAATGCAACACTGTTTTCAGGAAATAAGTGTCAGCTTTTGTGAGAAACCGTAGTGAACATATCGATAAGTCACAAGTAAAAGAGATGTGCTTTAAATAAACAAATATTTACTACTGGACGATGGAGGGATCTGTGCAGAGTGTGCCATTGGTTTTAGTGCAGGCAGCAGTTGTTGCAGTTGTCCAACAGAGGGAAGCATGCGTCACGTCATGCAAGAGCAGCAGCTTGAAATGAGTGTGCGTCATTTCTTCTCTCTTCACTTTGGCCGAGATGAAGTGATGAAACTGAGAACCCTCTGTGGGGCTTGTTTTCCTGTTAAACATGACATATTATGCTTTATAATTTCTGTAGAATTATTGCACATGAGCTGGAATGCAGACAAATCGTCATCTCTGCAGCGATTTTTTTCCCCCAAGTGCGCTATTTATAGTAGTTTGACCTGAACACCTGCAAAACTAAAGACTTCTTTTTAGAAAAGAAGAGGAGAACAGGCCAATGGGAAGAAAAGTGTAGGGGAAAAGAAGACAGAGCGATATCAAAGCTCCAGAGGCACCCCACAGACTTAACGACAGACAAATGACAGAGGTAAACAAGTGCTTTATCAGTGTAGAATATCAGAGGCACTTCCCCTCTTTATCTTCCTCGGCCTTCTCAAGTCTGTCAGCACACTCGGCAGCCTTAAATGGCAGTGTGTGTGAGCGGTGCAGGGGAGGAATGCGGCAGACAGGGCTGGAGCCTATTGGTCTTGGCAGATTCAAGGGTAATTTTACTACCTATTGGCGTCATGGACACTGTTCCTTTGAGACTGGAGTTTCCATTATTTAAAATGATCTGCCATCTCCCCCTCATTCATAAATCTTGTGACATCTCTAGGTAGAGTGTGTGTGTGTGTGTGTGTGTGTGTGTGTGTGTGTGTGTGTGTGTGTGTGTGTGTGTGTGTGTGTGTGTGTGTGTGTGTGTGTGTGTGTGTCCGTCTGTCCATCTGTCCAGTCTCTGACCAAGAGAACTTCATGGTTCTTCTTAAGTCTGGTTACACAGATTCACGAGAATACACCGCCTTTATTTCATAAGACCGTCAAATGTTTTCACAGCTTGTTGTATCGCTCATTTTCCGCACTGCAGTGACGTAGTGGGCAGAAATCTGGTTATTTTCAACTCTTACATATCAGACGTGTGCAAATGAATTAGTTATTATTTAAACGATGGAAACCACAGGCTAAATTCCAGTTAGTAATAACATTTCAAATAATTCTTAATTCGTCATATATTATCCTGTTGAAATACAATTTAGTATCAACAATATGAAGAGAGCCTCAGCTTCCATGCTGGTTTCACAGTCACATGTCAGGTGCAGAGACAATGCAGAGGGAGCCAACATTAAGAATAAAGCAAAGGTGTTTTGCTTTAAAAGTTTGTTTTTCATTATTTAGATGCAGTGACTGACTGAATGCAGTTTTAAGACGTTAGTGATACTTGTTTGCACATCCGTTCATTATGAGCATTTCAATAACTTGGGATCTGAGAATGTGAAAACCAATGCACACACACACGCACACAGACACACTGTCTGACATTTCTCTCTTCCCTTGCCAGCCAGTGTTTACTTGCCCTTTAACGAACCCCAGCACTGGTCTGGCGTTTCTTTCCGTTCTGCATCTTTTCCTCTCACTTGATGTCTTTAGTGGCCTGTTATCAATGCATGGAGAACCAGGGACAAGCAGAGAGCAAGGGCCAAGAGTTGTTGTTTTTTTTTGTTTCTTTCCTTGACAGCCACTTTAAAGAAAGTTGTTTTTCCTGCTACTAATGGGTGAAAAATCATTAGTAAACATAAATACATATTAAAACATGTCTATATTGTTCAAGACTGTATGGTATTTGTCATCAGAATTCAGTTTGCAGGTGTACAAACAATACATTGACAACAAAAGTAGCTTTGAAAATAGGTCAAATCCGTGCTCCACATGGATATTGAGCCTATGGGACAGGAAAACCCATTTGTTTATCTATCAACTTTTATTTTTCATCTTTCATCATCTTTCTTTTAGTCAGATTGGATAAGGGACAGCATTTGGCCTGCCAATCAAATAGAGAGCCTACACAAACCCTCACCTGCACTGACATAATTTGCTACCATTTGCACGTAACCATAATACCACAATTAAACAACTAAAACAGAAATGTAGAAGAATGCTTGAATGCCACAGTGAGACTTCAGAGACACGATGTGACAGGCCCGCCAAAAGAATAATCATTTGCATTTTCTTCCAATCAGACATCTCTCGTGTTGTGTTTTTCTTCTCACATCTTATTCCAGACACATTGTCTAAAGTTTTAGTTTCAGTTTGAGAAGAGGCGTCGCTGCAACAGATCCAACAGGCTAAACATTTTGTTTACGGGCTCTGAATGTTTGTTTGAAATCAGGATAAATATCGTCCGTCTTTCAAGGAGTTTGGGAGGAAACATTTTCACATGTTTACTGATGGTGGTGCGATGGCTTACATTCCTGCATTGTGTCGAGGATACACAGGGGTGCAGAGTTCAAAACACAAATAGGCCCACATGCATTCAAAGTGGAAAACAGGTGTTGTGTTACGCGTGCACAGGAACACACACAGAAAAATTGAGTTGGCATGTAGGAATGGACACAGACAGCATGGTTCATAATGGTTGTATAATGGTTCTGCTGTGTTTCCAGTCAGGAGACCAGTGTTATAGAACCGTCTTGTGATTCTCTCTCGTCGCAAGAGGATTGTGAAGGTGAAGGACGTTGTACGTGTGGCCGACAGTTAGAAACATCTGCTTCTATCCTTTGTCGTGTTTGCCTCATTCACCATCTCTTCTTTTTAACAATACAATCTAGATTTAAAAGTATAAAAAAAATTAATTAGTCACGATTTTTTGAAATTGATGAAATCTCTTGTTTAGTTTGAACAAAATTCAACACTTGAGCAGGTACTATTTCCATTTACTGTCGGTACACTGCACACATAATTAGCCCATCTGTTATTTCTGTCTGAAATAAACCTTTGCACTGCTGCACAGCTAAATTAATGTTCTAAAGTAATATTGCTGCTTTAGCTCTAATATAGGAGTGAAGCAGGGGAAAATGGAAATTAATTATTTAAGCTACAGCAACAACATGTTATGCTTTATTTGTTTGACTAAAGAAACCGGGCTGAGCACTGCAGAGCAATCTGGTGCTGGGCAAACAGAACATACACGGCTTTATCTGACCTTTGTCCCGGGAGCTAAATCCAAAATATTGAATCAATTCACAAAACATAGAATAACAATGAAACAGAAGGTATACCTATGCAAACAGTATGGGTACAAAAACATCCTTTAAATTACCGTTATTATATTTGTTTGCCTAAAATGTACAATAGCAGGTTAAAAAAGATGCTTAGCTGTATAATAAGGGGCAAGTTTATTTCTGTTTACTTGTTTTACCTTATAAACAAACCGTCAAGAATAGCATACCTGCACAGGACCATGTGCGCCCAAGCTAAGAACAACTTGCTTTGAGTGAAGTATTATCAGAATATAGTATTACTTCAATTTCCCAGACCTCCACTAACATGTCCTCTGCGTTGTGATAAGCAGGATAAACACTAACAGGAACCCAAACATGCTATTTTAGTGCAAAAACATTGGTAAACTTCTTATACTGTGAAGTCATCTCCAAGTACCTGAACTATACACATCTACCAGGCTCCCAGTCTTCCAAGTCAAAACTATTAGCGCTGACCTCCCCTCATTCCCCCAGGCCCTAATGTCCATGTTCCCTGTAGTTTACCTAATCTTAGCTCAAAGGTTGTAGTAGCAGAGGGGCACAGCGCTTGTTGATATCGAGGCTGGGACTTGTACCTCTCAGTAGTCAGCGCGCATGACCACAGCTAATAATAGTTTGTTTTTTACTGAACAAACTTTTCTAGGAAGCGATTTAAAAATACTCGGTATCGATGAGTGTTGGTGTCCTCGCTTCAAGTGTTTTGTTGGGTTTTTTTTGTCCAAATATCAAACAAAATAAGGGATATACCACATGGCGATGTGTACATAAAAAACAGCATTTACTCTGTGACAGCCCTGTGACACACTGAATGAGTCGTATTGTAGGTAAACACGAGGGGGTTTCTTCTGTTTGACTGTACAGTATGTCGCGGGTGGAAGGGACAAAAGGTCCCCTGGGCTCAGATCCACGTGGGACGCAGCCAGGCCAGTGAAATGCTAAATAAGTAACATGTAAATATTTACTGAGCGGAAAAAGAGCGGGCCTCCGGAAGAGTCACTACGATATCTATTGACAAACACGTGAAAGAACTGAACATGAGGTTTTTCTGCTTGTGGTGAAGCAAATAACAACAAAATATATGGAAGTCAATATGTGATTGCTACAAAAAGAAAAAAAAAAACTTTTTACATAAGACAGTGCAGACAGGACGTTTTTAATTTAGGAAGGAATCCTTGTCACTTGTGAAATGGGAGGCATCTGACTGTGAGTGAAGTGCTTGTGTTGTCTGAAATAGATCTTTGTTTTTGATTTGGCTGCTTAAAAAGGAAGAGGAATGCAGAGTGTCTTTGTGCACGAGGGGGAAAAAAAACCTGAACAAACTTTAATCTTTATCTAATAAGCTGTTAGTGCTCTCAGGCATTACTAAGATATTACTTTTAATACGATAAAACCTCAAACAACCACAATGGTCCTCTCACATTCTCTTTCCATTATTCCACCCAGCTCGCTCCACTCGGGTTCTTTACAACCTTGGCTTTAACAGTCTTAACACATTAAAAGAGGTTATGGCTCTTTTATACAGAGCACATGCACACACATGCACGTGCACCATCTCTGAGCAATTTGAGCTGAGTTAAGCATTTACTCTACTGCATTTTATATTGTGAGGGAGAATAATTTAGCTTTGCTATGGTACACCTGGCAGATGCACCTCTCAAAATTACTTAGTTAGTTAGTTTTGTTAGTTAAGTTAGTTTTTTTGTACATGTTCCTACTAGTGATGGATTTATAAGACACCAAAACTGTATCCGTGATGATCCATTGGTCAAACAACGTAGACATTTTGTCGGCTGACATGTCTGCAGTTGCCAGCAGATCTAGCAGTAACTAATTGGCTAAAGCTAACACCAAGAACTGGTTAGAATCTCCTTAGTTTTAAAACCTCAAGCCCACATAGTGAATACATGATATAATGATTTATTTCATCTTTTGTAACACTTATGGCTAAAATGTGCTTTTTAAAAATGTTATTTAATTGTTTCATGAAAATCATTTTGCTTCGCCCTTATTTTTGTCACGACCCCCCAGGGGTCCTGACCCCTAGTTTAAGAAACCACTGTATTATAGTAAAGTATCAATACTGTTGATTTGTTGCTCTAAAATGAGCCTGTTTGGATGTCTAGAATAGATGAACATATTTGGAGGAACCAACACACATGTTAGATTTGTGCGTCACTTTTACAGGAGAAAAGGTTTTGAGGACGAGGACCAGCTGATGAGTCTGGTTTCTGAGTTTTGCCTGCAGTTTCTCGGCCAAACCAAACCAATTGAAGACCAGGACGGATCAGCTTAGCCTGAAATTGGATATTCTGTCGCAGCATCCAGAGCTGAACCCCCCCCCCCCCCCCACAGAGCGGATGTTCCAGTCCTGAACGGGGATTTTTCTTACATAACATTTTAATCAGAAAAAAAAGAACTGAAAACCAAAAGATGTAGTTAGTTTATGATGTTCTTTTCGGGCTAAGGGGTAATGCTAATTTATTACTGCAGGTAGTATAGTGACATG
Source organism: Hippoglossus hippoglossus (assembly GCF_009819705.1). Classification (NCBI taxonomy): domain Eukaryota; kingdom Metazoa; phylum Chordata; class Actinopteri; order Pleuronectiformes; family Pleuronectidae; genus Hippoglossus; species Hippoglossus hippoglossus. The sequence continues at coordinate 10,557,477 of NC_047162.1, read as the reverse complement.
TTAAAGTTTGCATATAGAACACAAACACACTGCTCAGTTCATTCAGTACATTCTTGCTCTTCTTCATGTTTTCCTATTAGAGCTCATGGCACACGACTAGACAGGTCACTGCTGCTATGTGACCTGTCTAGTCGGGGGGGGGGGGGGGGGGGGGGGGGCAATGGTCAACTGTGTTTGGCCTCTTGTTTAGTAAATATTCCAAACTGAAACATGTACATAGGATAGTCTGGCTCTGCAGATATAACCAGTAACACTTACGGGAAGGGGAAACATCATTCCCAGTTGAGCAACTGTGATAACAAATATCCGTGTTCTGGGAAGAGCTATCACTTTCTGTTAATCCATACAGATGTTTTATTATAACTGACTGCCAACTGAAATAACTTATTACACCAATTCTTTTCTCTTCCCTGCCAAAAATCCAGACGAGGATAAAAGTACAAACATGTGTTTTTTCACGGCCATTTTCATAATAAATGTGTGTAGATATAGATAAATGGATGGTTGCTGTGTATTATGGAATTCATTTCTGTTTTGTTATATTGCCGTAGTCACACTTTAAATTAAGAATAACATAGACATATGGAAAGAGCCGTCCAATAAAAACAAATTAAAGCTTTTTATTGTGTGTCTCAGGGAAATTTAACCTTAGTTTAACCAAAGGGTACTCCTGTGGGTTAAGAGCAATTTCTGCAGGATTATTTAAGATCATTTCCAAAATATGAGTGTGTATAAACTTTTGGTATTTTCCCCCTGAAATGAAATCTCTATATCATTGCAAACCTGGAAACTTACTGTGATCTCACGAGGGTTCAAAGCTTCCCACACTAATCATTCTTTGCCAGAGAAGCTCCCACGTCCCTAAAACAAAACTCACCCTGTAATTACGTGTTTCCTTTCGCTCTCACTCTCTCTTTTTCTGCCATTAAAACACTCAGTAGGCTCCAGAGGGACTTTAACACGTTCACAAATCCCCACCACAGAGACTAGAGCTAATCCCAAGCTAATGAAGCTAGCATTCATCCAACTTGTTTATTTGTAAACAGTTGTTGGCAGTTTGTGATTGGGGCTACCTGAATTGGCAATGCTGTGAACTTTGTGTGTGTGTGTGTGTGTGTGTGTGTGTGTGTGTGTGTGTGTGTGTGTGTGTGTGTGTGTGTGTGTGTGTGTGTGTGTGTGTGTGTGTGTGTGTGTGTGTGTGTGTGTGTGTGTGTGTGTGTGTGTGATCTTTCTGTTTCCAGTAAATCTTGATATTGCTGTAATACAACATGAATCAGGGGTGTTTCTTTTAAACCGATTCTAAAAATAAATGGTTTGTTCCTGCTGGATTCCCACGGTCAAACAGTGAATGTGCACACACGGAGGTTTCTGGTTATTTGTAACTATATCCACACCGTAACAGATTGCTTCCGCTGCAGGACACTTTCGAAAGCTGTTTTCAGACATATACTGAACTTTCCGATTTCGGAGCGCAAATGGCTTGGTCGATTTCTCTGGAGAATGTCGGAGTGAGCTGATGTGAGAAATCAGGAAAATGTCACAGCGAGCAAGTGGACTTGTTGATGAAAAACCCCAAAAAGAATATATATATATAGTGATTTAAAAAAAAGGTGTCATACACGATGTAGAAGATGCCAACAAAGATGGTAGAAAGTTGCATTTGGAGATAAGGACCAACGGCGAATTCAATGTGCTGTAAACAAAAAGTGATTTCCGATGTGGAAGTTAAATGTTATGTCCTGCCTCCTACGTGCTCTGCTCGGGCGCCACCCAATGTTGTGGGTATTTTCCTATTGTGAAAACATCTGACTCGGACAATCCCCTGCTGCGTTCTTCATACGTGAAAGGAAAAATGGCTGGACCCAATTTTCCATAGTTCACGACATGGCAACAGCGGAACTTATTTGACCCCATGAGTGACGGAGGAGGACGTTGCAGCCTGAGCCTGGAAATTGTGAGATGGGACATTGTTTCAATTACCATCAACTGCAAAAGCTAATGACATTAACATGACTAATACAATAACGCACATGAGGCAGGCACATCATTGGTAACCAGCTTAGGGGAATACACAGCCGTTACAACAGCAATCTACATTTGATGATGTCGTACTTTCGTAGGACTCGACGGCCTGATGTCACGGCACTAAGTGGCCAGACCTATTTCAGCGGACTCACGCTCTCTGCCCAGCTCGGTGCCCTGCACTGTATGCAGTTGGGTAAATGAAGTGACAGGACTTTGGATGCGCTCACCATAACAACAAGACCCTCTCCTGACATGCACCTCATCCAAGACAGGATCCAGAAGGCTCCCTGTTTCACAGTTGCGTCTTGTGTGTGTTTGAATCGGGACGTTTACAGCGTTCGTTGCCATAGCAGTGTTGTGTCTGAATCGGTGGGTTGGTTACATAAATGCAGATGGATAGTTTCTAGTATATAAATACACACACACACTTGCACACACACAAAGCTATCCTTCGTAGTCTCTGACTCACAAATGTGATTAACGAGATTACAAATACTTCTTCCACCACACGTGGATTCTGCAAAGGTTGAAATTTGTATTCATGGTGAAAAACATTGACGTCTTTAGTGGTAAAGATCCACCTTTAAATCCCGACACGCACCAAGAAGTGTTCTCCATTGAATCTTGATTAGATAACTATCCAATTTAATCTTCCAGTTCAAAGCTTCGACCAAATTAGCAAAGATTAGTGAGTGTTCACTTTCTTACGTATTATGAGATAACTAGATTGTGTCACTCAGTAATTCCAATATTAGAATAAAATGTGTATTGTTTGATATAGCAATAAAAATACAAGAGAACTTTCTTTACAATAATTACAAATACTGGTGTGTCGTTAACGATTGTTCTTCTCACTCTCACTTTTAAAGACGGAATCTTTTCTGTCCAAATCCCGCAATGTTCTGTCTGCACTCAAAATTTTACATACAGTGAGATAACAAGAACGCGGTGTTCTTTGTCAGTGTGCCAGCTGTGCGGCCCACATGAGTACGCAAAACCTGGTTGTGTTTGAATTTAGACACACACAACCACACAGCAGCCGCACACACATGCAAGAAAAGGACAAACAGAATCACTCAAACTCCCCAGGAGGCGGGAGTCGATGGTGGGATGATGGGAGCACACACGCTGTTCTCGCAGGATGGGAACAGGGTCAAGGTAACGATCAGCCCTGGAGGTAGAGAAAGAGAAATCAAAGTTTTAGAAGAAGGCATGTGCTATAAATAAAACCAGATAAATAATCTTGAATAACCTTTTTGTTGAAGTTTGCCGTGGTCACCTTATTGCTGATGGCGACTTCCTGCTGTGATTACACCGCATTTAATCATAGAGCGATATCACACTGGTCCCCTTTAGTTAGGCAGCCAGATGGTATTCATTTCAACCTGCTCTTCATTCACTTCCAACAGTAAGAGAAGCTGTTTAACAGGACAGAACAGTTTTCTATGATTGTGTTTTTATCCTCAAAACTACATTTCTGAAGTTGTGGTGTTTTATTTAGAACATTTTGCTCAATAACCAACTCACACAAGATATATTTTCTTTGTTTTTGACACAATATGTTAATGGTATTCTTCAAAACATAAAAGTTGCACTACTTAATTTTGTTTTAAACATTTTTACAATAGCCAAAATGACTAATTACCAAAACTACTGATGCATAAAATTAGCTTTTTTTGGTGCTTATTTATCAGTTTACGTTTGGTTTTTCCATTTACATAGAAGTGAATGACACTATGACAATAACATTTTAATTTTTTAAAGACATTGAGGCTTCATCCTCACTGCTACATTTTAGTTTGAACACTTCCTGATTATCAGTCACAACTGTGAAGATAAAACATTGTAAACAGTTTCTCGTTCCTTTTATTTTCTCTAACTAGTCCAATGCAGTTACAAGTGTGTTATTAAGGAAGCAGATTATTACTGATATGAAGCTAAGATCTTTGTGTGGACGGAGTTTTAAAATGATAACATATTAGTACGGGTGCAGCCTGAGGCTAATGCTTTTGCGGTATATAACAAATTAAATTAGCCCTGTAAATTTGACCCCAGCTTAAAGTAGAAGTCACAGGGAACAGATGCTTTAATCTCATCTGTCACTCCACAAATAGAGGCCAGCAGAGAAGTCAGGCTGCCATGCATTGTTTACTTCCACTGGGAGGCGAAGCACGACCTTTACAGGAGCGGGTGCGTGACCCACATAATTCTCCAGCTACCGTGGTCGTAATCTCATTTGCTGTATGTCTCCCTTCCCTCCTGAAAGCCATACATCTCCCCCTGACACTCAGCTACTGCGGATAGAAAACAAGTGCGTCATGCCTGTATCAGATCAATTTGACAATAAACACACTTTACAACATTATTAAATCACAGTTAAACAATCTAATGTCATTTATTGTAAGACGATACAGTAAATACTGTATCAACACTGGCACTACAGCTACAGTTACCAACCGAGGTACCAAAACAACAAAACAAATCAGGCTTTGAAAAGACCATACAAGGTCCGACTGATTAAACACATCTGCGTCATAAGAGGGGGTCTCAGATGTTTTCATGCACCTGGATTTCATGAATTAATATCGAGAAATAATAACCACATACATTTTTACAGTGTAACTGACCAAGGAAGCATGAGTCACTGGTTTGAAAGTGGCAAATCCATCATCGGCGCTAATAGAGTCTGGCTGCAACAGTTTGCAACCTATGGTTCAATCGTCAGCTGTCATTAGGTTATTGAAGCTTAATCATGCAGTTCATGTAGGCACTGTAGCATAATATGAAAATATATATGCATACTTTGCCCCATTGTGGCTGCAGCAAATTGGGAGTAATGGGCCCACTGATGCTCCTGATGACAAATCTGTGCATAAGCACCACTGCTGGAAAGAACCGTGAGGCAGCAGCCATTAAAAGTCCAAGCAGAAAGATCATCGGCTGTTCAGGGAAAGTCAATAATGTTCTAATGGATAGCACCAGTTTCAGGACCGGGCATAACATGACCATGTTTTCAGAGCAGTTCCCAGATGTGACGTCTTGGCAGCATTGTTCATGAACATCTTGTGACATTGCAAGAACTTATGCAGGAAGCAGCCATCTCCTGAGCAGGGCTGAGTAACAGGAGGCAGACGAGAGACACACACACACACACACACACACACACACATACGTGCGAACAGTGCTCCGCTTCTATTGTGCAGCTTTTGAGTCAGAATCCTGTGTGAAGGTCATTGAGTTTATATGGAGATATTACTGAATGTTGTGATTTTGCCATTGTACTGTGTGTGTGTGTGTGTGTGTGTGTGTGTGTGTGTGTGTGTGTGTTTGTTTAAAAGTGTCTGCCATCCAATTACACAAGCTCACACGTTCTCACAGAATCGCACACACACACACAATAACTCTCATTTGTCCTTGACAGTTGTTGAAGTTTATTTCTCCCCAAAATCTCCTTTCATTTGTGGAGGAAGTTGGAAAAATGTTTCCTGTGACATAAATTGAAACAATGAAGAAAGAAATAGTACGACATTAAAGCAGTTATATAATTTACACATCAAAGAAAAATATCAGGGATATTTTCTTAATGTTCTTATAAAACAAAGGACGAACTCTGAGGTAAACCACCAGACCTGATTAAAAAATACTTGTTATCTTTATGAATAAACCATATAAACCCTTTTTATAGCTTCATGAAAACTTCACTTGACACCAGCTTCATATATGGATTATATTGCCTGATATTGATTGCAGCCCCCCCCGCTGAGCTCAGCTATTGCTTTTGCGATCGCTCCCCCAAGTTTCTTTGTTGAATCATCAGTTTGTCCCTTTATTAAATCTTTTTTCTCTATATTTTATTGTGTTTTCTGCCTCTTACAAAGGCCCCATTGTTCCTCCAATGCCCCTCAGAGGCAGAGCCCATTCCTTTTTTCTGTCTCCTTTTTCACTTTATTTTCTCTCACCTCTCTGGCCGAGATCTGTGAGAAAGTGCAGACACTTATCAGTGGCAATAAATGGCCGAACTGTGTTCAGTTGTTTGCCCGGTTTACTTATATATGTCCTGCAAAAGGGATGTTTTTCAGATTTAACTTAGAAAAAGGATAGTATAGTATTTTCGCACGTGTTACAATCAAGCATGTGGAACCACATAGAACCATGTGTTCCCTGACTTTGAGCTAACGTTCCCTCTGGGCTTGTATTTATCAAGGCTCTGACAGTCAGAGGGAAAACTAGGACTAAAAATACCTCAGAGTTCAGTTTGGGAGGTAGCTTAACTTTTGTCATGACGCAAAAGTTCACCTTTCAGAGTGATCAGAACTGTGAATTTAATTAATTAGATCACCATCATGCAACTTTTTAGCCAGGATGCCTATAAATTGTTTAATCTATCAGATGCTTTTGCTCCGTCATTGGTCTGTTCTCATGTTTTCAATCATCTGTGCTTCTTTAAGGGCAGATTATCAATATAGTAATATGTGAATACATAGCACTCTGCTTGTTTCTCTGCAGAAAGATGTTCTCTCTCACTACCTAGCAAATCTGCAATTATAATAGCAAGCTTCCCATGTGCAAGTGCACCTGGCCTTTAAAAGGGAATGGGATGACTCAGTCTGATTGGATTATTTAGTGTTACATAAAAAACATTCCTATTAATTAATAGATTAAGAACCTTTTTTTCTGCTGTTAAAATATAAAATGTTGATTTGGCCGCATAAAGGAACTGGTGATATTGCAGCTGTATTTTCTTGCTACTGAATGAAGTGAACCTCATTAAGAGGTTGTTTCTGCAAAACAGGCATTGTTTTGTAAATTAAATGAATATCCAAAGTCACATTGTTTTATCTGGTGATATCCACCTGTCAGGAGCTTCTGACGTGTTAGTGAATCTGTGCAGTTCTCCTGGATCCTGGAGTCGATAAGAATTATTTTTGAGATGAAGAAAATTCACGAAATGCAAAACAAAGGAATTTCTTCACTTGTTTAGTTGTTTCACTAAACCGTCTGCTCAGTTGGATCCTGCAGCTTGTTGTTACCACGTGACTCGCACTCTGTTAAAACACTGAGATAATGGACTGTGACTGTGATTCACATGTTGACGTGTGCCCAACTAACCTGCTGTTGTCTGCTGCCTGTTCAGTGTTGAGGATTAAAGCATCAAACCACGATGCTATTCTGAGAAAGGAGGGAAAGTCTGGACAGAAAGAGACTTTTCTGACTCTATTTATTAAATTCATGAAATAGAAAATTACAATGCCCTAACAGATTTAATGATTCATGGTTCCCGTACCGACATGTGACTTTTAATAACAATACAATATGACCCATGTTTTCATATAGTGAACACCATATCAAATCCAAATAAAAAACTAATTATGCAGTCTGGGTTGCTACGTCACATGAAGACATAATGGGAATAATTTTCCTACTCTATTTTTTCACTTTGTTCTTTTCACATCCCCCATGGCTGTAAGTCTGCTGTGCAACATTTTCCCTTTATTTCTTCAGTGGAAAGTTACGATAAATACAATTAAAAGAGCCTAAACTAACAAACGTTAATCTGTCGTCACGCAGACAGTTTAATGGACAAAATGTTCAATGAACTAATGTTCAAATCCCATTTCACCCCATTTAACTACATTCATCTTGTGTGATTAGTGACATTACATCTGGTGGAAAAGTAAAAATAACCACTTGCAGTTAGTAATCATGTTCAAACATCTATTGAAAGTAAATAAGCAGAAGTTATTGTTGACTTAGCAACATCAAGCTAATAATACTCTTTGTTTCTGTCACTGTAAAGTTGTCCTATGATTACTGTAAAAAAAAAAAAACAGCTCTTAATAAAGTCACTGCATCAGTCTGAAATAGGTATTTCACACACATGCATGCACACACACACACGCACACATCCACACAACACAAGTGCGAATGAATCCATAGTGTGGATAACCCTAACCCTAACCACACTCATTAGATAAGGTATTCCTTAATCCCTTACCCTAACCTTAACTATCAGAACTAAATATCTTACCCTCACCTAAACCTAATTCTAACCCTCACCCTGAAAGCTGGTCTTAACCCTCAAACAGCCCTAGAAAAAATGAGGACCAGCAAAAATGTCCCAAAATGTCCTCACTCCATAAGGTCTATCTTAAAAATGGTCCTCACGAAAAAAATAAGTACACACACACACATTTGGTAGAGCCACACAATGGCAGGAAGCTGGGGTACAACAGTAGCACCAATCTAATGCTGTTCTTTATGGGAATGGGAGATTGTTCAGACTCCCGCTCGTCCGCTTGTTTTTCGAATAAAAGAAGAAACCGAGCAATGAAAAGGAAGGAAGCAGCCTGAGGGGGGTCTGATGGGGGGAAGCAGCAGGGCTTGAACTGGTGAGAAGTTTAAACACACACGGACCAAGACTCATTTCTTCACCTCTGAGGGTTTTAGGCCGTTGGAAGGATTTGGAATCTGGGTTGGCCGGGTCAAGAATGTTTCTCGGCCGTGTTTAGAATATTGTTCCTACAATGGGTTTGTTGGTGCAGAGCACAAGTGAAGAATGTACAGTTTGTTGAGACAGAGAGACAGACATTTTTGCTCCGTCCTAGGAATCTGACCCTGATCTCCGAAGACACACATGCACTCGCACACAACATGACTAACACCTCAACCACACACACACCATTCTCCCTTTACTTGAGCTCAACTGACATGTCACTAGGCCGTGTGTGTGTGTGTGTGTGTGTGTGTGTGTGTGTGTGTGTGTGTGTGTGTGTGTGTGTGTGTGTGTGTGTGTGTGTGTGTGTGTGTGTGTGTGTGTGTGTGTGTGTGTGTGTGTGTGTGTGTGTCTGCAAATGTTTTCAATGAATGTTTTGAACTTGTTGGAAACACGTTTGCCCATATGATTACCCCCACATGTGCAGGCATGTATCACTGCAACAAAGACACGTGTGCAGCACAGTCGTCACCAGGTTAAACCTTTATCTGTGAATCTGCGCAGCCCTCCTGCGACCGCTAGCAGCACGCATCCCGTGCCTCAGGGGGCCATATCGTCATGTGGTCTTTGGCCAATTCTGTGTTTTCTTACTGTATCCAGTGAGGTATGTGAGCAGTCTATACACATAAGCATGCACACAATCAGGAACACACACACACACACACAGACCAGGGTTAATTTTAGAAAAGATTCAGACTTCTCTGCTCCACTGGCCATTTCAAGGCAGTCTGGGAGTGTGTGAATTGTGTGCTTAAGTCATGTGTGCAGGCTTTTGGCTGTGGAGCCAGAAAGAAAGGGAAAATAGAAACACTGAGAAACTTGAGAATAGATGCCTCCACGCCGGCGACAGCCAGTGGTTGCAGGCATTGGGGTTAGGGGTTGTCCGTTTCAAGAACGCCTTTAGGGAATTTCTTCAACTTTGCTTCAAACATTCAGTTGGATTCAAGGATGAACTTTATTCGATTTTGGAGGTCAAGGTTGAAAGGTTATGGTCACTGGGACATCTCAGGAAAACCTCTCAGGAATTTCTTTAAATATGGTACAAAAGTTCACTTGCACTCAAAGATAGAATTAGAATTTCTAGGTCAAAGGTCAAGGGCACAGTGTCGTTTTATTTCAGGGAATTTCTTCAGATTTTGACCAGTTGTCACGTGGACTCAAAGGTTAATTGATTAGATTGCAGTGGCCGAAGGTCAAAGGTCACAATGACCTTATATGAATCTGGGGGGAAAAATATATGTAACTGCTCTGATTGGTGGATACAACTGCAGGGTTGTAATTCTAGTTCTATTTTAACACAGAAAAATACAGACACAGTGAAAATCCTGTGCAAGTTGATGCCGATTTAAAACACCCCTGTACACACAGAGTGATAGAGTAAAAATAATGTATTTTAAACAAGCTCTTATTAATGTAGCAGTCTGTCGTAGTTGAATTTGTGTGAGTGTTGATGAATTTGAACAGTCAGCCTACACTTCTATGAAAAAGGCCGACACACTTCCCTGTGTGTGTATCCATGTGGCACTCATCCAGCTGGAACATGGCAGTCTAGTGTGAATGAGCGTTCCAGTCCTAACATGCAGACAGCTAGTTGAACAAAGGCCGACCTGACAAGCATACGATCCCCCCCGATTGTTCTCCAGTGGCTTCACAATAAAATTTGTTCTCCTGATAGCCCTGAACAATCCTCTCCTCGGGGGCTACAAGAGGCTGAATGTCCTCGGAGAGGAGAGGGGAAAGGCTTGTCTGGTTTTCCAACTGGTTTTACACCTTTTTCAGGGGAAAACCTGTCTGATGGAATTAGTGATTAGAGTATGAAGTTTTTTGATATCCCTGATGATCCTCAATGACTTAACCCCTATTCATGCTACCGATTAGGGTTTGTTGCTACTTTTCAAGGGACGAATATCATATATTTTTATTGTAAATAGTCATTTATTCTGCAGAATGAAGTGAACAACCCAAATGCCTCGGCCTTTTGGTTTTCATATCCACAACACGGGTGATTTTCTCTCAAACATTTCTTTTATGTGAAAAACTTCAGGCACAAATAGTCGTCACCAAATATCATTGTATTGTCTTTGGTTAGAAATGTCACATACCTGAGGAAACAACTTATAAATATATACCAAGTCTTTTCATGCCAATAGACAGAGAAAAACCACCCCCCTTCTCACACACACACGCACACACACACACACACACACACACACACACATACACATTATAGTGTGACAGGTCTTTATACCGATCATCAAGCAGCTATAAATATATTTTGTTCCTTTTCTTAGCTTGTGCTCATTTTTAGACAGCTCCTACATAATGTACTCTCACTCACCTTACACAGTCAACTGTTACTTCAGTGCATGTTTTCTCTGGGGTGACGTTGAGGAGTGTGGACTTATTAAAAGACTGTACTCGCCCACATCAGCACTGGACGAGGTCTAATTCACAAACCTGTGTTTCACTGCTGCTGTCATGAAAAGACGAAGGGAATTTGTAAAAACCTTGTCAAAAACATGATTGATTACTTCAGTTCTGCTGAGAGAGGGATGGTGGCGCATGATCTTAAAATATTTAGGGACACGACCAGGTCAAATATCAAATTTTATGATATAATATTCTTATACCTGCAATAAAATTTGAAAATGCCTCAGGGCTTCATTGAGGAGGTTGATTTTTTTTTTATTCTGTATCATAATAAATCGAGGATGAAACAATTCCCAACCGAGACAGAAAGCAATGAAAGAGTTAATGTTTCACATCTTGTGGAGCGGTTTCGTCTAATGGCTTCACATCCCTTCATGTTTTTTCTGTGGTCTTTCCATTTGTCAGTCGCTTAAAAAACTCAATACGTGTGATTTATCGACCAGGATCAATAACAATACAAAAGCACCATGGGATATTACTGTGGGCAGCTGGTACATATTATGTGGCTCGATACACATGGATGGAAACGTTGTCCTGTGAGACTAAACATTATCGTTTAAATACAATAATAGTCCAATAACCTCAATGTGCATGGACACACTCTTAATGTATGCAGGCACAAATGGATGTGCAGAGGCATTCACACACAAACACATTAGTATGCATCCATGTAATGCATTTTTTGACTCTAAGGCAATCGTGACCATGAGAGTTCAATGCAACACAACTTCAGAAAACATGCAAATAGACACAATTCATGGAAACCTCATGGCAACACAGCTGCAACATTTACAAGAAAACATTACAATACTGAAGTGAAGAGATCAAGTAGCTTATGACAGCCCTAAAACTCTTCTTTATTCCTCAAAATGACATATTCAAAAGATTTGTCATTAAAAAGGTCCCCCTCATGGAATTTAAATAGCTTGAATATAACTGTATCACTTCCTTCCTCATTAAAGAGGGAAATACTCTGTCATGGTTTTCTCACTCTAGATATGTTTCCCATCATATAAAAAAGGCACCAGGGAGACATTTTTTAATTTTCATCAGTGTGGGACTTTAAAATAAGTACAACATGGATTTATTTCCTCACTAGAGAGATATGCAGTTAGGAAAATAACTGGCAAATACTGTGTATTCTTAATAAAATATCTGAAATGATTAACACACCTTAAAATCAGTCTGTCGTGTTAGTTTGAGCCATTTTCTCATTCATACATCAAAGTAAAATTAAACTGAATAACAATGATAGACGGCACATGGTGTAAGTTTCAACAGCAGCTATGCGTGAATGACTTATTCTGGGCTGTTAATAATCCTTATATATCTTTCTCGGGTGGGGACGTAAAGTTAACTAACAAGTGCTCTTTCTTGTCAATGCCTCTTAAACGAAGCTCTCCAGGATGCTTTCACTTCAAGTGACCATGCAGGGCAGTTGTAGTGCCGTGATAAGTCCATCTCCTGTGCAGGTATTGAATCTGCAGCTTGTTTCCCCGGGGGATCCACGCGTTGACCAGAAGCAGCCATCTTTGAGATATCCGGTTCAGTGGATGTGTCGCCCCAGACTGTTGTTAAATGGTTGTTGTGTTATGTTTCTAAAGAATTAGTCTTTCTCACATCCTCAGTAATACACTCGCAGTTTGGGAACCGATCGATGGGATGAGCGGTTGTTGTAAAAAATCCAATTACAGACAGTTTTTTGATGTTCTCTCCCACGTTAAATCTTGTCTCCTTTGGAATTTAATGTAACCGACTGAATTCAAGCTGCTGGAAAACACAAACTCTGCAGCCAAATGTAACAGGGTGAGCTTTTTTCAGGAAGTGTATCATCAACCAGGCAATAGTGCCCATGGTTCCCTAAAACACTGTGCTTCTTCTGAAGGTTGAAACTCATTTGTCCCCCCCCCCCAATGTGTTACCAGCTGTGGCCAGTATCCAGCTCAGGTTCAACTGTGGGTTCCTGTAATACAATGGCTCATTATTTAGAGCCTCACACACACACACACATACAATCGGGCGGCTTCAGGCCATCAGATTAGTGGATATTGACCCCTTCCCCACCCTGAAGCAACTTCCCTTTTTCCCTTTAACCAATCAAAATGGAGGGTTGGCAGAGAGTGTAACGTGAAACCGGGGTCTCGGCTCAACACTTCAAACCTTAGGGCACAGTTGGAGGCCAACAGAAACAACAGCCGTGGTCTTTCACGCTCTGTCTCCACTCTCGCAGATTTTCACTTACTTTGTGTCACCTGGACACACACACACAGTTTACAAACACACTTTGATTCAGACACACACACACACACCTCAGAGGGCTTTGTGTTGTGGGACATTCACTGTGGACGCCTGCTATGGATTAACCTTCTCAGCCGTGGAGTAGTCTCAGTCTGTAGCTGGGCGCACCAAGGACTTAAACAGCGTGCTAGGTTGTCATTGCCTCCTGGAGCTGGTTGAAGCGAGCCACCATGTCTGCGTGAGGCCACAAGGCCCTCTCTCTGTGCGGAGGCTGGATGATGCAGTGTGTGCTCTCCTTCCTCTCCCCCCAGCTCAGCTCCGGATCCCCCTGTAGCTGCGAGGTCGGCCCCGAAGGGACAAAGAAGAAGAAATCCAAGAACCTGTAAGTCCTCAAATATTTCTTTGTTTTTGTCATCTGTGGTCATTTTCACTTTTATCATCTAATTTTTTAAAGCTTTAGATTTAAAATTTAAAGTTCATTCACAGTTCGTTTTTTATTCTATGAAAAAGCATGGGAATGACAACTACATGTGTTTTTAGGGAAAGGGTTCAGTATTGACACCTGGGCTTTAACATTCTTTATTTTGAGAGGGTGTCATCACTTGTGTCCAAACTAATGGTGAATGCTAATGAGTTCTTTAATAGTGGCCCATGGGGGGGTTAATGGAGATATCAGGACTTACAGTATTCTGACAATGTGTTGGCAGGGGCATGATTAGATTTGGGGCTGGAAGATGTTGGGACATGTCAACACTGGGACGGTTACATTTAAAACCTCTGCTTTTGTCGTAATTAAATTTTGAACAGTAAAGGGGGATTGATGTTCAATTTTAGATTTTTCTGTCTAATGCAAACACTGTTACATGCAAGTATTCCGTCTCTTATTATGGTCTGTGCGATGCAGGAGCACGTCGCATGCTTAAGGTGGCAGCGAGAGTTAAAGCTAATCATTTTACGCGGTTCATAATCGACTTAATGACGTGGTAAATGATGTGTGTGCTCCTGAGGAGTGTGGTGCCATATGGGTCTCTCACATTCTCAATGGTGGGTGAAGTAAGGTGTGTGTGTGTGTGTGTGTGTGTGTGTGTGTGTGTGTGTGTGTGTGTGTGTGTGTGTGTTGAGAGTGTTTGTGTGTGTGTGTCGACGCCTCGGTGATTCATCAGCTGTTGAATGAACTTTATTCACGCTCCTGTTCAGCGAGATGAAAGCACATTTCACACCGCGAGGACAATAAAAAACCTGCTCCCAGTCCCTGGGCCCTGATGGCTGCTCGCTCGTCAGCACGAGCTGTGTTAAATGTTCTGTGGTTAACCAGCAGATTAAGTGATTAAGATTCCACAGACCTTTTTTCTCCAGAGTCCTAGAATATCGCCATCACATTTTATTTTCTATAATAAAACAAACAACGATATGGAAATGTTTTTTAGAGGGATAACCGATGTGTCCTTTATTTCCTCTGAATACAGTCTTGCGTCTAGTAGCCTATACGTGTTATATTTTTTGTCATTTTGCAGAAATGAGAGAAAAATACCCAAATCAACGATTGATTGTCCACAAAACATATTTTGATGTAAATGAAGATAATTTGTGTTTCCTTATAGTAACACTAAACAGGATTACCAGAGTTGATTCCTTATTTTTCAAGAGGAAATATAATTGTGTATTTGATAGTTTTTACAAACAGAACTAGAATGGACTAAGGCCCGACAGTCCCCTCTAGAAACAACATTTAAAGTTAAATGATCCAGATTTTTTGTTGGATGTGCAACAAATTACCCACACTCATGAATATCAGTCATCTGATCATGGCTGATTTAAAAAAACAAGATCCATGTATGAGAAATAAACAATCTCACAATGTTAAAGAATTGAAATAATTCCTGGATCTGGACAAGAATTGACGGGATTCTTTCTTGGTTCATGGCCCAGCCCTCCACAAACCTTCATGTAAATCCGTTGAGTAGTTTTTGCGTAATCCTGCAAACTAGCAAACAAAGAAACACTTTTATGTTAATGACCTGTAGTGTGTAAATGACAATTTCAGTCGTACAACTCAGCTTGACGGCATTTATTGACATGGGTCATAGTTAACTGTGATTGGCTTACTAGCGGTTCACAAACATGGATCATGACATTAGCTCATCTAATACAACACACCACTGTGTCATGTGAAGGATTCCTTAAAAACAATAATTCAAAGTGTCTAGATATAGAAAACAGTTTGTGCCATTAATTTATCAAACTCATAAATGTGTTATGATTTGAAGTCCTAATCCTTATATCCTCATGTAGACACATGAAATTTACACAATACTTATTGAATGCATTGTGTAAACATCCGGATGCTTTGCCAGGTGCGGTGCCCGTCGTCCTTCAATGGGTTCATCTGCACAAGCACAGTTATGACAGTGATGAAGGCTGAGTGGAAGAAAACATGTTGTCTTCTCCAGATGAAATGAACTCCTGTCATTGATGCAACCTTCCTCTGTCACCATGAGCCAATATGATGATAACCCTCTAACCTTTCAGCGCGGTGGAAACTCAACGTGTTTACCCACTTGGCTTCTGTATTTTTCCGTTATATTCTCAATATCATGAGCCTGTTTTCACTTCTAACGCTTCTTTCATGGTCCAGTATTTTTACTTTTTTCAGCCCTCTCCATTACGCTGCCTATACAAGGAGCAATAATCTTCTCCATCATATTAGGTCACACAAACAAACATACACTGGAGCACAATATCTTTCCGGTGTAACTCAGAGGAATACAAATGCAATATGTTGCTCCTATAGATTGAAATCTCCGGCTATGCTTTATAACCAGGCTTGAAGGGAAATTAAATTATTCCCTCCAGATGTCCGAGACTGATCTGTAACTTATAGAAAAGAGCAAATGTAGATGTGTATCTGTTGGAATCATGATGAAAAGTACATTTGAAATGAAATAAATTAAGACTTGAAAATAAAATTATTAAACAACTTGGGTTTGAAATAAGAGGATATATATATATATATATATATATATATATATATATAAAGAAAGGGAAAAAAAGAATGTGTATCTGTTGGAATCATGATGAGGTGTAGCCATTTGTATTTAAAGAAGGATGCCTGACCTTTGACCCTGTGGATTATGTAACTGTAAGTCATATATGAAGAGAGAGTAGGCATTTTTTTTCTTTTTTGAGTAGTTTCAGTTTGTCATTAGAATAAACCCTCTTATAAACAACCTTCTTCTTGCCTTAATCATCATAATCATCACCAGTGGTTCATTTGTCACCAAGAATCAGCTTTGAATTAGGAAAATGTCAATAAACAACATCAATAACCATAAAACAAGGAGAAAATCGATTGCACTTTTGCACAAAGACGTGAATTTGTACTTGCATGTGAACGAATATAACAAATCTCCTCTTTGAAACTTCCTGTCGCTGCTGCTGCTGCGAAGCACTTGGCCACAGCACAGTGAATTCATTGTCTCACCCTCACTCATGCATCATTCACCACAACACACTCTGCTCCTTGACTTCCTCAGCATTCCTTTACTTGTTTTAGCTTTTCTCTCGGCCCCTTATTCTTCTCCCCATCTCCCTTTTTGCACTTCTCGCTGCCTCTGCCCTGTTTTCTGGATCCAGCACAGCTGTTTTCCTGGGATTGTCCACATTAACTGTGCCCCCCCCCCCCCTCCATTACCTCCTTTTGTTTTCACTCAGTCCAGGTGTTCTGCTTCCTCAAGCAATGAGACCCAGCACGACTACACTCCCCCAAAGTAGCAATAAAGCAATAAACTGATGCCCCAGAGTCATATGTGAAGAAATGTGAGCTTTTCCATAAATAAATCTACGGTTCTGAGGATGATGAGAGAGACAAACCTTTTCCTTTTTGATTTTACAACCAAAATTAATACATCTTTGTCCCAAATACTCACAAGATTGTGTTTCCAATACTTCTTGTTGCAGTTCCCAGGTTGTTTTTGCTGCCAAGGTTTATCTAATGCTCTTATCTGTAGTGTGAAAGTTTGCCGAGGTGAATGTTCTTTATATAGTTGTTATATACAGTTTATAGACATGTAGACGTTCCCTGAAACTGGAATTCTTCAGTCTCCTACATACAAAGACTCAGAACAAACAGCTGGATGTTGCGTGCAGGTTTAAATGACTGGGACTTCTGAGCAATCTGTCAAACTAATGACGCCTCTTGATGAGCGACGGAGGAAACAGAAGTCCAGATGTCTTTGACTGAGACTAAAGTCAATGCCAGAGGTTAACTTGTGTCCTGCTGTGGTTACCTGGGCTGTTTTGAAGTTTTGATTTGTAGTTCAGCTTCAGATGTCAACTGCTGATTGCACCACCACAGGACTGAACACATTTACTGCCCATGATCAGGCAATATAATTAGTTAATTATTATTAGTGATAGTATTTCCCACTGATACAGCTCTGCATTCTCCAACGTGGTAAAGATAGTTTCAGGGAAGAACTTGGTTCGATAGGATATTTCCCGTGTGGGCTGGTAGCTCGTAGCTTGTTGGAGTTGCTTCCTGCAGCAAAGGCGATTTTGAAAACAGTAGCAGGCAGGAAGTGGAAGGGAGGGGAAGGCAAAATGGTGTGAGACATTCAGCCAATGGCGTCCTTAAAACCACAGTCTACGTCCAGTGAATCAGACAATGTTAGTACAGTGGCTGATGTCACCCTGAGCCACCACCCTCTAGCAGAGATGAGGGGTGGGCTACAGAGGGCTGCTGACCCAACTATCTTATCTAATGCCACAACTGCATATTCTCTAAATGTTCCAACTTGAAGTTTTCAGGCCCAGCTGGTGCTCAAGTGACCTTATTTATGGATGTTTATCAAACTTTGCACAGCTCCCTCTGGAGTCATAAAAGACTTTCTTTTTTTAAATGTGCAGTAATACTGTCTCACACAAAGAGTTCCCCTTTCGTTTAGTCCCCACAATAAATCAAGCATTTCTGGCTAAGGTTATGACATAATGTTTAAAACATGACAAAGCCATCATTTTTTTTCTTCCTGATTGGGGATCAGATCCGATTTGATTCTGACAAACTAAAAGAAAAAAAATTTAAGACACAGCAAGAAACTTGGCTCGTAGTAACGTCTTAAAAGGAATCAGTTCAATGAGGTTTACTGAAAACAGGAAGCCAGTGCAGAGAAGCCATATTTTGAGACAAGATCATAAACAGGTCATCAATTTTTTTTGCTTAATGAGACAAATGTCATCTCAACTTACTTCCCCATAAAACAAAAAAAAAAACTGCTCCTGCCCCAGTGGAAGGAATCTACCCTGTCCTAAAAACCGTGTGGTGATTGGGTGAGTCCCGGGTCCGCCCCCCCCCCCCCCCCCCCCCCCCCCAGACCCCTCAGGACTATATAACGCTTCACCAGAGCCTCTCAGGGGTTAGAGGAATGTGATTATTAAACAAACCCTTTGGGCCTCGAGCACCGGGACTCTTGACACATGCTTACATGCTGTCAAACACAAGCTGGCACCCATGTTTCACGCCATGGTCGATTTCTCAGAAAAGTACCTGGAAAGGTAAGAGCGAGGCAATGGAGTGTGTGTGTGTGTGTGTGTTAGCTCTGATTCTCATGATGAAGAATTTGAAACAGGGTGAGGACAGCATGAGTGCATGGGGGCTGTTTGTCATCCCCCAGGAGTAGTTGCTCTGGGGCTGGAAGGAAACTATCTGACCTCTACGTGGATCTCATTTGACAGTCGCAGTGAGGGAACAGAATCCCCCGTGAGGCTGAAAGCGCTCTGACTATTTCAGAGGAAGAAGCTTTAATTTCTAACTTGAGGCTGCCCCTTTTTCTTAATATACGCAGCCTGGATTTCAGGAATAGCATTGCTCATGTGGTTTTTGCAGGAAGGTGAGTTTTGTCAGAAATAGAGCTCTTTTTTCGGCCCTTGATTGAGGGAGACTGTGAATGTGACAGTGTTATATTTATGGACAAAATTGAGGTCAATTCCCTTTTTCATTGTTCTTCTAGGAATATCACAGCCACTCGCTTGTCATTTTTAGATCTGCAGAGAAAGGCATGCCTCTCACTTCCTAATTGCGTTACGTCTCGTGGACACATAAAATCTCGGGACTGTTTTTGTTTACACAGAAAAAACGAACACTCACAATTTGTCCCCACAGCCTTAACAGTGTTAACGCTATTTTTAGTGTTAGAGACACACTGACACAACCCTTGACCCGTTATACTCGCACAGGCACAGATGCACAAACACAGTGTTGTTTGTGTGTTGTGTCCTGTAGTGACTTCGCAGGCAAACAGCTCTCTGTAAATAGAAAGTGGCAGAGGGAATGAAAACATGCTTCAGCATCGCCGCTCTCACCGGCCGCATAGTTCAATTCCTCCTCTGTGCTCCATGCTGCAGCCCCAGATTTCACAGGTTTACAAAGGCTGAACTCTTCCATTGTGGGATACAAATCCTCATGTAGAAAACAGAAACGTAGGATGACACTCCTCATCGTTCCATTCTGTACAAAAGGTTGGCTCGTCCTCTCTCTCTCTGAGAAACGTGACTTGCATGAATATGTGTTTATTCATGAGACCTTCACTGCAAAGCTGCCTTCATACAGTATATTTAGTTACAGGTTAGTCCTCTGGTCACATTACACTAGAGCTGCTTCAAGACAATATGCTGAAATGTTCCAGACCAGTTGTATGGGAGAATTCAAATGTTGGAGTCAGTTGCTCAAGACATTTTCCAGAGCTTTTCCTGCGAGTAAAATGTTTGTAAAATGTTTGGTTGAGCCCACGTGAGAATAGAGCAGGAAAATGTCCAGTGTGTTAATGACGTTTCAAGGAAAACTGAAGAAAAACAAATACTACAAATGTTTACGTCATGGCCTGCCTCCTGCATGTTCTACCCAGACCCCCCCCCCGCCCCCTCGCCTGAATGTTCCAGACATTTACCTGATGATGTGAACGTGTCTCTGTGTATTGGGTCTACTTAGGACTCATGACTGGCTTAAGCTCCATGTCTATGAAGTTCATTCTAAGGCTGGAAAATCTGTGTTTTGGCGTCTTTGCTGCTCAAAATCCACTACAAATAACTAATAATATAATATCTAATTGTTGGTAGCTGTTAATCTTTTGAAATGGATGATCTCAAACTTTTCAACTTCCATAACTTCTTGTTTTGGTTGATTTTTTTCTTATCTTATACCTTTTATTATTTTGCATATTCTCAACATCATTGTAAATGACACCTTTTGCCCCCAATGATTATCTGGTTTAAATAAAGACTTTCATACAAACAAATGGGACAGTAGATCCATCTGCAGTATAGTCTGTCTGCAGCCTCCGCTCCTCATGTGCTCCCAGAGCCTTTCCCTGAGAGTGCGGCCTACTTTTCAGAACACCAGGAATATCCAGCAGGGTGCTATTAGCGCGCCTAATGTGAACCAAGCAGAGAGGGAATAGAGAGAACGGAAACCTGCGGATAATTGCGGATCTAAAGACCTCTCGCTCCTTCACTTAAGCACATGAAGCATCCTCTCTTGTACAGACACAGGCAGACAGTCAGGTGTGTGTACGCGTTACACCAAAAGCTGCAAATGTGGCTGTGCTGTGTATGGTTGGCTGGCAGGGAAGTGGCCCGTACATATTCATTTGTTAATCTCACGCGGAGCATGTGTCAGTCTTTTAGCAGATTCTGTAAAGAACGGGGTTTATTCTGTGTGATAAATCAAATGAAGTGTGATACAGAGCTAATCGCATTAGTGCAGGGGAGCTATTAGCAGCTGGAGAGGAAAAGTGGCAACTTTAAATATAGAGGTAGTTAAAGTGGGACTGTGAGGAGAGCCATTAGCACATAAAGAGCAGAGGTGCAAAGAACAGTAACAGTATCAGTTAGTAAGTGCTGCTTCTCTGAAAATAGACTCAAGCACAAGACTGGTTCCATGTGGTATTAAGATATACTGAAATATATATAATACATTTGCTGCTTTTCATGTCGAAAACAGCTGGTTTTGTTGGTGTAAGTGTTTCCTCTCTGCACCCGGGCGCAGTTTCCTCCTGCTGTAAATCTTGAGTTTCACCCAAGGTGGTTTTTACTCAACATGCTTTAAGTCATTCCCCTTCGTTTAGAGACGATAAGTTGGAGTTCGGTAGCTGATTTTGCTAAATCTCTGTGTCTGGAGGACACAGACATGTCTGTAGTCCTCTGCATGACACAGCTGAAAGAAAGGAGAATGTGTCTTTGCCCAAAGTTGAGGGAGGAGTGTTACGTGTCCCTCCCTCAAGTTGGAGTTGATTGAGCTTAATTTATGGCCGTTTCCCTGAAACCTCCCTGCTGCAGTTCGACAACCTTCAGACAGAGACTACAGAGAAAAGTCCTGCTGCAGTCGGTGTTGCCAGTGGTTTAAACGTGGATGCTACATGAACTTGTTTTCAAGAATAATGCCAAAGCTCTCTTTGAGTTTCTAAAAATAAGCGGGAGAAATAAATCCTGGCTTGATGTGAGCTCAAGCTGTTTCCAGTCCTGACTCCAAACCCTGAGGAGTGAAAGAATAACCTGTGCTGCTGTTTGTGTTTGCAGTATCCACTGACGCCCACATGGTGGCAGGATAGAAACACATTTTACCCCCTTGAAGTGCCCGTTGTTATGACATCATTCCCGCTGGGGCCTCGGCTTCTATAAAACCAGAATAAATATTATAGTGTCCTTTGTCAGGCCAACAGAAATATTTTGCAACCCTTATAAAATACAGGCTCTTTTCTTCTTCACATGCGAGGGGCGAGGCAGACGCAGAGCGAACCGATGCACAGCTCGAGACCCTAATTGCCTTGAGTGCAGCCTAAATATAGAACGATCTAATAAATCCAACTCTGGTGTTATGAGTTTATTTAACAGCATGAGAGTTTTTATTTGGGTAATAATGTCCTTCAGGATTCTGAGTGTGATGCTATTCTCAGGGATGTTTCCATGAAACCGAGGCCTAAACTCTGGCACTGATGTTATTTCAGTCAATGGATGAGTAATATCTCCACAAGTGACACTGTGCAGTGCTTAGATTTCATCATGTCATCGTGTTTTTCTTTTTCTTTTTTTAAGTAATTTTTTTGGTCCTTTGTTTTCTTCAATCAAATCGAATATACTTTATTGTCCCATGGAATTTTTTCCTGGGCCAAAGTGACTTGAATGTTGCACCAATTGAATATTGTGAGGCTGTATGTGAGAACGCCAACGTCTGAGTCAGTCGCTCTGGACATTCTCCAGATCTTTTTTTTTGCCAAACCCCTGGTAAAATGTTCAGAAAAGGACCAAGGTCCATGTGAGAACACAGCAGGAAAATACATTTACGGCGAAGTTTCTTACATGCACAACTGAGAAAAACTCAAAACAATACAAATATCTCCGGATGGGAAAGAGCTGCGACACAGAAAGAAGGGGCAGATGAGGTTGTCAACCTGAAAAGACGATGAGACTTTGGCGATGAGGTGTGATGTGCTGATCAAGTGCTTTCCAAAGCAGATTTATACGTCAGGTCCTACTTCCTACCCTTTGCGGTGTGCCACCCCTCGCCTGAATGTTCACTTTCCTGTTCTCATGAACACGTCGGACCTGGACAATGTCCTGCTGCGTTTCTTTGAAAGGCAAACTCTGCAAAATGCCTGGACAGAATCTTTCGGACATTTCCCAGAGTCTGGAAACTGTTTGGCGAATCCTTTCCAAAAAGGCCTCTTGCGTTTCTCTGAGTCCGCAGCAGTCAAACCCAAACACACCCAAATGAATCCACCTACAAAGTCACACTCATCCGGATCTTAAAGGAGCTATTCACCTTTTCCAAACACAAATGTCGAACCATGTGCCCGGGCATGTTTCTACCTTTTCCTTTCGAGCAGGCGTTCGGGGGGGAAAAACACACAGCTATAGCTGACTGTGTTCTCTGTTCAGTGCGGCCGCCGCTCTGTGAGTGTGCGTGCTTGAGACCAAGTTACATTTACACCTCTCCCACTCTTCCCTTCACCCACATATGCACATGCAGATTGCAGACTGGGAGTTTCCCAACACCTGTGACTGGCATGAAAACACCGGTGAAGTGGACACAAGTTGGTACAGGTGCCCGTACCAAAACCGAAACCTGTTCTTTCATCCCCATCCAAGTGTCCTCATGCACAGTATTTCTGCTAATCTCTCAGTGTGCTAATCAGTTGTCACACTCTCCCCCTCTTCATGCTTTAATGATAAGTGTCTATAAGTAGAAGCTCTGTTTTTCTTTTAATTTGGGGAGTACATGCTCTCCTGGGGGCCGCGAGTTGCCGGTGGGACAGCTTGCAGCGATTAGGGCCAGTGAGCGCACGTCGCAGCGCTGCATTATTAGCGGGCCAGTCAATCCACAGTGGAAATCAAAAGCAGGGACTCAGGAAATGGGCGTTTGAGTGAGGTCATATCCCAGTGAGGCAGCACGTGGTCCAGGTCGGGAAAAGCCAGGACAGGTACCGTGGGATTATGGGAGTGCGCAGTATCCTGTCGGGCCGAGGATTGGTTCACTGCCTTGTCTGCGATTGAAGGTGGCGCATGTGCAGCAGGGGGTCTGTATGTATGTGTGTGTGTGACGGTGGTGGAAAGGTGAGACAGGTGAGGTGAGCGGTCAGGAGGATTTTCGGATGCTGGAGGGAAGCGGCAGAGGAGCGAGGAGAGGTCACTGCGCCCTGTTGCCTCGGCCCCTGGGTCAGCTCCCTCTCAGCAACCCCTCCAGGCACATAGAGAGCGGCGTGATGAAACAGAGGAGTGTGCGTCGAGTCTCTCTCCTCCTTCCCTGCCACATTCGCTCAGTCCCTGCCGAGGAACCTGCCAGGGACGCATCTACGGGAAAGGACTGTTAGAGATTGTTGATTGACAGATTGAGAGCCGCTGACACAAAGCGAAGGAGAAGGAAGCTCAATATCAGCGAATTCGGGGAAAAACTCCTGATCCGCCATAGCAACATACCTGAAGACTAAAATGTACAAACACAAGAGTTTGTTTTTCGCTTTTTTCTGAAGTTTGTGGCTTTGATTCTTTGTGGATTGGATTTATCGTGCTGAAGAGTTTGAATTGAGTGATTCCCGAATCTTGGATTGTTTCAGTTGTGGACTTTGGACTTGGAGACTCAACTCTTTCTTTCCCCTTCCCTCTTTTTGTCCAACTCTATCCATCATATCCTCTCTTCCCTGATTCCATTTTCTCCTTCTCCTGCCTCCACCTCCTCCCCACCCCTCTCCTGCACTCGTAAATCGTTCACCCTTTCCCCCTCTTTCCCCACTCCTCTTTTCCCTTTCCCTTCTCTTTCTTCTCTTCCATCCTCTCCTCCACTCAGGGCCAAAGACATGAAGAATCGACTGGCTTTCCTGCGGAGGAGGAATGAATCCCCAGGAAGCAACCCAGCCGGCAAGCTAGACAAGTCTATGAAGTCAGTCAAGTAAGTGGCCACTTCCTGACTGCATGTGCCCTGTGGGCGGGTGTGACACGTTTTTTTTCCCGAGTCTTGCCACCATGACTGGTGACGGACGTGGTGCTGCTGGGAGACAGACGTGTGGGCAGCAGCAGAGATGGGTGTGTGCTGGGAATGTGTGTGTTAGTAACAAAGTGAATGGGAAGATGTGTGAGGTGTGTCGGAGGGAGGGAAGGGAATTGTTTAGATGTTGTTCTTTTATTTTAACATATCACATATATGAAGTAGTTTTCATGTTTCTACGCATTTGCATTGTCTTATCAGGGAGATGTAATATCTCTTATGTACTTTGATATATTTTATTAACTTAGATATTAAGTTAAAGAACATTTGGACCTAAAGAATAAATGTCCTCTGTTGAAGTAAATGTCGATATTATAGGTTCTTATATTAGTATTTCCCCTTATTTTCAAAATAGATTAATTTAAGAATCTGAGAGAAATACATTTACACCATCTAATTTATTTTTTAAAAAGCTGCTTCAACACATGAATGACAGTCAGCGAAACAAGATGCCAAGGTGTAAGAGCAAATGCAACTTTAGTTGATTTGTGGGAATAGATAGTCTGTGTGTCAAATCAGGCCTCAGATGTGGATTGCAGCGAGTGGAAGATGAGCACTGTTAAAGCAGGGCACAGAGGAGGAGGAGAGGCAGCAGGGGGCAGACGCACACCGGTGGGGGTGGGGTGGGGGGGAGGAGGTCTCTAAACCCAACGGCGCATCCCCATTGGCCGGCGGACGCCCCTCCCCACCCGCCTGCCTAGTCGCATTCAGTGGGAATATAAAAGCCTCCCCCACCACAGTGCAGGACCAGACAGACTCATGGCTCTCAAAGCTCAGACCAATCCCAAGGCGAGTGTGAGGCACAGAGCAGCACACACACACTAGAGTGGAGGGCAGCAGCGTGCAGGAATAAACTCCCAGGATTCCACTCGTCCAACCCAGCATAGGCAAAGTTCTGCGGATGGGTCACACAATGAGAAACCTGGCTGAGATGGGCTTGTTAAAGAACCGCTCTGCTTTCATCTGCAGGCCCACCCCAGAGGAGGCACTGAAATGGGGGGACTCGCTCGACAAGCTGCTGGCACACAAATGTAAGTAACTTTTTTTCTTCCTTATCCCCTCATTTTACTCCGCCATCTTCCTCCACACTTCACACTTCACACACACACACAGGCTCCCAAAGTCTTCAACATGTTTGCCATATGGCCCAGTGCTTGCTTGAGGTGGTGGGGGGAGGGTGACAATCCCAGGCACTGTGCTTATGCTGATGTATGGAGCCCATGTGTTGCACAGAAGAAAGAAAAAAGTGAGGAGGGGGTCGAGTCAGTCAACGTGCATGTGTGCTGCTATTTTTGTTTCCCACAATTCATCTTCCTCAGCTCATGACTCTCAGTCAGAGCTGATCAAAAGCCAGCGCTACATCTGTTCCTCATCCGGCTCTGTTCACCCCCTTTATTCTCCCTCGTCCAATTTCCTCCCCTCCTCTCCGCCTCTTACCTCACTCCTGCTTCCCCAGAATGAGGTAAGAGATGACCGCGCGGCGTTGGCTCAGCTTATCAGCGTGGGTGATTCATGGGAACGGAAAGGTGCAGACAGGAGCTGTTGGTGGACGCGGCTTCCTGCCTTTCTTTTCCCTGCATGCAGACGTCTTCCTCAAATCATTAACCGGACCGAAACTTAAAAAGCCCCAAAGTTCCAGAATTAGACTTTTCCCCCACCTCCTCCTCCTCTGCCTCCTCCTCCTCTTTACACCGAAACAGTCTCATCTTTGTTCATTTACAACTCATGCATAAAGAGATGCGTGCATGTCATGCTGGATGGCGAGAGAGGATTGGGTCAGCGGTGTGATGTTGTTTAAAAGGATTGAAGATGTGGTGTTTTTTATGTCTCACTTTATTCCGACCACATGACTCGAAAGGCCGTCACGGAGCTATTTTGGGCGCTGAAACTCCGAGCAGAGCTTCAGCTGTGAGGTTGCCATGGCACTCCAAGTCAACTCCTCTTGTTTATTCTCCTCCTCTCCTCTGCTCTGTCTCAGATGGTCTGGCGGCGTTCCGAGCTTTCCTGCGCACCGAGTTCAGCGAGGAGAATCTGGAATTCTGGCTGGCGTGCGAGGAGTACAAGAAGATCAAGTCGCAGTCCAAGATGGCCTCGAAAGCCAAGAAGATCTTTGCAGAATACATCGCCATCCAGTCGTGTAAAGAGGTGAGCGAGAGGGGACAGAACTTGTAGCAGTTCTCTCAATGTTGTGTCTTGAAAGCGTAAACTCATCGCTTGTTTTTCGTTCCTTTCCTCTGCAGGTAAATCTGGATTCGTACACCCGAGATCACACCAAGGACAACCTGCAGAATGTTACGCGCTCCTGCTTTGACCTCGCGCAGAGGCGGATATACGGGCTGATGGAGAAGGACTCATATCCCCGCTTCCTCCGCTCAGAACTCTACTTGGACTTAATCAACCAAAAAAAGTCCAGCTCCACTTCGACTTCGTCTTCGTCATAAGAGACCGGGAAAAGACGAGAAAGCGAGACGACTATGATGATGATGAGAGAAAAACGGGGCAGACTTGAAAAAAAAACACACAGCGGGGCGGGAGGGATGTGAGGTTCTTTGTTTGCCTTTTTTTATTTTTATTTCTCTGTGTGTGTGTGTCATCCTGTCCACTATTTTATTTGAATTTTTTTGTGGTGTGACATGACGCGGCAAAGCTCTATGGCACTGCAAAGGAATGTAGTTTACACAGTTACCAGGTGGATGGATGAATGGATGGACTGATGAATGGATGTTAACCGGAGAAAAAAAAACAATATAGAAGCCCACAGGCGAGGGCTGGAGCGAGAGCTGGACGCTCGTCTGATCACTGTTTGCTTTTTGTCAGTGTCTTGTGAGAGAAAAATGACATTTGTTTGTGTCCTTGTGGAGTTGTACTGGAGAAAAGGAGGGGTTACTCCAAAAAAAAAGAAAACCCTGCAGACATAAAGACAGTCGGGTACTGTTCTGTCACTTCCTTTCCTTTAATTTTTCTTTTTGAAATCCCCTCCTTTCCTCCTCCATGTCCTATGTGAAGCCACTTCTAAAGCTGTTGGTACGACGCGACATTCTTTTTCTTCACGTTTTTCATTTCCATGGGGCTTGAAAATCTGTGACGGAGAGAGAAAACAAAAAACAAACGACGAGACGATGTCTGAATGAAAACTAGTCATCTCTGTTAAACCCCACGATCTCTCAAAGCTTCTGTAAACCGCTTTCACTTCATCCAGAAAGACTGTGAACGCTCAGCGGAGACGGGGGGGGGGGGGGCCAAGAACTCGACGTGTATAAATAACGGACGGTGTGAAGAAACACAGACGTGTGTCACTCTCACACTGAAAGACATTTTCAAAATCACACTCAAAGCCAGAGATGGAAAATAAAAAGAAAAGACGACGACTTGCTTCCTGTCTCCAAAGACTGTTTACAACAAGGAACGACGACTCAAGAAGAAAAAGGAACAACCGTTCGGTGCAGCCAAGCAACATTTCCTTTACCATTGTAGCTCATGGTGGACAAACCGAGGAAGCGTTTTCTCAGGACATTGCCACGACAGGTTCCGGCTCTTGTTTTTCTACACACACTCGCTGTTGTTTTTTTCATTTAAAAAAAATGTTTTAAGATATTCCGACCTGCACTCCCTAGTTCTGCTGAGCAACGCACGTGAGGCTGCTCGTGTCATAGTGCGAGGAAAAAAAAGAAAAAACTGCTTCATGTTGTACAAAGGTTCGCCTATTTATTTAGATTAACAGGCTGGATGCTTCAACACACACCCTCACCTCCTCAAAGCACTCGGCTGAAAGCTCTCACTCCTCTTAACCACCAAACAGGTCCAATGCTGTCCTGAACTTTTAAGTGCAATATTTCTTTTGTTATTATTTTTGGTTTGTTCGTTTATTTGGATGATTTTTACTTTTTAACGGGGGAAGACGAACGGCTTGAGCTCTGTATTAACTTTATTTGTTAAGAGAAGAAAAAAAACAAAACGTTTAGAGCTATAAGGTTGACTTACAACGTAAACTTTCAAGAACCATTAAGTAGTTTAAAGAATTTTAAGCAAGTGATTCTAATTATGTGTCGACCCCCCGGCAGCAGGCAGCCGGGGGACGTTATGGTTGTAAATATAATTCTTTAAGAAAACTATGTGATAACACATTAAAAACAAACAAAAAACACGAAACGGATCGGTCTCTGCTGGTGATGGAATGTGGGACTCAGCTGTATCTATGTAAATATGAGAGACTCAAAACTATAAGATGACGTGTATTGTTAAAAAAGTGATAAAAGATACAACAATAGGTGAGCGAGAGCAGGTCCAGTCTGCTCCTGTCCCTGGTCATACACTGCTTGTAAGGAGTTTTCTGAAATGCATTTTTATCATTTTCACTGTTTACAATTCAAAATGCATCTCCCATGATAACAAGTGAAAAACAGTAGAGTACATTTGGTGTCATTGCTAATGATAAATAAACCAACCAACTGATGAAGTAAAGACACGCTTGTCTCTGAATCTTTCTTCTGGTGTGTGTGTGTGTGTGTGTGTGTGTGTGTGT
Organism: Hippoglossus hippoglossus; assembly: GCF_009819705.1. NCBI lineage: Eukaryota > Metazoa > Chordata > Actinopteri > Pleuronectiformes > Pleuronectidae > Hippoglossus > Hippoglossus hippoglossus. The sequence continues at coordinate 10,528,239 of NC_047162.1, read as the reverse complement.
TTGTGTGTTTGTGTGACTGAGATGTGCAGTCTCGCTCTGATGAGAAGCAACAGACGTGACATGTGAAGTTGCTCAAAGGAATCAGTCATATGAGCTGAATATGAAGCTGCAGCCACATGGTAAGGTTAGCTTAGCATAGCATATAGGAGTGTGGATACCTGAACTATTAAACTCAAACCAGAACGTCATTTCAAAAATGTAGTTTGAACCTGGCCCGGCCCGTCGGGACCCGTTGGGACCCAAACCCATGCTTGTGTTTTTTGTGTTTCCCGACAGGCCGGACCGGGTTTAAACAGAATTTTTTTTAATGATATCCAGGTTTGGGTCGTCACGTTGGCTGGGCTTCTTCGCTCTGTGTGTCTGTGCACGGCGTCCATAAACGTGGACTGGTGCATTCCAGCTCTGTTGAGAGGGAATAGACATGAGCTTGAAGTTGCTTAAAGGAATAGCTCAACATTTTGGGACCTATGTCTTGTGTCTTTACGCTTAAATATGAAGCTGCAGTCACATGGTGTGGTTAGCTTAGCTAAGCACATGGAGTGCGGCTACCCAAACCTTTCAAAACTTTAGTTTGAAACCAGCCCAACGGGTCCTGATAGGCAGGGTACGCGTTCCGGTCAGTCACATTGGCTGGACTGTTGTTTATTACACTGCACCTGTCTGTAATCGGTGAAAACAAACAATAACTACATCTGGCTCATGTCTGGTTTGGACACAAAAAGCAGAAATCCTATCGGGTTGGCGTTAGGCTGGGTTATTTTTTTGCCCCCCGCTTGGACGAAATCTTTTTTAAATACAGTCTATGGACGAAACTAATCTAGGCTCAGTCCAAAGTTTAAAAACAATTCTACATGTTCATCAACACTTTTCATTTGTGAGTTCTGTTCCAAACCTCCAGTATAAAGTGTGACACTTTGTGGTTGTACAGTGGGGGTTTGTGCCAGACCAGGACTCGAGGTGATGACAGGACTTTGGCCCGGGCAAGAAATTTGAAGCATGATATAGCGAGCATGTTAATAAGTGAACTGCAGAGGGGACGATGGCAGTTTTTTAACCTTTCCCCTCGTTCTAGCTGAACTTAATTACCGTTTGGCTCTGAAGCGTCATAAATAGTTTGCAGACATCTCATCTGAAGTAAATCAGCGTGTTTCCCAGAATGTTTTCCTTTGAGTAACCTGGACTGTGAGAACCATCCACGGTGAGGAAGTTCTTTTAAATGTGGCTCTAATTTCACAGCGTTAATCATCACCCCTGTAACAACCGTAAAGTTTATTCTCATGAACTTGCAACACTGACATTCCTCCTTCTATCTGTCATGTAGTCGTGTGCTCACCATTTTCCTCTTAAATTGAGAATTATCAACCACATTTTAAGTATAAATCAGCTTTTCCCCCAAAATAAACCGATTTAGACAATATGACTTAAACCTTGGTTTGATTTGTCCCATCAACAGAACGCTTGTGTTTATTACCTCAGCCGAGGAGGTTATGTTTTCACCTGCGTCTGTTTGTTATTGTTTTTTTAGCAGAATTAAGGAAAAGCTGTCAAAACCAATTTCCACCAAACCTGGCGGAGGAATGGGGGGGTGGAAGGAACCCATTACATTTCACCTTTCTTTTACTATGTTTTATGAAAAATAAATTATTATTATGATAATAATGATTATTTAAATCCTATTCCTTGGGAAAATGGTGAAAACGTAGAAAAATCTTGTGAAGATAAAGACAGTGAAAAATGTATTGAGATCTTCCCTGACACATCCAACATCCTTCCACCAAGTAATCCGTTCAGCTGTTTTTGTGTAATCTTGCTCACAAACAAACAAACACACAAGGGTGAAAACTCCTCTCGTATCCTCTTGTTTTTTATGCAACGCGTCTAATCTCCCACACAAACTGAAGAATTACATGTCTGGTTTGAGGGATTGACACAATCCTTAATGGAGTGGAGTCGTGAGTGAGATGGAGATAAGAGCCGTCACGACTCGTCGTCTGTCTGGTTTTCTGAGAAGAGGAGAGGAGTCAGTGTGACACCGGGTCGAAGGTCGGCCGGGTTGTTGGGACGGAATGAAAGGAAACAGTTGGAGGCCTGTGAGTGCAGCGTGTGTGTGTGTGTGTGTGTGTGTGTGTGTTTGTCTGTGTTTGGAGGGTGGCGGGTGATCAGTCTGAAGTGGTATTGGAGACAGTAGTAACAGCACCTAATCTTCTTTACCAGCTGCCATCTGTTTTGACACAGTTTCTTTTAGTCATCGACTTCTCTATCGCCTCTCTCGGCCTGTTTCCTCTCCCTCTCGCTCCCCGGCGACCGCGTCTTTGTCTTCACGACCCACGATTGTGTTTTTCTACGCCAATCTTGTACACCACACAATGGGGGGGTTCCGCTCTCGCTCTGGATTCTTTTTCACCAAATCCTTTTGTTGGAGTTTCCTTCCTCTCTGTCATCTGTGCAAACCGTATCACAGTTTCTGCCATTGTTTTTTTTTCTAATTCAGCCGTCACGTGAGGCCGAAACACGCCAGCTCGCATTTCCTGTTGAGATGTCTCGTCTCCTCCTGCTCCTAATGTGGCTGAAGATGTTTCCTCCTGTCTGACAGTGTCTTATCTGACATTCCTGTCAAGTAGAACATTTGTCACGAGGATAGGATGTGTTGTATCTTTATTTGCAGAAATGTCCATGTGCAAGTCTTACTGGACGACAGGGAAAGAGGTTTCCAGTCTTTAGTTTTTTTATTTATTGCTTTGCAAGTCTGGCAGCTCTCCCAATTGTGTGCATCTTGACTGATGCAATTCTTAAATTAGTACTTTGACATTTTCGGGAATACACTTATCTGCTTCCTTCCCACGAGATAGATAAGAGAGTTGATAGAACACACAACCCGTCAATTAGCTTAGCTTAGCATAAAGACAGGAAGCAGAGGCAGACAAGAGTTTTTCAAACATACGACTGCCTGTAAAACACTGAGAATGTCTCTCAGTAGAGAACACACACCTGTCAAGGCCCAACAGTCGCTTTATGAAACCACATTTAGATCGATTCTGATTTTCATTTGGATCTGCGCCACATCTCACACACTCATAAATATCAGTCCAATAAACCTGCCTGAGACCCACAAATGATTCTCTGAGAAATACTCTGAAATGACAGAACTGATTCCTATGAAATTCTGTGGACGGGTGGATAATGACCCAAGAAAGATCCCATTCAATTTGGAGCAGATATGGAAAAATCGCCAGATTCAGGCGTTAGCCTTGGCGGAGGTATATTCATTCTCCGAGCTTCCTTCTGGTTCTATAAGAGCAAACATTTTACCCTGAACTGTCCTGTCTGATTTTGGAAAAAGATTTTTATATAACTACTATAAACACTGTATATAAGAATATGTGACCCTCTCTTTGTCATTTGTTGATTGTTGTATTAACATTCACTCACAATGTGGATGAATTTGTCAGCTCGAGCAGAAATATACAATACGATGCTCAGACTAGATTTTCCGGTTTTTCACATTTCCACTCAAATAAAAACATGATATCTTTCTATATCAAAACGATTATGAAAAACTCTAGTATTTTTTACCTCTATCAGACGACACCAGGTCGATCTTTATCTTTATCTTTATATTTGATGTCTGTTTTTAGCATCAGGATCTCAGAGGAGCCGTAACACGTCATCGTGCCGGATTCAGGGACTTCCCCTCTCGTCCCTTATATTATTATTCTCTCTACTTGCGCAGCAGTCAAGGGGCCTAAGCCTCGATTAATCCTTAATTCTCAGATCAGCCGATCCTTTCAACTGTTGGCAGGTTTACAAACGCAACATCACGCCTCTCCCATCGTCCTCGCTCGCTCCGTGGACCCCTCCATCCCACGATCCCTTTTAGCCCTCATCTGTAGAGTTTACTGCAACATGTGGATAAAATAGAAAAGGATTTACTGAAGTGTCTGTTTTATCTATTTATTCTTCTACATTTATCTCATTTCCTCATGAGCTCGGGGTATTTTTAGTTTCTGGCCGTGTGTCAGTTCACAGGAACGTTTCCAGTTTTTCCACAGTCCGGCACAAATTCTCAGTTGAAGGACCCGAGGGGGCCGTAACAGTGCTGAGCTTGCCTAAAGTTTGCACGTGACGCGCTACCTGCCACACGTGCACCGCCGCTCCCTGAGCAGTTTTCCATCATATCACCGCCACTCGGTATCTCCAGCGGATGTCGTCATCGGACGCTGGAAGACAGGGACTTTTAAAAACAGCAACAGACAGAGGAAGGAAGCAGGATTTAGTAGCCGGTCTTATCCCAGTGCTCTAATCAAAACAGGTCAGCTTTTTATATAGACGGCCTTTACAGAAATAGATTTATACAAAGTGATGTTTTTTAAATTACAGGAGACGGCGAGCTTTAATGGATTCATTTGATGTTTTAGAAAATACACTTATTCGCTTTTTTGCTGAGATTTAGACGATTAATTCCAGTCGAACGGCCGTACACTCGATATGCAGCTCCACCCAGTCGCCAACTAAATTTAGCTTAACAGACAGGAGACTGGAAACAAGGGGAAACAGCGAGAATGGCTCGGTCCAAATGTCATAAAAGTACCAACAGCTGTGAATTTGTTTGTTTTGTTTATTCAAATCAGTGCAACAAACCAAATCGATCCTCTGTCCATCCAGTATCTATGCTGCTTATCTCTGGAGGGTCGAATCCCAGGTGACGTTGGGCGAGAGGCGGCGAACAGGCTGAACAGGAAAGATCCCCAGCGCCAATCAAATCAATCAAGGTTATATTCTTCACAGTGACGGACACGATGAGTCACATTTCCTTTATCAGGTCGTTCACTAACCAGAAGGTCGCTGGTTTGATTCCCGGTTCCTCCAGTCTTCATTCTGAAATATCCTTGGGCAAGACACCAAACCCCAAAACTGCCTCTGACGGCCATGTGTGAATGATGTGTGAGAGAAAAAGTGCTGCGTATAGAATAGTTTTGTGTGAATGTGGCTGTAAAGTATAAATAAAGTCCATTCACCATTTACTGAACCAACCACAAGATGCACATTTGTGTAGCAAGTCGTGTAAATGAGTGAAGATGTGTGAGAGAGAGAGAGAGAGAGAAAACTCTTCCCTTCATTCTTGAAACATGACCAAATTCTTTAGGAGATTCAGGCGGACGCAGCTGGACTAATAGCAAGCAGCTGTGGACGTCTAAATTTCACACACACACACACACACGTACACACACACCATACATAAGACGCATATATAAAACTTGTGTAGACACTCGTGCGTCATGTGCCGGTGTATCTGATCTGCGTTACAATAGTTAAGCTAAGTTACAATACATCATAATTTACTTTTTGATCCCAGTCACATATTTTCTTGTTATGTATGAACTTTAAATTTGTCTTTGTGAATTTGTAACGACTTCAAAGACTTTTTGTATCCTTGGATTGTTTACACTTGTTTTCTATTTGCAGACTTTGGCCTTGTTGTTTTCCTTGCATTTGGTTCTTGGATCTTTGGATTTATGCAATATCTCTCTTTGCATTTTGGATTTGTTAGTTCCTGCTTTACTTTGAAACTTCTTTCCTTGTGAGTCCCTCTTTCTTTACTTCCTGTGTCTGTCTGATTGTCCTGCTCCTGTGATGCTCTGCACCTTCCTCATGCGTGTCACCTGAGTTCAGTGATCTCCTTCAGTCTCTGTGCTCGTTCTCCTCTGTCAGTTTGTATGTGAACGTCTCTGGGCTCCTCGTGCTTCGGTTTTGCTGCTTTGTTTCCAGGTGTTTCTTCTCAGCTCCATTTTGTTTCTTTTTATTTAGTCTTTCCCTTTTTGGAATTATTTGAGTTTGGATTTTTCAGTTGTCCTGCCTGTCACCTGCCAACTGCACCGTAAGCCTGCTTTTTCTTTATTAAACACCTGCCTTGTTATCAAACAAAAACCTCACATTTATCACATAGAAACCACTTTTAAAAACTTTGAAATGCCACAGTCTACATCCATTCTACTACAATTTAGTTTGAAAACAGCAATTTACAATAAAAACAATCTCTGTCCACATGAGTATTTTTGTTCCATGCCAGTTTTTACTGCACCTGAAAACACAAATCATGTGACCACTCACATACAGTGGGCGTGCACGTGCAGGTGTGGACAGGAATCGCTCGAATAATAGTTCATCTCCAAACAGTTGTCTCATTTTAAAGTGCTGCATTTAACTGTACAACAGGGTCAGTAAAGCTTGTAATTGATTCCATGTTGCTTTCTTCACCAGTTGTTTTTTTTCTGGAGAGGGATCATGTGATAGGAGCCTGGCGAATCCACAAAGGCTACGTCGTGACTGAAAAGACCCAATCAGCGAGCGGCTGCCAGTGCCCACGTCATCGTTTCCAAACATGCCAGTTTCTGCTCGTCCAGACTAAAAGAGTTTTCAGACTAAAACAGGTCCAGTAGCGTTTCCAAACTTCTCTATTTTAGCCGCTCTCTAACTCCAGAGCAGTGTGGACTCCAGACGTATCCACAGCAGTTTTCAAACAAACTTTGTAGCGTGGATGTAGCTTCAGTGTCCTGCTGTCACACTGGGATCTTGACTGTGCTGAAGCAGGAGAGCTGCAGAAGCAGTTAATCTGCAGCACAATGCAATTTGGGTGTCGACTGAACTGTTCCTGTGCCAAACTGCTCTTCTGTGAGACGCCTCAGCAATTACCATCAAACCACATTACATAACAGCTTTCTGTCCAACACTTTAAACCAACACTATCCATTGATTCATTGCTTCCACCCAGTTTATTTCAAGGCCTCATAGAGACACTTGTGCAGTTTCTGAAGGTCGAGGACACATTATCTTCCTCAGCTTTAGAGGTGACACCACTCCAGATGGTTCCTCTGTAATGAAACAGTATTTAATCAACAGAGAACTGGGAAATCAGAGCAACCTTCTGCAAAGTCAAGAACAAAAAAAAAAGACTGGAAGGAAGAATCAGGTGAGACGTGTTTTCTCCTGGCTTCCACTCATACGCCCACTTTAAACCATCTGATGTGTGACGAGTGTTTTCATCTCCTTGCAATTTCAGACGGAGACGTGGTGACCGAGGATCTGGGCGATTTTTGTTCATGTTTTTGTCAAAATGTTATTGGTTTAAATCATAATCCTGTCTGGAAGAAAGATATTTTTAGTTTAATGTCATTATGCTATAACTTTGACCTCTTTTCCTACACATTGATCATTGATAAATCCCAATGTACTCCACATATTTAAGTATTATCAGTTTTCAATCGACCAGTTTTGACATGAACTCCATCAATGTTCCGTCTAAGAAGTGAACAATTGCTCATAATGCACATAAACAACAACGAGAGGGGAGAGGAGAAACGGCAGGTGGGCTCTTCCACAACAATACACTTTAAATGATGAATGCTGTAAGTGCACTAACACTAAGCTTCAATAATGCACTTCACTAATAGGATTGTAATCAACCAAAAACCTGCTGACCTCATCAGATTACTCCTCGAGCCACTAGACTCTTAACTGTATCTATAGTGTTGTTTACAAAGCCGGTTAATTCAGTGGAATGGAAGATAGTTCACGTATTTATTGGACAAGAATAAAATGGCTTCAAAAACAGTGTTGATTCCTGAAAACAGTTTGATTGAATTAAAAACACTTGAGACACAAATAAGTTATAGATTAAAAGCAGTTTTTTTTATCAAAAGAAAATGTATACGTTTAAAACTTTATTTTTCTTTGCAGCCATGTGAGACGACATTCGCTCGACAAAAGACGGAACTGGAAACGACTCATTTCAAGCCGTGCACGGACATCTTGTTTGCAGCGGATGCGAAGAGTGAGGTCACACCAGCATGACAAGTGGATTTACTTTGGCAGGTAAACTGCGTAATGTGCTGCAGCTCTCTTACTTCATTGTTTGGTCACTTGCTCAACTACTCAAACTGCAGGAAAGGGAAGCTGATGTGTTTTTTTTTGTGTTGTGTAGTTACTGCTACTTGTGCAAATCTGATCTGAATGGAAGCAAAATGATTGGCTCTATGCAAACAAGTTCTCCAGGTACAAGGTAGAGGCCTTTTCCACAGCAGACATCGAGACATGGCTTGGTACAAAATGCTGTAGCAGAAAAAGACACCATTAACAAGTGGACATTTCATAAACCATTGTTGTAAATGAAGGTTTGATATCTGCCTTTGTAATTTTTCTTTATTTCTCCTCACTGATTGGCATTCCAGGTATTTTTAGCCAAAGTGCTGCCATAGTTCTCAGGCTGTTCATGAAAATGACCAAATCATTTTCATAGTGAGTCATCTCACCTCAACTTGATGAATTTGCATAAATCTTTGGTCATTATATTCACATGATGAATCCTAATGATGCAAGAGATCCCCTGACTTTTCTTCTAGCGCCACCAGCAGGTTGAGATTTGTAGTTCGTAGCAAAGATGTCTTGACAACTTTAGGACTACCGCGCAGTTTGGTGCAGACATTCTTTGTGAACTTTGGTGATCACAGCGCCATCATCAGGTCAGAAAAGTTCTGTGTTCACTGCTTTGGTCAGTTTGGTTAAATGCTACACATGGTTGACTAGTTGTTATGGTAGAAATGTAAATGAAAAAAGGAAGTCATACAACATAGTTAAATATTCATGTACATCCGCACTATAAGGTAATGACTTCTTCCCAGACTCATCCCTCCGCTACGTTTCGTGGAAATTGGTTTAGTAGTTTTTTGCGTAATCCTGTCAACACACAACAGAGCAACAGACAGCAGTGAAAACATAACATCCATTTAGAAAACTCTGAGGAAAACAGATTTGTTGTTCAGCCAAAATATACAACAGCAAAACATCCAGCCTAAATCAGACCTGGCTATTTGTTTTGCTACCGAAGGGAATTTAACATAATCTGCATTTTCAATTTCACTTTCTTCTCGGAGCATTTCTTTTCCCTGTGTAAAGTGCACACGTGTTCGCTCCTCCACGCGGCTTCCAGACTTCTGATGGCAGCCGCAGACGAGAGCGCTCTGCCAGTTTCCTCCCCCGCTGCTTTGCACCATTGATTGTGTGCTTTGATTCACATGAAGGATTAAAGACCGTGGTGAGTGTGTGTGTGTGTGTCATTCAAAGTGAAGGAAGTGAAAAAGCAAGAATGAATCAAGCTCGTGATGTCACTGCTGCATGTACGTTGTTCCACAGTCTTGACTCATGAGCCGGTTCACGTGGTATTTTACAGATATTGTTCAGGAGCCAGTACAAAGGAATGAAGGTCACTCACGAGGAGTCCAGAGAGACTTTTCATGGTTTTTCCATTCACTTGCTGTTTCACGGTTCCACAGAAAAACACACTTTGCTGACTCTGGCTTCGAAGCTCGCAGTGTTTTGGGATGTTTAAAGCTTTTCAGAAGCACACTTCCCTCGCCATATGGGAAAATGCTCGGGGGGGGGATGAAAACCTGAAAACAACGAGAGACGCCATCACAGGAATGATGATCCGTGACTGTGAAACGATGACGCTCACACATCATTTCATGTGACCGTGAACTTGGAGCTGAACTCCCTCTTCCGTGCATAGTTCTGAGCACCGAAGCACAGAGAAACCAAACAAATGTAGTTTTCTCCCCAGTTAGCTGATTCCACGTGTTTGGTAAAAATAGAAACGACACCCTCAACAACGTCACCACCTCGTCACCTGAGTCAGTCAGTGGGAATGACTGCAAATACTATTTACTTTTGAAATAAAACGCTATAATAATGTGACTCAGGATCATTTCCTGGATGATCACTGAGAGATAAAGGTCAGTGCTTGAGCCTGAAAACAAATATAGTTTTGTTTTAGATCTGATAATCACAGGATAAGAAAACTCAAGCATAGAAGCCTCAGGGGAAGACGGGACTGACAACAAGGCCGGGGATAAACTTGCTTTTACCCATATGCAGGACGCTATGACGCTTATCCTGCATCAGTTGCGCATGTCCTCAGAAATTACCGCTACACATCTGCAAGATGCAACACACACATGAACAGTAGGGGGAGCGTATGGGCAGGGAGCGAACTGATACGACGGAGCAAATCATCAAGCGTCTTGGCGGATATTCGAAAATACTTTCTCTTCATCGTTTTCTCGCATTGGCTGAACAAGAGAAACAAACTCGCCATTGTCACGACGCATTAGTTATTTACAGAATGCAAATCCCGATGTTTAATATGGTCTGAGTTCTATGGTGTGCCCTCTAGTGGAATACTCCAGTAACATGCGAGGATGTGAACGATAGCGCTCATGATGCATCTTGTCTATGAGAGCGCGTGGCTAAAAAAAAGCAAGTATATCTCCGTTCTAAGATTTTAAACTCTTCATCTCTCTTCTCTCTTTTGTCCTGGAACTTTTGAAGCTGCAGCCAAACAGAGACATGTTATACATGTGAGAAAACATCAACATCAGTCACCTCTGATCCTATTTCCACTGCTCTATTCGACCCAGCTTTGCTTCCCGCTGTATAATACAGCCGGTGCTGCGGTACACCTCTTAACCTTGTCAGCTAAGGTCAAACTACTCATCTCCCCGCTGCTGCCATGTGGCTCTGGATTATCTTGGAATGTACAGAGAGGGACGCTCGAATCAGAAGGACCCGGGCCGTGTGGATAGGCGCTGTGATCACTGCATGTGACTTTCAGTCATTTTTCAACTTTGAAGCATATTTAACAGCTGCAGAGTTAAATTCTGACCACTTCATCAAAACCCCTTTTACCCTTAGACTTACACAGTTCACCCACCCCTCCATCGGCATAGTGGTGAGTGGAGAATGAGTGAATTTTCCTTTTTTGGTGAACTGTCCCTTTAAGCGTAGTTTCAGGCGTAATATAAAGTCATTGACCCACAACACGAGCCACAACAATGCACATGCACGTGTTTCTGGGATGGCTTCTTAAGCCAATATCTGAACCATTGTTATTGTCAATAAAAACTTGGGCTTCCTCTACTGTGACATGTCGAAATGTTTTCTGTGAAAAAAGCCCATCATTGATTTTCGGGGGGGGGGGGGGGGGCGCAACGAGCTGTGACACAGCACTGATATTCTTTAAAGTGAATGATTTAGAGAGCAATTGCTTGTCGAACGCATCCAGGCACGGATTCATTTGGAGTCGTGTTCCCGGCCACCTGATGCACCTTTTTCTTTTTTAGGTCTATCTTTAGCCCCCACCAACTCCAGAGAAAAACAAAATCTGTCCGCTTACCTGTTAAAGGCTCCTCCTGTGTTTATCAGAGCCTGTTCACTGCAAACAGCCGCTCTGAACAACGAGTAATACATGAAACCAAAACAAGGGGCTAAAAGGGGCTAAAACAGTGGGGAGCTATATGTGAGTGATTACTTGCGGATCACACATGGCCATTTGATTATTGCCAATATAGAAATATTGATCGGAGCAGATTTAAACCATCTAGTACTTTGTCTTGTTCTTGGATCTGTTGAATTTTCGACTGTCATAGGTTTGGCTTTTGTTCATTAGCTTTTGGTTCGGGCTGTTCTTTGATCAGAACCGCTACATCCAAATTATCTTTCTGGTAAAAAGTTAAAAAAAAAAGCACATGCACAGCTCCACTGAGAGCAAGAACTTAATTTATGCTATTTTTACACTGGTCAAAAAAAAAAATCAAAGCCTTTCTACAACAATGTTTTTTTTTTCAAAGGCCTCTACATTTTCAGCAGTGATGATAAAACATAAATTATCTTCTTTCTTACTTTGTAACTAAAACACAAAATTGGTTTTGTAAGATTATCAAAGGTGAACTTGGGATGTTGCAAAACTGCAATTTCACCCATTTCTGTGTGGGCAATTCATTATTTAGAGGCAGTGCACAGGAGATGAAAAGCATTAGTGCTTAAAAAATCAATGTGGTCGCACACACACACAAATGCACAAACATCAACAAAGTGCATTTCCTGAGGCGCACACACATGAAAACAGCCCATGATCAATACAAGGTTTACACATAGATTAGGTGTACTGAGCTGCATCAGCAGGTGTTTGCCACAGCTCAATGATTTATCCATTTTCCATTTCTCTGTCACAGTCGTTTGGTTATGCAACAATTTAACACTAACCAGAGAGTCTCGGCTTTTCTTGTTTCCATTCCTCGACCTGTCGTCTTTATGGGCTGTAAGAAGACGAAGTGCAGTGCTGCGTGATGAAGAGGTTTAGATTTTATAACATGCATAGAGTTATATCCTGCACGGCTTAGCAGAGTAAAACAGCGCACTGTGAAAAAAAAAAAAAACATGCACGGGAACAAGTTAAGTGACACATTTTGTTTTAAATTACAGTAATAAGTTGCAGATGAAAAAATACAGCATTTCCAAAATAGCCCCATCTTTGAGCCAGACACATGGAAATGAAATGATTATCAATTCAATATGCAGAAGCCTGTGATGAAACTGTTACATAAAACACATCTGAGATACATTTATAAAAAGATCTAACCCACTAATGCAAAAACCTCCTCTTGCAGAGGGGGAGCGTTTGGGCAGCGAGGATCAGTGCAAACTCGTTTGTAGAGAATTTATCTTCCATCACTAAGAACGTGGTGACTGATGGGACTGAATCAGCTAAAGGGGTTTGCGGCAGTTTCCATGTTGGCAGTGAGTCATACATCTGCAAACTGGATCTGCCCGGGGATGAGTGTCTCAGCCAAGCCTGCACAAGTTAATGCAGGAGACAGGAGACAGGAGACAGGAGAGGGAGAGCAGTAAGTTAGTGTGGCACTGCTCATTAGAAATGTGATTATTCCTAAATACTCATATCAAAACTGCATTACTTATTATATTTAATGAGAAGAATATGTCGTCTTTTAAAATAATATGGTGAGATGATTGGTACAGTCTCCATATCCAGCAGACATGGGCAAGCTAACATTTACCCTCATCATCAGGTTTCTGCTCATCTGGTGATTGTAAGTCCAGTATTTACTCCATGTTTGATCTCTACCAGTCTCTACATGTGTTTGTCTGCTGTCTGGTACTGAGCTAAGTTTGTTTTACAGTGGGGGGGTTTAGCCTTTCACTGAGAACAGCTGCCTGCTGCAGAAAAAACACTGAGCTGATGAATGACGGGAAAATCTAAATACTGTCTAAGTTATGTTTCCGTCTGTTTGTCTGTCTGTTGGTAGGATTACACAAATACTACTGGATGGATTACCACGAGGACCTGGTGGATGGATGAGATGTGGGTCAGGGAAGAACCCATTCTATTTTGGTGCCTCTTTTTCCACCTTCTTTAACATTGCGAGAGGCGTTTTTCTACTTTTTCGTTGATTTCTCATTGAATAATTCATGAATCTAGATGAAATATTTATAAGTGTGTGAAATTTGGTGTATATCCAAAACTAAATTTGGATCTAGTGAATTGAAATGTGGTTTCAAAGTGGACTACTGGGTCTTGGTGGAGGTATGTGCTCTACTGGGTGCCCCTGTGGGTTTGTCTCTACAAAGCTACTCTTTCACATACTTTCAAGTACTGGTCCAGTAAAAAAAACTGCATTATAGTTGCTTTAAACTTGAACAACATAATGTCTTAATTATTATTTATAATGCAAATGTAAGAATGATCAAACTTTCATATGGTGCCCTTCCACTGCAGGAAGCTTTCAAGGAATTCAGTTCCACTACCTATTCTTCTTGGTGGTTTTAAATACTGTGCACTGCAGAGTTGGGCGAATAAAATGTTGTGCCGTCGCTTTATATGGCATCATCATTGCATTGTTGCGTGTACAAATAACGTGAAATGCGACCACTGTGCCGACTGGATGTCGGCGGACTGAATTGTTTAATCCTCCCTGGCGTTGGCCCCGGCTATAGAAACGCAAATCACAAACTTTGACCCCCGGGGAACTTCCTGGAAATTGGAAATCTTGATAATTAAAAGAGATAAAAAGAAAAGAGAGAAGCTGTTAGAAGGGAGGATGTGGAAGGGGATAAAAAAGCCACATGGACTTATAAGGTCAGGGAGCTTGAACTATGTAACCAATCATCTTCCTCCCATTTGTACATGTATTTGAGTAATTGTGAAGTTCAGTCATGAATACGACTCATTAGATCATGTTTTTTATTTTTATTTATTTACCATATTCACAGTGAAAATCCTTCCAGATCTGCTGAATTGCCGTTCCTACTTTTCTTAGAAGAATCTTTCCTCGAAGGATCTGTTGAAAATATATTTAGCTTGTGCCATGTGTGTGTGTGAGTGTGTGGCACACGAGGATGGAAAAACATACAGTAGCAGCTTGGCCACGTCTCAGAGATACATTAAGTCTTTTCTGACTGCGAGGGTGTTGAAAGTCGACTCCAAAACAAACTCGCAGCAGCAATCCCGGGAATACTAGACGCGTCAACGCCCAGTGGGAGCAGTTATGAATTAGTTGAGGCAGGTTAGTGTCTGACACATGAATGACTTGTTTCCTCTCCGGTTCCTGTTGGTCTCATCAGTCAGAGTGGTGGGCGAGAGGTTTGATTGAGGAGCGGCGCCGTCATACGAGATCAGAGGCTGACACGTCAACAGCTGTTCAGGGTTTGGCTTTGGGCCAGACCCTGTGATTGCAGACCACTAATGGTGCATTCATTGGCTGCCGGATAAAAGCGGATTTGTATAATTGATGTAAAAATAGACCAAGAAAGGAGGGGTCGGGTGTTAAAAGAGGAAGAATGATGTAAAGTGAAAAGCGGAACATTGGGTTGGGAGTGGGTGAGGATAGCATATGAATGTTGCACCATCAAAAGTATTTGCTCAACAATATTTTCCATTCATTAATTCTAACTCTTTTCCTTTGAGGGTAGCGGGGGGGGGGGGGGGGGGGGGGGCTGCAGCCAATCCCAGCTGACATTTGGTCGGCAGCGTATCGCAAGGCTGACATACAGAGACAAATAACCATTCATGCTCATACTTCACCTACAGGCACATTTCAACAATGATTGTAGTGTACGCATATATTATGCAAAGATTAGATCATTTAAATGACATTTGGGTCAACTAATTATCTAGCCGTTATTAATCTACGTCTAACTAACTGTTTTTTGTCTCAATGTTTTAAAATAAAATTTTAATGAAAGCAATTCTAAAGCTGAAAATCCTTTTTTCAGGTTATCAATCCAAGTTTTAATTTATTAAAATGAAATTGAACTTATTTTTTCACATACCCACAAATCAAAGTCTTGTACGGCAGTAATTCAACATAGTGAAAACAGTGAAAACCTTTAATCAAAAACATACAACATGTGCATCTTGTAATTTAGAAAGAACGGCAAAATAAAGCTTTAATATTATAGTGCGAATGCAAACTGAGTCACATACAAGCGTCATCTGATAATGAAAAGCCTCAGCCGCCTCTCGAAGAAAATTCTTTGGTGCTATTTTAGACTCCTGAGCAACAGAAAATAATCCTCCTTAACTAATCGTTTTACCACAGTGATTAGATTGTGCTAATCAAAGAGGAGGAAAAGCTATTATTTGCTCCATATGAGCACCAGTTCCCCTCCTCACCTGAAGGAAAATGGAGCACTTTGGAAATAAGTGGGACAAAGCTCTGTTTGTTTAGGGTTCTCCTGCCAAGCAACGGCTTTATCACTGCAACACTGTTCCTAATTATGTTGATTCACATGATGGAAGATGTCGGTAAACAGACAAATACACAGTAAACCTTAGAAAGAGAAGAATTTGTCAAATGTAAAGCCACTTTTTTCTGTAACTGTGCTGCTGCAGTACTCTTCCTCTAGGGTGTGTTGGGAACATCGACTGCAAATGAAGATGGACGACGCATCTCCTCTCAGTCTCAGCTGTCAATCATGCCCTTTCATCCGATTTTTATAGCATCAAATAACTAATTAAAACAAAATGAATCAAAAATGAACCATCGCACGTGCATCAGTATGATAAGAACATCCTAAAATGACAAAAATGATCTTTGAGAAAAATTTCTTTGACACATACTTTGACTTTGGTCCATGTCCCAGCTGCTAACATGGAGGAAACAGGATTTATCACCTGTACTGCAGCCAGCCACCAGGCGGTGATTGAGACACTTTGGCTTCATTTTGGGGGCTCAGTCATTTCATCCATCTTTATATACATTCTACGATGGATTTAATACATGACCAGAAACCTGTCTGATTTACAGTATAGTAACGGAGGACTTTATTTCCATGCCTTGGTCACGGGACATCAAATGTGCTTGAGTGTGTTCAGACGGACACTAAATAACAAAATCATAAAGACTGAGGCCTGCAGCCGTGTGTGGACAGTGACATTCATTTAAACCCTAATCCTGTAATTTATTCACAAAAAAGTCAGACATTCCAGCTCCTGATTGGAGTAAAGCTTATCAGATTTGTTTATTTTTCAGTCCCTTTGTGTATCCTTTGTTCATTAGTGTTCCTTTGGGGCTGAAACCTATACACTGCACTCGCTTAGGTGACGTCACCGTGAGCAAACACATGTGCATGGATGAGAGCGTTGAGGGTTTTTGGAAAATACTACGACACAATTTTGGTCTCCAAACATTCCCGCTTCTTTGAGGTGGTTCTCGTCTTCCTTGTTAAGAAAAAAAAAAGGGGGAGTTTAAAATGTTTATTTAGTCGGTGGTCAGACAATGGCAGGGTAACTGGGTTTGAAACTACAATGTCAGCCACAGAAGCCTCGTAAAAACCGGGGTGATGACAAATGAGCTTTTTCCACTCTGCGCCTGCTTTCACTTCCTTTGGATCTATTCCTGCCTCAGACAGAGTGTCCCACATACTTAAGTGGTGGTTTGAAACATCGCAGGTGGATCCGCAGCAGGTCTCCAACACTCTTTTCTCTTTAAAACAGCGGAGGCCTAAACAGTTTCATTAGGCACAGGTGAAAGTTTCAACCATGTAAAAACTTTATTTTAGTCTTTATTTGCTATTTGGCAACATCCAATACCCAATGAGGAAGAGCATTTACATTAATTTACATTCACAACACCAGTAGAGATGACAGGTTCATGTGATTGTTGATAGACATGTGTTCCTTCCTGGATGCAACAGTGAGACTATCACTGAATTCAACTTAAGCAGAACATTCAAATGTATGAGCAGTGTCAGATGTCTGTGTCTGGCTCACCGGAGGAAGTCTGCGGGCAAAAGCCTGCCACTGACCATTAGTCTCACGCTGCATTGTCCTCCCCTGCCGCTGCCGGACTGTTACCGTTTTGTTACAGCTATTGACACCACAACTCACTGAAAAAGGTTTTGATGAAGATTGGGACCAGGCACTCATTCGACATACAATCTTTTACTCTCTGCATCTCGTTTGGGAATTAAGCAAAAATCCAAATGTTCCATCAAAACATCCCAACTGTCAGATTCTTTGTTTTGGACCTTTTAGGGTCATTGTGTTTATGGACTTTGGAAATGTTGTTTCCCTAATGTCTGGTTTGTGGATTTATGTCTCAGTTGTTTGCAATTTGAATTTATCGTTTGATATAGATAGATAGATAGATAGATAGATAGATAGATAGATAGATAGACAGAGCTAGAGTCTCTTGTTTCAGAGCTCTTTACTTCCTGTCTTTTCTGCATTCCTGCCCTTCATGATAACCTGCCCTGCCTTTGATTCTGTTTCACCTGTGTTGGTCTTCAGCTGCGTCTGTGTGTTTCTCCGGCAGCTCGTCTCGTCACTACCCTGAACGGTAAAGTAATCCTCCTGAAGTGTTTTCCTCTCGTGAGTATATGACAAAGCTAGTTTTTGACGTTGCCTTCAGCTTATGCATTTTGGAGGTTGAGTCTGCGTTTGGGTCCTTGTCTGTTTCCATCTCTGACACCAACACTGTTTGTCAGGGGCATCCGATGCCCGAGGGTTACTGTGATTGGTTTAAAGAAATACAAAAAGGAAAATGTGTCTTTTTCTCGATAGCAAGATGAGCGTCAGCGTGACTGTTTTACATGTTCAAAGTTTGACGTTCTCAGAGGAAGTTATGTTGTTGCACGTTGAAGCCAATCCCTTTAAAAACAAACAATGACATATATATATTTTTTTATCTCGCTTACACATATATGCCTATTGTACTAATATGTGTGCATCTGACTTTGCCAGGCTGTTTGTAAAATACTTTAATAATTATCTTTCTATCTGTCTATCACTGTATGAAGCATTTATATTCCAGCTCGCCTGTGGCACTGATGTATTTGAGAGCAAGCTGCAGGAAGGATCTCGGTGCGGATTCAGTTAATCATGCTAAACATAACAGGAACACATGCCCCCCCCCCTCCCCCCCTCGCCCACATGTGTTACCTAACACCACGACGGTTAAAGTCAGCGTGTACTGCCTGGTCTTGAATGTACAGGAAAAAAGAAAAAGAAAATTCCAGTTTGTGTTAATGGAAAATCTATGATGCAGATAAGAGGAATTCATATTTTTTTCCATTTGAACACAAGGAGACTCAATGACCAAACCTGGAAATAAATCATTGTTACTCTTTCTTAAGAAGAATCACTACAGTTACGTCAATTCTGTTTTATTCAACCTCTGTTTATAAAGTTCACTTACATGAATATGACCTTTTGTCGCAAAAGTCTAAACACTATCGTCATGTATCCAAGCAGAATAATGTAGAAGTTCAGTGGAGGTTGTAAACAAAGTATGAGCTGTACATAAATACGTCAGATGTACTGTAGCCTGTACTGGTTTTCATAAAGCTATATGACGTAAGGAACAATGACGGCTTTACAGTGAAATCGTACACAGCTGGATTTCTTTTACGTTTTTTTTTACTGTCTCAGTTATCACTATAGTAAACGTCTATAGGCCTGCAACTGATTTGAGGTTAAACCAGGAAGTCTCTGCACCAGACAACAAAAAATTTCAGACATTAACTCTCCGCAACTTTTCCTTTTGTTTTTTATACAGTATGTGTCAAAGAAATGAGAGGTAACACATGGTCATCAGTGAACTGTAGAAATCCTATTAGGTGATTCTTTTTGTGTCTTTGGACAGACCTGTTTCACGCTTCCCTGTCTTTATGCTAACCTTAGCTAACTTCATATTTAAGAGAAGAGTGCTAGCTCGACAACAAAGTGATTAAGGATTGTCAGAAAATTTGGCACTCACGCTTCCCAGAAAATTCAATTTGTTTAATAATGATCTCGAAATTTCAAACTGCCCAAGAATTCAGTTTAGAACCAAACATACCTGCAAAACACGTCTGATTTTATACTATTTCTCCCTTTTCTCTCTCTTTCACGCATTCACTGAGTTTCCCCTGATGAGTGACTCACTCCCCCCATTCCTTTAGCCCCTGATTTTCCATTAGTCTCTTAGCAACCGGTGCTTGATCCCTCAGGATGCAGTCAGGAAACTCCTCATCTCCTTTTTTCTTTCTGATGTAAAATTAGAAAACAGGAACCAGGGACCGGCAACATAATCCCTAAGTCTACTCCCCACAGGCCTTGATGTAACTTAAACCAACAGATCGAAAGATATGTGCTTGAATAAAAACCGCCATATGACATAGAGGCAATATCTCTTTTCTCTTTTTTAAATTGAACGTATTAATTCCTATAGATTCATTGAGATGAACAGAATCAAATACTTGAAATGAATGCATTTATCATATCCAATTTCTACTTTATTCATGTGTGGGAGAGTTTAGGAAAACATCCCTCTACTGGAGGAATACCTTAAAAAAAGAATATGAAGACCTTCTTTGTGATGCAACATATTTGCAGTAAACCACATTTCTAAAATAATAATGTGTCTGAGACTTCAAATAAAATATCTTTCTTCGATTTTCTTATCACGTTTCTTAAGTACACACAGTCAAAGCTCTTCAGTTTGTGCAGCTTTCCTGCCTTCATACACATTTCAGTTACGCAACCATTTACTTTGAATGTAACTCACTTCCCAGTTCAAGCTTCAAAATATAGCAATATCCTACAACAATATTGTCGCTGGCAATTCTCCGTCTCCTCCGCAGCACAGGAAGAATGATAAAAACATATTTTCGCTGAACTGTCTGGGACTAAAAATACCTAATGAAATTATAGCGGAGGTCCGACCGGGAAGGCCACATCCCCACTTAACTCCCCGCATAAGCCTAAAATTGTCTCAATGGTGTGTTGTGTAACAATCATGCCACAGTTATTTCCGAAAGATTAAATCAATACTTGTTTTTCTCTAGTTACACAATTTCTTTTAATTTTTATTCTTAAGTCATCAAATATATACACCCTACCGAACAGTGGGTCTCAGATTGTTGAATCCTACTCATATACAAAAACTTATATATTATTTCTCAAATATTGAACGTTAAATATCAATTTTCTTTCATAAGGAAATTGTAAATAATCCTTATTAGAAGAAAATAATGAGCGATATTTGCAGTTCTATTCTCACAGTATTACTTAAACTCCTTTTACTTAAACTTATACTTTCTTTCGGACGGAAAATGAATCAATCTTTGTTACTTTATGACACTGAATATGTTTTTCCTGCTACTTTTCTGTGGCTGCTATCTATTTTCAGCAAATGTATTTTTTTTTTACCTTTTTACAAAAACTTTCAAATCTGACTAAACCAAAACAAGAAGCCATCATCAGACGCACGTAAGTGTCAGGAATGAGCAGCTAATGAAAACCAGGTACAAACTCTGAGCAATCATCCAGCACAAATGGAACTTATTAGAGCTATTTCCTGACAGCTCCACTCTTATGTGCTCCGAGTGGATCAGTGGAGGGGTTTTTCTGGTAGAGCTGATGTTATAACAGGAAATGTCTGATTGTGCCACTTGAATCAACTCCCGCTTACAAATAAGGGCGGAGTGGATGGGTAGAGTGTAAACAGATCATTCGTCAGCACGTTGAACACAGAGATAGAGAAATGACTGAGAGTACTTCTATTCACTGTGAAAAGCCTCACCCCCCAAATCTGACCCTAAGGATCACAAAAGGGCCGGGGTTTGTTCCCCAGGAGGAACACACACACACACGCACCCAGACACACACACGCGCGATAATTCAATAATTATACCAAACACGTACTCGTAACTGAGATCAGTTCGGTAGTGACGCAGGCGTCACGTCACATTCTGACTAACGGCCTTGAGCAGCTATTCAAAGCGAGTTTTGACAATGAAAGGAGAAAAATGCCACTGGGGGAAGGTAAAAAAGTTTCACTGTATATTAACCTATTTCCTGGCTTCCGCTGGAAGTGAGCGTGACTAAAGGCCGTGGTTACGAGAATGACACCACTCCTGGTCTGTGGAGGAATGAGACACAAGGAAGAGGAAGAATAAGGGGTTTTATTTTCTTTTGGTGGTTAGCTCAGCATGTCTGCCCCCTGAGGAGGAGGATCATGAGGTGAATAGTAAAAAGATTTCCAGTAAAAAGTGATTATTTTTGGGATGGCATTTCAATTTTATCTTCATGTCTTGTCACATGCTGTCTTCCATGTTTCCCATCTGAAATATTGCATTGTTTCCCGGTCGCCCCCTGAGTAAGAGGTTGTTTGTTCAAAAAGAGGCGAGCGCAGACACTCACCCACTTTCATTCATGATTTTAATCTTTTGGATTCTTGTGATCTTCTCAGTCACATTGTGTTTTGCTTTTAAGTTGACTCTAAAATGTATTTTTGTCCCGGATGATTTGTCTGGATATTTGATTTCTTCACCATTTGTGTTGGCTGTTCATTCACCTCAAACAACCAGTGTATCACCTCTACAGATCTTAGTTGTAAACTACAGTCGCACCAACTGTGTATTTGTGCCTATTTGTGTTTAGCTCAACCTCCATCTAATCTCATTTATTCTCACCTCTGCTTGCAAGACAAATTTTGGCGATTTTACCAAAGTAAAATGTTTGGGATCACAACATGCAGATCCTAAACATCTACTTTACTGCTTTGTCTGTTAGGATCAAGTTATGTCAGAGGTACGGCCAGATTGTGAATTCATGTGGTGTCAGAATTCATCGGGAAAATTAGTTGCAGGTAATATTCATATGAACACCATCTCAAGTCGAAACGTCATCACTTACAAACCAATCAACAAAACTTTATTACCTGCTCTAAATAGTATCTTTTAATGTGAGGGGCATGTGGATGCAAAGAAGACGATGCGGCTCCACTTCAGAGAACACTGCAGGGGGCGGGGTTTATGACCTATACTGCAGCCAGCCACCAGGGGATGAATTAAACCCTTTTTTACCTCACTTACGGCGAGGAGTCATGTCGTCCTACCTTACATAAAATCTATGGTAACAGCAATTACATGAGCTTTCAGTATGAGGGTGGTATAATGTGTGTATCACCCTGGGAGGTTATAGGACTGACTCCTGCTGCTGGTGACTCACTCATATGGGCGACAACCTGGCAGTCCAGTGCTCAACACTCAGAGCACTCGCAGGATATCGTCTGTCGTAACTGACACTGTTTGAGTTTTGAGGAAAGGATGAATGCTTTTTTAAAATTTCATTCATCTGCCTCATCTTCCTGACGTGTGCAAGAAAGGTGGGTGCAGCGAGGAACCAAAAGGCAAAGGATTACATCAGGACACGCTGAGGAGTATTTAGTCAAATCTAAAAATACTTTCTGCTGGACTTCCTTCATTCACAACTAAAACCATAACCGTAAGCCTGGTATAAAGCATCTAGGTCACCACGGAGCTCCCCTTTCCCGCTCGAGCCTCAAAAATGAGATAGCGAATGTCGGAAACTCGTCCAGATTAGAGCTCACGTTCGGTTTAGCATAATCCTCAACCCTGGCAGCGCCGGCGAAGCGCTATGTTTGCAAATGATGCACAAACAAAAGTGCACATTCACATGAGTGTGTTGTGCTGCCGTGCACACAGCTGGATTTGTAACTGCCCACGTCACAGGAGGGGGGTGGGGGGTGGGGGGTGGGTTGTGTGGGGGGGATCATCCATTAAGGTTATTTGATGAGTATTTTTAGCCGCGCGTATCAAAACAAAGCAAAAGGATGAATGACGTCACATTAATGCTTACAACCATGCAGAGAGAAATCAGCTTATCGTGTTGATTATAATATGAAAGAATGAGCGTGATTTATTTTCACATTTTTATAGCTGAACATATTTTTCTGTTTGAAATGTCTGCACTTCTGTCTGTGTCTAGTGCGCGTGAAAAAGACTTTCAAGGTTTGTGATTTAATTTCCAATAAAGTGTCCAGTGGAAAGAGGGGGTGCAGACGAACAGACTCAATACCATTGTCTCGCCCATCTCTTGTGTTAGCAAAGCTACAGAAGACATATGTGAGTCACTCATTCTGGAAAATCATAAATGAAAGACTGTGTGAATACATCAGTTCAGTGTAGGTGTGTACACTTGCACCGATAGGTACTGATGAAAGTAGGGCAGCACTATGAATAACAAGTGCTGCAGTGTTTTGTAACATCGCCGTGCAGGCTGCAGAGTCCCATTCGCAATTTGAAAGGCAGACTCTTCATTCACCAGAGAGACGGACAGGCAGACGGAGCCGGGGTCGGAGGGGGAGGACGCCGATAAACTTGAAATTTAGAGAAGAGAAAGATGAGTGCAGAGGACAACATGAAGGTAAAACTCCGAAACAAGAGCGAGAGGGAGGACATGCTCAAAATAGCAGCAGTCGGGTCAGATGATGAGAGATTCAAACAAGTCATAAGACAAAATTTAAAGAGGGAGGAAACAGAGGCTGAGGACAGAGAGAGCCTAGATTTTCTCTCACAAACCAGAGCTCCAACTGTAAAATGTCCTCCGCCTATAAATTAAGATTCAATCCGAAACGTTTACCTCCTTTGTCCTTAGTTTCTTGTCATCTTACATCCTGAGCAAAGGACACAGACCCAAGCTGCTCAGGAGGGCCCTGAGTGTGGACCACTCAGAGGGTGATGAATATGGAAAACGCCTCTTCACAGAAGAGCAGTGGCTTCAAAGAGCTGCACACAGCTCTCAGTTAAAAGTGGATGTCAGACAACTGTATTCAAACGCTACATGTCCTTTAACAAAGGTCGGGGGGGGGGGAGCGAAGAAGCCACAAAGGTGCAGAAAGAGACAGATGGATAAGGAGACATGAATATGCAGCACAGAGCTAATGATGAAAAAAAAGATAACAGTTATTTTTAGGACCAGTACATCATGAAATCCTTTTCCCACCTTTATCACAAAAGTCCCCAAAACTTGGACGTGAACTTTTTTTTGTGCAAAAGAGCCAAATATTTCCTGTGATGCAAGTGTTGCATCACAGGCAGAATTTAAGGCCCCCAGCCCTGCCGCTATTATAACAGCCTGCTAATGAGGTTCCATTTATAGACTGCTCATTTATGTGATGTCAATGTTCAGGTCAAGCCAACACACACACACGTAGATCCATGTCTGAGCTGCAAAGACGCACACTGCTAATGGGTAAATGTAATTTACGAATACCTTGAAACGTCTAGCTTTCCTCATTAGTCCAGTAATTTGTTTTAAAGGCTCCTCTTGACCCAGATGTATATGGTGACAGTTACATAACCGCCTTTGAATTGATTGGAAACTGAAACTCTATAGGCTATAATTGACAATTATAATAATAATGAAAATAATAATAATATCTGTATTTATATAGCATTTCTAAAAACAAAGTTACAAAGCAATCCATAAACAAATGAAAATACACAAGAATAACATGAAAACATTGAAAAACATAAAAGTCATAAAAGAATAAATTAAAAGTTAGAACACTAAACATTTGACAGAAATTTAAGCATGGCCATCTGTTAAAATAATAAAAAACTAGAATTGGGTAAAATCAGGGAATGCAGTACGATAAAAGTGGAAGTGGAATGTGGAAAAGTTAAAAGTCCCCGGCCAGAAGATCTCAAAGTGCAAGCAGGGTTGTATGGGGATAAAAGATCCATTATATATTGAGGAATCAGACCATTAAGTGCTTTGTAAGTAATTAAATGAACCTTAAAATCAATTCTTAAATAAACTGGAAGCCAGTGTAAAGAAGTGTGATAACAGATGAGGCTACAGACTGTCCTCCTCTGGCTTTGTGACAGTGAACCTGTTCTTTACAGGGAGCCTCTTTAACAGCTAAATAAACCATTTGTAAATTGGTAATCTTCCGTATCTGTAACAAACTACATCTGAACAACAGAGCAGGCTACGTGGAATATTTGTGAGTTTAAAAGTGTTGAGTGTTGTGTGTGTGTCATCAGCTGTCCACACATCTTCTGCCTGGTTGGAGGTCAGACAGCCTGTGTCTTGTCAACTGTCACAACCCCGGCTCTGGGTCAGGTCAAAGGTCAGCCTCGAGACGATGAGTGCACCACATGGTGACCAACTTCCAGAGTGTTCCTGACTGCCCCAAACAACCTCTGTGTGTTTACATGGCGTCTACGGCAGAACTCATTGACCACGTCCCATAAATCATTGTCTCATCCATTGAAAAGCTCTTATACTCGAATGGTTGTACTTTTTGACGATACACTTCAAACGGTGCTGTAGTACGCACAAACTACCTAAATCGTGTAGCTTATACTTTTTATCATTTATTGTACAGTTGTATTTCTGCTCAACTTGATAAGAAGCTGCGTTTTTCAGAAATGTTGTCACGATCTGTCACTTGTGGAAAGTGTGTCCTTCCCTCTGTAGATGGAAAAATCGTTATCATAACTAAGGTGCTTCGTAATCTGTCGCTCGGACTTGGCTCCCTCCCTGGTTTTGTTCCGTGGCAGGTCATGACAGACGGTGCCTTTAGGTCACTGTCACTGTTTCCAATAACACTAACCTCAATTTATCTATCAGCCGAACTTCTGAAATGAGCTTTTAATGAGCTCAGCAATGTGGAATGGAGTAGTCAGCGGTGTTCAGAGCCAATCACAGATACAACTGTGGTGAGCATCCTGTGCTTTTATTTTGGGATGTTTGTATTTTGTCTCAGTCTCATCATTACTTCAGTGTGTTCATGCGGTGAAGCGGTGATCAGGATGAATCAGCCCTGGACGAGAGACACATGCCCGGAGAATGACTCTGACACAGAAGGCAGAGGAGAAAAACACAGATAATGGATGGAACAGGATGACCTGGCTTCATATTTGTGATTTTGAACTCAGTGCAGATACTGAGTGCTGGAACTGTTTTTATGATAAGGTATCGAGGGAAGGAAAAAGCAATGCAAGCACAGAGAGGGAAAAAACACAAACAAGACGAGGTCAAGACCTAGAAAAATTGGCTGAACCATTTATGGTCAATGAGTGAAAATTTGAACATATAGTTGAAAACTGTTTTGGAATCACTGCTCACTAGTTAGTATATTCATTTAATCAAATGAGCTTTTTGCCAACAGGTTTCTATCCTTTATCTGTTAACTTGTTATCTACTGTTTGTGCTCACATATATGGTATTTTAGTACAGAATCAACTTCCCCAAGAAAGGTGTTCACATGTACAGGTTTTTCATCAAGATTTATTCATCAAGATCAAATAATTATTCTCTTAGGAATTGGTTGAAAATATCCCAAAATGCCCTATCTCACAAAATGATCAATCAATCAATCAATCAATCAAATAGCCTATATTCACAAAGCACAATTTGTCTGATAGGGCTTAACAGAAGTGCAATAGATGTGTGAGAACATCAGCAAAATACCAGTATTTAAAACATGAATTAGGAGAAACAGTTTGTAACATAATGGAAAAGTATTTGTACATAAGAAATTAAGAGAGGGAGTGAAAAAAGTGAAAATAGTTTTGTGGTAATCCGTTGCGTTTTCTTTTTTTGTGATCTTACAAATAAACAAACATACAAACCAACCAACAAATAAATGACAAGGGTGTAAACCAGAAGTCACTTCCGAGCCATTTCAAAGTGTGCACAACCGTCACAACAGCACCACACTAAAACCCTGATTTTACAACCAGTGACTTGACCGACAAAACCACCTTTTATATACATACATAAACTAAAGATAACGGTTGTGTTTTCATTGTGTCTGTAATTAGATGAAAGACGATCTAGAAAAGCTCAGGGTTGCAGCTCACGAATAAAAGCAGCTTCTGTCTCTCAAAGTCAAATAAAATGTAAATTTATGGTAGAAGAATAAATTAACATTTGAAAAAAAAACAAAGTGCTAGTGAGGCTCTTAAGGAAATAAGAAACAACGGGACACCAGAGAAACATAGCAAACAATAGCACAAGTAACAATTTCCAAAAAGAAAATCTTTGAAACATGATAAGTTTAACAAGTTTAGTGCTGCTTGGTGATTAGGATGCTGTTTTGAGTTTGTTAGAATCTACTGTAAACATTTTATCACTAACTGGAGGAGATTAATGGGATTAGATGCTAACCTTGGCCTCAGTGTAAAGAAACATGTTTTATATCAACACACACTGGTGGATTCTAAAAAAACACAAAGGTGGGAGTGTAACAAAAATGAATGTGTATGCAATGAAGTCGTATTTTATCTGTTCCATCTGCACCTACTTTTGGTCAGCCTGCTATTTTTGGTGCACACGTCAATATCTAAAAATACTGCTGGACGGATGAACGGCCATAAGGATTTTTACAGATGTTCATGATTTCCAGAGAGCGCATCCAGATTGTCATTAGATACCTTCAGAGCGATTCGGTGGATTGAAATCAAAAACCTCACAGACACTCATGACGTCCTTTGCTGCTTTCAAATGCAAACTTTATTAGTTCCGTGACATTCACCTCATTCAAACGTCACCGGACGCCCCCTTAAAATACACCTCTTTGATGATTTCACGTTAGTTCAGGGAAAAATATAAATACATGGCGTGCCCCCTTTCATATTTTCAGTTCCTGGATGATGATTTTAGGTTGTGGCCTCGACTGTACACTGACCAAACATAAAAACAACATCCAAGTAGAGAAAGTGGATAGCTATAATTAGCTCTGGAAAGGGCACTGCTGTAATCAGACACATTTTGTCATTGTGGGCAGCAGCAGAGGTTCACTGCGTAATCACTGTATGTTTTATTCTCAGTTTTCTTCCTCAACCTTTCTTGGCCACTCATGCATATGAAAGCGTTGGTGTTTTAGTCAGTTCACGCTACCCTGTCATGACTATAATTACATTACTCACTTCTCTGTCCCTAATCATGGTGTCACAGTGTAACTGTAGAGATGGTGTTAAGGCAATCATAGTCTCTTTTTTTTTTTTTTTTTGCCGTGTGCCCTTGTCAAGGTTTGCAATCATGTGAGGGACAAAACAGCCGGAGGAGCCTCTGATTACGTGCATGTTATGGTTGAAAAGAACACGGCAGTTTGTCTTAAGAATAGCTTAAGTGCCACTCAGGATATTGTGAAGTTTAAGTTTTCTTTTTTATACACATTTATAGATCGTCTTTGTTACCTCAGCCAATAAGGAGGTTAGGTTTTCAGCCTGTCCATTGGTTGGTTTGTTTGATTTTCATCAACAAAAACTACTGAATGGATTTGCACGAAACTTAGTGGAAGGATGTGGAATGGCCATACAATGTTTGAGCGGATCTGGACGAAGGGATGGATCCAGAATACAAAAATGTCAACTTGCCTTAACTTTGTGAGATTGGGCTTTTTCTGTTTTTGGACATTTTCACAGATCTCCCAGGAAATTATTCATTGATCTTGATGAAAATAATCAGAAATATTTAGGGGACTGATATCTATAGGTGTGGATCCAAATATAAACCTGGATCTGGTAGATTTTAATATGGTACGCTATTCTATTTGTCTATTCTGTAAAGCTAAACATATTGCCTGTGTCTTTTGTCGATTATCTATATAATCTACATAAATGGAAAAATTAAGTGATGTATTTGTTGATCCTAACCGTTCTTTTAAATGTGCTAAGTCTCCTCCCTGTTTATCCTTAAATCCGTCACTGTAGAAAAACAAAACGTTTCTATTTCTGGCATCAGAATTGAGCAGGTTCCCTGATCCTAAATAACACACTGCTCATGGATTTGATTGTCCTCTGACAAAAACCTGCAATTACTGGTGGCAAAGTACCAAACAACAGCAAACAGGATTTTCTACCTGCTTTTACTCGACTGTGGTCAGCCAGCAACTACTGTTTTCTTCAACCCGACAACACATCTTAGGTAAAAGAGGAACTTTTACTCTGTAATGGTTGGTTACACTGAGGTACTCCATGTTTTACGTGACCGCAGATTGGTCAGAGATTCTAACGCTCTCACATTTGTTTAAATCAACACAGTCGTCATTCAGCGCTGGAGCCCAT
The DNA here is from genome assembly GCF_009819705.1 of Hippoglossus hippoglossus. NCBI lineage: Eukaryota > Metazoa > Chordata > Actinopteri > Pleuronectiformes > Pleuronectidae > Hippoglossus > Hippoglossus hippoglossus. The sequence goes on along the minus strand of NC_047162.1, from coordinate 10,499,022 downwards.
AAGAGACCATCTGCAGAATGTCAACACAAACCAATAACAGCAGACAAATATACAGTATGTGTACATGAGCATCATTTGTGCTCAACGCTATCCTTACCTTGCCCTACTCTTACAAGTGACCTCGTGTGTTTTCAGTTCGTGCATGAATCTGTGCACAAAAACACACACACACCTTAACCTTAAACAACATCAAGTTGTTGTTTAAGGTCTTCTACTGTTTGTTACATATTACCATGTACAGTATATTTCTAAAGAATATAATTACAGCTTACATCTGTTTAGCTGCATCAGTTTCAGAGTCCTGGCGTTGTGCACGCTGGCTCACAGTCTCGCTGTCATGTGTTACAGGGACACCTGAATGTAACGCAGCCTTTGTCAATGTTATAGCAGCAACTTTTCCAACTGTGGCAAAATGTCTCCTGCAAAGATCTGTTGCAACCAAGCTTTAATAAAGGTAATGCTAAGATTTATTTAATATATCTGCAAGATTTTTTTCATCATTTTAAAGTTTGATCAAATAAATTGGGCTTTGAGCTTGAGAGTGCGTGCGAGTGTGATGAAAACTGTGTTATGATTTTTAATGACGGAGTTTATTAACAAATTATTTAATAAGGCATTAAAATCATCGCGACAATGGAAGGAAAAGTTATGTCTTTGTCTACACTGTGCAGCCATGTACTATTTACTGACTGTCTCATGAGTGCATGTTTATTGCATTCAGACCATTTCCAGCAGATTCTTGTGCAGGTACACTACATCTGTGTGGGATTGCTTTGGCCTTGAAATACTGGAATACAGTTTTTCCTGCCGTCTCCCCAGTGGTAAAGGAACAGATTATTGTTCATTCTGTCCATAATGGAAAGTATGTAAAAAATGTTACTATTGTTGTGGCCAGAATGGGAATTGATGAGAATGATCAGTATGTGGCTTTGAAAGGACACATTAAAAATCCTGAAATGTTTATCTCTGACATGTTAAAACGTATTAAAACGTATTATAACAGTAGCACAAATAGGCAGGAGACATAAGGTCAGTTACAAAGCACTCTTATAAGTTTGCTAACATGAGCGAACATCAACCAACACACTGACCCCCACCCTACCAGAGCAAATATGGCCAGTATCTTATGGTGTGGTGGTTAAAAACATAAACAAGGGTGTATTCAATTTTTTATTAATTCAATGTTTAGACATCTGGAGATGAAGAGAATCTATAAATTTAACAAAACATACATACACATCAAAAATATATACATACGCAAGTTTTCCTTCAGTAATCAATAATGATTTATAGTATTTAAAAGTGAAAAGTACTGTGAATACAGTAAACCTCAGATACACAATAGCTTTTTTTCTGTGAAATAGCAGCAACAACTTATTCTTTAGTTCTGAATATTCTTTCCATGGCACAAAACCCCCTTTCCTGCAAGTTGCTGTTCTTTCTGTCAAATTTCGAGGGCCCAGATTTCGGTCACTTCAGTTTGATGGGAGCTTCTCGCTAATTCGTGCCGAGCTCTTGAGCATGCAAAGGTCTGGCCGCTCTCAAGCTCAAGTAGGTCACCGAGGAAAAAAATAGCATCCTTGTTGTCAGCCACTCTCACCTGTTGGGCCTTCTGCCAGTTGAAGGAATATTTCTCTGAAAGTAGGTTGCGAGGAGGTCAGGCCAACCTTGAGCTGTGAAGAATCAGAGGGAAGGTAGCTTGTGTTTTGTCATCTTGAGGACACGACAATAGGTTTTATCCCTAATGTGCTGAGCAACTGTTTCAGCAGCAAACATGCCTTCCCCAGTATAAATTAATGGGTTCAATTTGTTTTCTGCTGCTACGAAAAACTGTTTAATTCACCCCTGATTTTCCTGGAACACCCGTCACGCTTCGACTCTCGTCGCAGTTGCACATTAGTCCTCAAACTTTGCTGTCATCACTGTGGAATAAGTAGAAAACCTCTTGTAACAACATGGAGTGACTAAATACACATCTCAGTGTCATTAGAAAACTATCAAGCTTTTTTTAGTGTCTTCAAGCACTTCCTGTCCCACAAAAAAAGAGTCTCGGTTAAAATTAAAGATGACTAAAGAAGTTTTTGCTCTTCGATCAGCAGCGTTGCCAAAATAACCTTCCACCATTTCAGGAATTTCCCCCAAATTCTGTCACTTCTCTTTTCCAGTCTGACCTGGAAACTGCTGCCCACACCAGCTGTGATGCCTTATTTAACATTAAGGTCATCACATTTTTATAAACCATTAGACATTTCTTTTTAGCCAGTTCAAATTGCTTGACTAGGACCAACACTCTGTTGTTCCTATGCTATAAACCACTTAATAGTCTGGCCCCAGAATATATACACTCGGCATTAAAGGCTCTTGAGGCTGCAATAACACACTGTTGCCTGTTGCCATTGCTTTTAAGCTGTGCCACATAACTATCCCCACAGTGCTCTGATAAGTGGACTATATTTACTGCACTTCTCACTTTTATATGCCGCCTAACTTTCCTGCATGAAATTGCTGAATTCATGAGGGGACTATCCTTGAATGTAGAAAAACAGGCCATAGGCGTAAGGATGGGCTTCAGAGGTAATGCATGTGAAACTGATGAGATGAGTCAGACCTGTGCAGAGCTTCAACAGCAGAGGGAGACAGGGGGAGAAAGGAGCAGGTATTAATGAACAGATGCAGTGAACTCTCTGACAACTGCATGGGAGCAATGGAAGTGACTATTCACTGGCGTGCTGGCGCTCTCTGCTGGACAGGGACAATGCTTGCAGCACAAGTGAGTGAGCAAAATCTGAATGTACATCAGTGATGCACTGAATCATCAGCACCAGCACCAGCTACTACTTCCTGATTAAACCTGGGACAGAATTAAGAAACACAAAACAACTCTGACAAAAAAGATTCCATGATAATGAGAGGGATTACCTTAAGTTAAACTGATTTAAATTGGTGACAAGATACTTGTCCCGCTGCCTTATTAGGCTTTTAAAAATTACCTTCTTATCCACCAACCTCTATACTGTAAATGTAAATGTTGGCAGGTGGTGAAATTATCAGTGATATCACTTATTTTCCATTGCAAAAGGATATTATTTTAAACATCAAGCAGTTCTCAAGGAAAACTAACTTATCATGTTTTAGGGACTTCTGAAAAAACTTTATCGTATATGAGTAATTGACATTTTTTTCAATCTTTGATATTAATGTTAAAATAAAAAAGGCTGCACTTATGACAAAAGGGAAAATAATTTGTGATACAGTGAGCATAAAGAATGCATCTCCTTCTTAAACTATTCCTGCGATGTATTAAAATAATAAATCATCAAATCAATTAGTGTAATTGGGGTTTTTATATGGACAAAAATAGAAAAAAATGATTAAATGCACTGCACTGCACTCTACTCATTAGAAATGGATTTTAGTGCAAAGATAAAGCAAACTAAAATATTGTATAGATATTAAAGTCCATGTTAAAGCAGAGGAACCTTTTTTAAGCAATGTCGACCTTTAGTCTTCGTGGTTGGTCCATATCAGTTTTTTACATCAGGACAAGCTTCAGTTTCCCCCCATTACTCTATTCACATGAGGCATGAGTCAGTCGTTTCCAAGAACAGGCCACAAATTCTTGATAGGATGAGGTCTGGACTCAGACTCGGACACTGAACCATTGTTGTTTTTCATCCATTCCTGTGTAGCTGCGGTTTCAAGTTTTGGATTGATGTCTTGAAATGAAAAAGAAAGTTGCAGTTCTCTTGCAGACCACAGCAAGTTTCTTCTACCTCAGAATTCCTCTGTATTTTCCTGCATCCATTTGACCCCCTACCCCCAGCAGACCCCCCGGGGCCTGCCTCAGAGAAGGATCAGCCTGATGCTGCCTCCTCATGGCAGAGATGCCGTTTCTGCTGATGTGCATGTTTACTGATATCCACTACAAAACCATGTTTGAGACCAGAGGCTGTAATGCCACATGGCAGTAAAGAAGTGACTTGTAAAGAGTCCCTGCTGACCTCCCTCAGAACTTGTCATGTAAGGACACTCAGTTCTTAAAGAGGAGGATTTGTAGCTGTACCATATTTTAGTTTGACTTTAAAATGGTCTCATGTATACTTCTCCTGGGGACTGCTGAAGAGGTCATAGAGCAGGCAAATTCACATGGATCACATCATTACATAGTTTGTTATATGTGTAATTTAGACTGCTTTGTGTTTGCACTTTCATTTTTCACTTCTGTTTTTTACATTCACGTTTCATTTTTTACGTTCACGTTTGGTTTTGTTTTCACTCTTACAGTCACTGTGAGACTGTGGGATCAAGGTTTAGTTTTTATTTCCAGGAAAAACGTTTGTCAAATAAAAGCAATACAAAAAACTGTAAAACCACCAAAAATGAAAAAAAGCAGTACATCTATTTGGGGAGGTAGGAGATAGAATAACATTGAATTCATGTATTTCACATTTTTAGATGTTTGTCTTTTTGCAGTTTAACAGTGTCCATTGCATATTGGACTTTACATATGCATGAAATCCATAACGTGACAACCTAATTAATAAATTCATTGATTATCTGGATAATTATATGATTAATTAAGTTATGAATTTGACAATTGGTGAATTTGATCAGTTCTTTATACGACTGAACTGTGTTGGTCACTTTGAAACACATGATTGCCTTTTTCCTCAACACTGAATGAATGATATTATAAAAGAGGATGGAAGATAATACTATTAATCATAATAATAATAATTAGAAGATTATTAATTTCATATTATTGTTATATTATATTTATTGTTTATCTATATAAGTATTATCTGGTCAACCTTCTCATATACAGCCTATATCTGCACATTAAATGTATTTGAACGCTGATTATTTCAGATAAAAGTGAATATCTTGGAACGCAAACTTATAATTATAAACACAAACTAAACTATTTCAAAAGGGGAAAAAAAGAGAGAAAGTTAATTTTGAGTTAATTCTGGGTTTTGAAATTAAAAGTTGTTGGCCAACCAAAACTTGCCCTGGACGAATGAACTATTTGTGTGTGCTGCGGTGAAAAGCGGAAATGTCAGTGGATTCAGTGACGAGGAAACAGCTTGTGGAGGAAGTGGCGAGTTTAACATTTGTTTTAACTCATCACACTGAACCAACAGCGCTGGAGGGCGTTGGAACAAAGATATGTGACTTTCCTTCCCAGTGGAAACACCTGGAAACACCTGCAGAACGTTTCTCATTGAAATTGCCTCCGAACACAACACAACCTCGTTAAATGACCCTTTTCCAAATCAAAAGCTCATTTTTGCACAATGGAGACATTCAGTAAAACCTGTCATTATAACGTTATCGGTTCAAATCGGAATCTTTCCCCCTCTGCGTATTTTCCAGCCTCCTCTTTTTCCCCGTGCAACTCCGCAGTCGTCCAACCCTTTTTTTCCCCTCCAGTCTGATTCTCAGACTTTTTCTTTTTTGTCTTTTTTTTTTTTCATGAAGCTCAAACACAGGTCGCCGCTGCAATTTCGGAATCTGCGCTTGTATATGGCGGACGAGACTTTCCACCGGAGGAGGAACCGCAGCACGAACCCGCGGTGCTTCGGCAGGAACCCCCGGTGCTCGGCAGGAACCGAGCCGCTCCGCACGGCCCGAGTAAAGAAAACCTTAAAATCCACGGCCCCATTACGCCATTACTCTTTTCTTAAAATGTAACGCAGCGTGTCGAGGAGGAGGAGGAGGAGAGAGAAAAAAACCCGTCGTGGTGGGAAATTTTTTTGGAATTTCTCATAACTAATTCACAATTTTTTTTTTTTTCTCTCCCGGAGGAAGCAGTTGAGCAGCCGCCTCTGGTTCGCGGGAGGGAAGCCTTCTGGAGCGGGGAGGCTGTTTTCGCATGAGCTGCATCGTTTCTGGAGGTAATGTCAAACCGTTTCACTCTGGGGTTTTTTTCTCATTTGGACAAAAAAATCCTAAATTTGAGGAAATTTCCGGATGTTCAAGTTTTTCCTTGTCGCTATGAACCAGGAGCTGCCTGCCCCCCCCCCCAAAAAACCAGGTGCAGGGGCTGCGAAGCCAATCCCGAAATGTGCCCTAATCTCCGGGATGAATTTCCCCCCCCTTAATGAAGTTTCCGTGTAAACTGCTGACTAGTCGTGTGGGCAGCTAGTTAGTTTTAGCTAATCGCTAACTAGCCAGAAACCACCGGGCATGTCGCCGCGGAGCGGTGGCGACCAGGGGCTGATAGTGTGGCAACATGAAGGACGATGAGGGGAGGAACAATCTGAAACACAAAAACCTCCTGCAGCCATGTTTTGTGAAATTTTTTTCCTGCAAATTTGAGCCTCGCCGGAGTTGCTTCTCCCCCCAGAAAGTCACGCACCGCAGGCGGCCGCTGTCGGTCGCATTTGACGGTTCGATGCTCGGTGTTTACGGGCGAGTATAAACACCAGAGTGTCGTTCGGGCTAAAATACATTTGGACTTTTGTATATTTTTTTAGGGAATATAGAGGATTGGAAATCTGGGTGTCGTTGGCGCCACCTGTAGGCAGTCATTTTGAGAAATGGGAAAAAAATTGTAATGAGACTAGTTTTTGAGGTTTGTTTTATTGAATTGCATGTTCGATCATTCTTAAATTTCTTAAATAACATTACATTTGAATGCACTGTGTGTGCACAATCCTGATTAATGTTAAAAAGAAGCATTTGAGGCTGCATCCAAAGCACTGTGTGAATTGATTCTGATCCCTTTTTTGCATAATTAATATTCTGGTTTTAAATGATTTTGCGATTTAAATTTTTTTTTTAATTAAAAAATCTTGTCGTATAATTATACTGGACAGAGATTTAAACTGTTCACTCAGTCCTCACAATCGTGAACTGTAATTTTGCTGTTTCTCTTTGTTTGCATTTCTCTGATGTGTGTGTGTGTGTGTGTGTGTGTGTGTGTGTGCTATGATTTATGCACAGATGTAATTTACTGCCTGGTAAACATGGAACAATTTGGACTTTTTTTACTTGTGGAGATTGGAAATCTGTAAGCGGAAAATAACTGTCCAAAGTGAACTGAACAGCAGTGGAAGAAGAAAGACCCAAGTCAGCATAATTTGAGGGCAGGAAAAACAATTACAACCAGTGCCTCTACTGTTTATATTAATCCTGCAGACGCCAAACAGTTTCCCATCTTGCATGGCTTGCTTTTTATTTTAATGTAAGGGAAACTGTGAAGGCCATTTTTTGCTGTGGGTAATTTTAATGCTGACCTTCAAATATGTATAAATTTAAAGAGCTGGTGGAAATTGTGTCTGCTTATGCAAAATGTGAGTGTAAATTCTGACCTTTGCTTGCAAAGTCTAATCAAAATGCAGAAGGTTCAGTTAAAGTACAAAACTGAAGATAGGCAACCAGTGTCATGAGTTTAATAGGGCTGGATCACTCAAAGGGATGGGAATGTTTACATGCAGAATGCCTGAAGGACCATGTAATAAGTTATAAAGCTCTTAGGGATCATGCTATACTGTTACAATGAGAAACCCTGATTTGGTTAATAGGAACTGCATTCTGGGAGTGCTCTCATTTTAAGTAAGGTAAGAGGAATGCTGGTTTGTTGCTACATGAACAAAAGCTTTGTTTCACTGAGGATATTCGGAGCGAATAGTTTGGATAGAGAGGTGAAACTTGTCCCTCCAGGCTCCCATAAGCACAAGATGGTGAGGGATCATATCACAGTCCTTGGTTTACTGTGGTTGAAACACAGTTGCTGCTCTAATTAAACAACCAAGTACAGAGGTTTTGTTTTTTCTTCCAGGGTGAAGGCTGTTCGACTAACAGTTCCTGTCTTTGATGCCATGCCAATTCCCTTTTTTGTACAATTACAGATTCCTGATTTGTGCATCCTCTCAGACATAGTGAACATTTTGTGTTCCTTTATTTTCTTAATGGCATGTTGAAAATGTCTGAAAATGGCTTCACTTAAATGAGTCTCTAGGGAACGGCTTTTCAGGGGTTGGGTCTGCTGCATTAAAAAAAAAATCTGTGCATTCTGCACATATTTTGCCTGCCTCTCCCTTTGTAAAAATGAACCTTATTGGTTTCATGAATAATGCATAGGGATGTTCAATTGCTGCAGCAATGAAAATTAGGCCTGTTTACGTGCAGTGGTTATGTACACAGAAGCTTCTTTTTTTCCTTGACCATTTTCTGAAGGTAGAGCAGAGCCTGAATAGCTTTTCAGAAAATACAAATTTTCAGCAAAGCAAATCTCATTTCTTTGAGTGAAAAGGGGAGGGGTGAAACTCCCGCGGGTTTAATGAATCCATAAATCACAATAGTGCCAGGTTTGCTGCGCCTGTGTCAGTGTGCAGTGTAATTTTGATTTTCATCAAAAATTTAATCTCCCAGCCTACAAGGGTTTAGAAGCAGGCCGGATGCCGCCCTGAATTTCTAATTTTAGGGGCCTGATCTTTCAGGATTTATTTTTTTATAATTCAAGTCTGCTTTTCAATATCTCATGTTATTAAATTTTAATTCGTGGCATTAACATATAGATTGAAAAGGTTTTTATGGCGGTTTTTGAGTGTATGCTGATGGAATTTTACTAGACGACACAGTTTCTTTTTCCAGAGCATCCTGGGTGTGTGTGTGCATGTGAGTGAGTGAGGGGGGGTTTATCCATTTCTCTGCATTATTGCTTTTTGAAATCATTGGTCATACACCATCTTGGAAGGCATTTATTACAGAGGACAGGAAAATGTGCTTTTGATTAAAGAAACGGAAAAGCAGGCAAAACATTTAGTGTGAAACAGGTTTTTGGTCAACCCTTGCTCCCAGTCACTGACTCTGCTCTGGATAATATAAACATGCAGTGAAAGCAGTGATTGAAGTGACCCCCTTCATCCCCCATTTTTAGCTGATTCCTATTTTTAATCCCTCCGGAGTGGAAACATTTTCCTGAGCCTTAAACAAATTTGTATTTTATATTTGGAATCTCTATTCCAGTCTGCTTAACATGCAGAGCACAGTGATTTTTGGCAAAGTAAGATACAATTCAAAGTAAGAAAATCTCCTCGAAGTTAGAAGCGCACTATTTTTTTCTTCCTTTTTTTTTTTGTTGCTTTAACCGAGCACAGTGATTGATTTGCTTCATTATTGTGCAAAGGCAGATACAGTACTGCCCAAATATAGGCCAATTATTTTAAGTACCTCGACTAAGAACTGAATTCTTAACAGAGGTACGTCCTAGAGATATTTTCCTTGTATGCCTAACCTCCTTATTCTGTAACCCTTAGTGCAACGATATAATATTGTTAATATGCATGCATTGACATTTCAAAACACAGCTGGGCCAAATCACAAAAAGAAAACTACTTAAACTGGCATAAATCACAATGCAACATATGCCTGCTTACTTTAATGCCTGTTATTCTGATACTATCTATAGATCTTTGATATGCAAATAACAGTTGATTATTTAATTTAAGTATATTTCCTGCTCTTGTGTTAGTGTTTATCTCCTCCGCTGGCCTTTTGTTTTAGTTGTTTTAGGTTGTGCTTTATATGTGAGGAACATCAAGGACATGTGCACCTGGTTTAGATTTCTGTTCTGTCATGCTGCTGCAGGTTACAGTATATCAGAAGACTCAGACTATGAAAGAACAGAAGGCCAGATGGCTAATTTTGCATTTTGACTTTAATTAGAGGAAAGAGAAAACAACATGCATTTCATATAGTCAGGTTATGCATTCAAAATGTTGCACAGGAAATCGTACATGGATGACAAATGAATCTAATTCTGACAAGCATGTGTCGCTGCCATTATTTGATTTGATTACAGTTCGAGTTAACAAGTTTCTTGACTTTGTGTTCAAGCAGGAAATTAGATGCATTTGTTCCCCCCCCCCCCACACTACGGAAACTCCAATCAATCAGGAGACAATCAATATAAGCAAGTTTCCAAAACGCTCATAAAATGGCGGAAGCAAAGCATTGTCACTCCACCATTGATCTCACTGCTCAATCTCCTTCGTCCAGCTGTCGCAGGCATCTCATGTCCCCCCCCCAGCTCCACATGTGCTCAACATGGCCCTGTTGACCACTGTGGTAGTGTGTCCATGTGGGAATGGGAACACACTGCTGGTGCTTAGTGAGCTCTGGGGTCCTTTATTAGCATGTTATGAGCAAATGCTGCTAATATCCTGTTCCTGTGTTTGACTGTTGCATCTGGCTGAGTTGCAAAAGCTACGTCCAGTGATTTGCAACCTCTGGGTCAGGTCCCTCCTCAAGTGTCACCAGATAAGCCTGAGGGCTCAGTAGATGATTAATGGGAAAGAAGAGAAGAAAAAACTAAGTTCTATTGCTCAAATCTGTTTTAGTTATTTTTTATTTTTTTACTTTTCTCTAATCTTTCCCTTTCGTCTGTGAAACAATTACCTCTGTGGCTCAAAGAATTATTAAATTGAAACCATGTGAGGAGTTTAGTGGGTTAAACATGGCAAGGGGCCTTTACACAGGTTTGATCTTCACAATAGATTATTGTTTTTTGATGTAAAATCCTGAGCTGTTGAATAACTAAATACTGTCAAATGTAATGAAGCCAAACAAAATGTTAGACTTTTAAATGAAAAGTTAGGTGAAGTAGAAGTGTAATCAGAAGTAAAAAAAATTTGAATTACATGAGTACATCTACTACCAAATAGGTGATGTTTTTTTCTGGGCTAGTTTGTTAGTTAGCAGGATAGCACAAACACCACTCAACTGATTTCCATAAAATGTTTGTGGAGGAGTGGAGCATGACCCCATTAAATTTTGGTGTGGATCCAGATTGGGGGGGTGCAGGTTTTTATTCCACTTTATTTTACATTGCAAGATGTTTTTCAACATTTTACTTGAATTCTTACAGAATAATTCATGAAGCTTGATGAAAAACAAAAATCAGGCATGTTTAGGGCACTGATATTTATGAGTGTGTGCAATTTGGTGCAGATCCAAATAAAAATCTGGATCTAATGAATTTAAATGTGGTTTCATAAGGAGATTGGCGGAGGTATGCGCACTACTAAGTGCCACTCTGGTAATGACAATGAGAAGTAATCAATCATTTAAAAAATGAGATTCACTGCAGAGGAATGTAGTTTGCTTTATAAGCCGTTGCTTACGTCTTTTATTCTTCTTATGTTGGAAAACAGAGGAACAGTTTATTAACACCATTGGCTCACCGATGTCATAAAATGTTTAAAGAAACCAGTTGCTGATTGGTATCATGTTCAGATCCTAACAGTGATGTTAAGTTTGATTTGTGATATTACCTTTATTCAAAAGCTTTGACAGACTCATTCAAATGGTTTAAATCCCATTATAAGTGACACGATCAATGAATTTTCCTTAGTGTTAATAATTTATATCCAAATGATAAATACATCAAAGCTAAGAGTCACTTTATTTGTGCTGTCCTCATTCATTTGTAGAATTTGAGCTGACAGAAGGCTTTTACTCAATCACACACACAAACAGACAGACAGAGCTCTGATGACACATTGCTTTTTGTATGTGTGACGGATTACACTTGTCACGGTAGAAAATTTTCATACCAGTGTAAGTTCTGCCAGAACACTGCCAAATGCCGGTGATTTTGACCTTGAAATTGCTTCCCCTAGGCCACAATTTGAAAAAAAGTGCTGAGACAGAGAAGCCTGGCTTTTACTGTATTTTTCGTGACTCGCTATTAAATTTAGCCTGAAACACACTTTTCACACAGCGAGGATGAAGAAGATTGTGAAAACGTAGTCAGTTATTTTTAAAACACATACTGTCGCTAAGCTGGTAGATACTGTAGGTCAAAATGAAAACATGCACTTTCCCATGTACATTGAGCAGAGAGAACTACTGACATGTAGAGGCAGTTGTATTTATTCACTGCAATAATGTTGTTGCTTTATCTCTTAATTCATTAGTCATAAAATAAACGGAATTCCTCTCACTTGCAGGTGATTTACCCACTTTTTGTGGGTATCACTTTATTTTCATAGTGAAGAATGAGTGTTCACAGTGTAGTAATAAACACTGTACACCAATGGTGATACTGCTCACTGCAACAAGCCTTGTAAGGAGCAATGTCAAGAGACATTTCTAGTGATATACAAACCAGCAAAGCTTAGTTTCAGGTGTGTTAAATATTTACAATCAAAGCACTGTGTACCGATAGAGAGAAATCATTTAAAAGGTTTTTCTTGCCTTAACTCTCCTATTCATCCTTCCTCTCTGCAGCAAAATTTGAGGAATCATTGAACAGGGGACTTAGAGGGAATGCCAACAATTTCAGCAGTTCACATGTTCCACATGACTGTTCAGTCCTAAACCTACAAAATGTAGAACTGACTATAAAATTTATGATGCCACTGAGATGTAAACTTTGACACTGCAGCGTAGACAATAAATGGGAGACTTTGCTGACCCAGAAGATTTCTGTGGGAATTCTTGCAGCCAAATGAGGTTAAAAATCTGGTTCATACATTCTCTTATTATAGCAATGTACCTTTTTAGTGTGACAACACAAGTGTCACAATTTCAAGTCGTTCCTCTTTTTCCACGCTTTAGATAAAAATAATTATGCATCCATAATTTTTCCACCAAACTTTTAACAGTACAGTCCAGCCTAAGTATTTTCATTTTCTGTTGTTTTGCAAATAGAATTTGATAATAATGATAATATAGTTTTAGTGCAGAGTCTTATCTTTAATTATCAATGGCTTATGTCAGTGAAGAAAGAACTGTGTGGGAGATATAGGTCTAGAGATTAAATATCTGTGGTTTCATGTTGTCATCTGATTAAAACACTGAACCTGGGTTTTAAGTCAGTTGGTATCATTGAGCAGCAGCCGGCTCATTTATTATAGGGAAGTTGTGGGAGATTACTCTTCGTCAACAGTATTTTCTTAAACAGTGTTAAAGTGCTTGACACCAGATAACCTGTGAATGTAAACCCTGCTTGTTCTACACTTTCCGGATAGTGTGGATGAAATGACACGGGTGCACAAAGATGTTGTGCACCTTATGCCACTCGTGAAACCAGACACTTTGTCCCTGAATAAATAAATGTATACTTTTAGAAATTAGCAACTAAATGTTTAAAATTAAATCCTCCTTAAGGGTACTGAAAATGGAAAGTGACCACAGTGGAAAAGTTCAAATGAAAATACTCAGATTTAAAACTTAAATGTCAGTGTTTGCCATTATAATGGATGTTTGCCTGGATGATTTGGCCCCAGATGATCCTGTGACCTTTCCAGGAGGCCAGCATGTCAAATTCCTTCCCTGTCCAACAATGGTGCTCGTGACAAGATATACAGCTGGACTAAATTCTCATGAAATATGCTGATTATTGTTATGGCAAACATAATTTAATTGAACATGAAATCTACCTTTTACATCTGAAAAAACTATTTGTTCCAAACAAATGGATAAAGGGTATCAGGAAAATCATCAAAACACTTGCACAACCTTGCTCAAGACCCATTAGGTGTTGCATATATTGTACGATTTAGTTGATATCCTCATCATTTCATTTTTCTACCACTGAACGCGAGCTATTTAAACTGAACACCAAAAATGTTTTGTCTCGACATTATCCACTTCACGTCCCTGTTTACTGAGGCATGATGGTTGTGTGTCGCATCCAAAGAAAGGTGTATCAGGGCTATGAAAAGGCTTCTTGTTGCTGTATTGGTTTGCTATTAATAGAAGACCAATTTTGCCTCTTTCCATAATATCACTCATTCTGGCATAACTCTGTTTTGCTTGGTTGCATTTTGAGCACAGTCTCTTGACAAGGCCTTTTATAGCCCTGTGCTGAAGTGGCAAGTTGTGTAATTTGGATATTTCTGAAATTAGAGCATTTGGGTGCCACAAAGCTGTGGAATTTATGTCATCAAGGGTCACTTTTATGAACATTGGAGCCACTCTGTTCTTCACTGCTAACAGCACATAATTGTGTCAGGTTTTTCTCTGTCCTGAAAATTACAGTATCAGATGTGTCCTGTCCCTTTTGAGCTCACACGTCCCTCTACTTCATTTAGAAAAAGAGAGGTGTTTGGAGTTTTACTTTAACCTGTCTGATGCAGATTGTTGTTTATTCTTTCCAGTTTGCTCTTTGGTACTTCACTCAAATCAAAGCTGGTATATTGTTTACCTGGTAGAGCTGATACTGTTAAATTACCATAAATTTAAGTTTTTTCTTCTGTTTGTTCCTCACACAGAAGCACAGGCTCAGAGGAGGCAGAGTCATGAGTGCACAAGAGGCACCCAATCCTGGGAAGGAGAAGGCGGACAGTGGGAGCGCAGCCACAGATGGCCCCTCACCAACCTTAGCCTCAGCCACCAAGACTACGAGTCCAGGACCCGTCACAGTTAAGAAAGAGCCCGGGATCTCCGAGACGAGCAACGGGAAAGTTGGCGATGCCAATCCTGCGGAGATCTGTGTTGTTATTGGAGGAAATGATGGAGGAGGAAGTGGAGGCGGATCACGTAGAGCTCCTACCGAGGGTATGTTTGCCCTTGGTACTCCTCCTCCAACGAAGAGCACAGACTCATGCATAGGTGTGTGAATATATGTATGTTGACTGCAGCCGTGCCTGGTCTCTCTTGACCCTGGCCTTGCTTCCTGACCATCAAAACAGGCTGCACAGCATTTTAAAATGACATTTGAAAAAAGATCAGCAGCAGCATCTCCTTTAGCAAACAATCACCTGCCCTCTGTGAAAACAGTTGACAGCTTGTTGTTGCTGTTGAATTTTTTAAATGTAATTTTCCAATCCTGTGAGCACAAAATACATATCCTTAATCTCTTTTATAGAGAGAGGTGGCAGCTCAAATCTGCCAGGTATCTAAAAACCTGAGGAATGAAACCAAGATTAAGTGCATGGCTAGCGACTGCATCATTGGGGCTAAATGAGAAAATGTTTCTTATGGCCAGTGGCTGGAAGCGTTATGTTTTCGGGTTTTCTGTCTGTTTGTTGTCTTTCCTATTCTTTAATATCTCAAGAATGCCTCGGGGGAGTCTCTTCAAATTTCCTACAAACATTCAGGGTTGACCTGGATGACCTGATAAGATTTTGGTGGTTAAAGGTCACCCTGACCTCACAAACCCCTTTTTTTCTTTGGGAGTGCAAGATCATAGGTATGCGTCGAGAGATTCCTTTCAAATTTGGTACAAATGTTCACTTAGAGTCACAGATTAACTGATTAGATCCAGATGGTCAAAGGTCACGGTGGCCTCCCAAAACCTGTTTTCTGGCCTCTTGAACATTATCTATCAGGTTCACCTTTAGGGAATTTCTTCAGATTTCAGAGTTTGTTGCCTGGACTCAAAGATGAACTGATTAAATGTCAGTGGAGAAGGTCACAGTGGTTAAAGTTTAAAGGTCACGTTGACCTCATGTGTGGAGAAAAAAAACATGTGTAAACTGAAACTGCACTGGTTGGTGGAGGTAAACAACCTCAGGGCGGTAATTCAAATTCTTTTGTTTGAATTTGAGTGAAAGAAGTTAAGCCCATGATAATGGTAATGAATATTGTTAATATAACAACACTGACTAAGCAAATTCCCCCCTGAAATCATTTGAATGAATATACACTGTGTATGTGTGTGTGCAAATACATGTACTGTTTGCATATTCGGTTGCCACTATCTTGCCAAAGCTAATGCCGTCCAACAATCCTGCTGTGAATCATACCTCCAAGAAACTTTTAATGCTTCTAATATTTAGTGTATCTTCATTAATATAAATAATATAATAAAATGTTAGAAGCTCATTATACTTCAGAATAATTCAACAGCTTCCAAAATGATCATAAAGTTGAATTAAAATCACTCTAAAACTAAACATTAGTACTTAAACTGCATTAAATGTAGCTTTGTGTACCTAATTAACTGGTATCTTGAGTATAGATATTGTCACTTACAAGTATTTAATCCAGATTTTATAGGAGTTTCCAGGCATTAAAAGCTGTGCAAGCGTTTCAGAGGAATCTGAGTTAATTTTAATGTTAAGGATGGAGTTTAATTCAGAAAACATGGATATTGGGTGCAATATGATACTTAAGACAAAGAACATTAACTGACTGTTGTTTATATTTTGTTATTCCTTAGAGAACTGACTTAGAGGGACAGTAGATACTCTCATGAGGATTACTTCGAAAACGAGACAGAACTAAGATCTTACATTTTATATTAGTTGAATATGCTGTATGTACAGGTATATCCTCCTGATAATACTGTCGCCTTGTTTTTATGACACTGTTTTGAATTCTCGTGCAGGTTCATATGTATGTGGGGTATGCGGGAAGAAGTACAAGTATTACAACTGCTTCCAGACACATGTCCGGGCACACAGAGGTAAGATACCATAGGTTTTATGTATATGTAATAATAAATGTCTGCTCGCTCTATTTATTCTCTCGACATTATTGTGGTAATATCAATCACTTCCTCTATTTGAGTCATTCATGTCCTGTTTTCTCCAGAAAATGTATTTAATCTATTTCGATTGTTATTTTAACCCAAGTGATTTTTCTCAATTTTGTTCCTTCTATAGAATCAGAGGCTATGATTACAGATACTTTACCCCAGACGCCCAACAGTGAGTACACTTTTGCAACACAATCAAATTCAACACCATGCTAGCACAAGCTGTTTATTTCTACTTGGGTCATTTAACAGACATTATGTCGTTTTGCCCGTTTTTATAGAGAAGATTGAAAGAGTACACCACAATTTAACTAACTTAGCAGGCTGCTCTGCCCCCTCATTGCCCCATTGTCAGTCTTGTCTCATCACTGTAGTCCCCATCAACACAAGTTGACATCCCTTTGGCAACATCCAACTTTACATCAAACTCTCTTGCACAGTAATGTCATGTGTAGACATAATGTTCCAATGTTTTGAAAAAAGGTTTTGCCCTTATTTGGATGACCCAATATCAATTCTTACAGTCTTCGCATTTGCACCTTGTTCTGTAAATCTGCATTTATTATTATATGTTGACAGTAAATGTAAATATCTTCATGGTGGAAATTGAGTTATTACAATATGCACACACATTTTATATTAAGGTAAAAAGATATGTAGATGATATGTGGCTGTTTGAGCCAGTAATTCGTTCGGCCAACCTGGACGTTTTCCTCCCAGCGGTTCCCTTGGTAAAAAGGTCGTGGGATTTAAGTGGTTTTTGGATAATTGCAGAAAATAATTTGTGTGATGAACAAAACTCCATGGTACTTTCCTTCAAAAGATGATCTTTACAAATGAACACTACTTCTTTGATGTTTAAATCCTAAATACAATCACAGAAGTAAAAGCCCAATATAAACAACCTACACCATGGCTGCAATACTTCAGTGTAACCCCCATTACATCTCAAACTTGAAATTCAATTTGGCATGCTTGCCTGTTCCTCAATTAAATTACCTCTAAGGAATTCAATAATATTTTGGAAGAGCATGAGTATAAACATAAAGAGGCCGACGAATTGTGAGTAGATCAATTGTCCTGTTTGGCCTGATGACTTTTAATGTTCCTGACAATCTCCTTCATCTCATTGAGACATTTTTTTGGCAACAGCTTTTATAAAGACATGTTAACACTTTAAAACAGCTGATGTCTGTTGTAATTATTATTATAATTCATATTAATGAAATAAAACATGTACACCATTGTGCATGTTTTATAATAAACATTATATAATGTTTTACATAATCCCTTGACTTTGGAACGAAGGTACCTAACTATCACAAACTGTGGTTTAAGACTCATACCTGTAGCCCTCTATAAATAATTAATAATTATAGTCTATGTGGAACTGCCACAGTTAACAGGTATGTTGTGACTCAGGATGAAAAACTGATTTCGACCATCTTGTAGCCAATGTAGAGATCACATCACTGAAAGGGATTGGCTGAGAAAAGCCTGCACACTGCCTGAGCTCTGTCTGTGTTTGTTGAGGAGATATTATCTCTGGGATGTGAAGCTGTGCAGGTGAAGAGTGTGTTGCATTCTTCTTTATTCAGTCTGTCCCTGTCAGGGAGCTAACTCTGGCTAACAGCTGTCTGCAGATATCAGGCTGATGTCTTGTCAACACAAATGATGCAGATGAATTAGTGAGCAGACTTTCAGTTTCTCTTCTGTCTGTGCTCAAAGTGATGATTAGAGTCATCTGTACTTGGCTGAAGCATCTGCTACTTACACATTTCCCAGGATACATTCTGAGAAGCACTTGATGATATATTACTATTTATCTGTAATAACTAAAGCGCTGAGAATTGAAATGAGTATGAAATATAAAATGAATCTATTCTGATATGGTTTAAGACCATATGTACAACCTGCTTTGAGTAATTAGTGTCTGATAAAGCTTTTCCACAAAAAGTTCAAGTAACAGGTTAGAATTTTTGGAAATTACATCTACATCTTCTCCCTATAATAAAAATATCAATAACTAATTTCAAATTTTAAAAAGTTACCCTGCTGGATACAGGATTTTTCTTCATCACTGAAGAGTCCATTTTTAGTGAAAGTGCACTGGAGGTTTCAAGTTCCCACATCACACTTTTTCATGCAAAATATTGGACTGTGACTGGCTTCCTACTAAAGCATAATGCATTCACTTGAGAAAAGAAAATCTGCTCTTTTCAATAAAACTGGATCAAACTACATAGTTTGTCCTTCAACACTCTCAAAGTCGGCTAAATGAGAGCTTCTCTAGGGATTTTTAGGCTATCTTGTCAATTCAGAAAAAAAAGAGCAGATTTTTTTTTTGTTTTCTCATGAACACTTTAATCAGAATTTTTAGATAATAATCTTGTCAATTTAGAAAAACATTTTCTGCATTTCTACATGCAATACCTCTCTGTAGCTTCCAGATTAGTTGTCACACAAACACATGAAACTGAGAGCCTTAGGTAAGGATAGAGAACGTTTCCCGCTCAGCAGATGAAAGTAATAACAAACTCTGCACATAAGCCATTCTGCACAGTGAAGGTCAAACATCCAGCCGCAGTAACAATAAGCAAAACACATTTTTGAGGGGAGGGGGAGGGGGGTGGCTTAAAACCGAGCCAATTTAAATTTATGTCCTCATACCAAAACAGTGACACACTGGACCTTCTTTGTCTGACAACACCAGCTCCTCTAATTCAACAGAGGTAAACCTGAAACTACCCATAAAAATAAATGGCGGCTTGCAGGTATGGGGATGTTGCTCCTTTTTAATGGCATCGTATATCAGCTGCCAGGGCCTGCATTTATCAGACATCTTAAAAATCACTCCCAGGAATCTCTGTGAAAGTTTGATTAGGACTAAAAATACTCTTAACTTCACAGTAGTACTTGAGTTATTTATAAAGCTTCCTACAGCACTCTCAACAATCATTACGTGATTTTGTACATCGCTTAAAGGCAGCGGCAACAACATGGCAGAGAGAAGAGAAAGACCAGTCTTCTTTATTGAGCTATTGAGGAATACAAACACTGTATAACCAAACAGTCTGTGACAGTGTAAATAAGTAGGGCAGGTAAAAGATGCTGATAGATTGAATTCTTTGGAGGATGTAACCTGCTCTATAGCATTTTAGTTGATGCCATATATTTAATTTTATAATGACTAGCTTTCCAATTTGTATTTTTACATAGGACTTGCTTTTATTAGCAAGTCCCCCCTAAAGAACGTAGAAGCAAGTAAAGATAAAACAAGCCAAGGCAAATCATAACCTGCTTGACGTTTAATTAATTGAATTTATACGGTATTAATCATTTATGGTTGACTTAAGAGATGTTAGTGATCAAAAGAAGTTTAAAGCTCAAGTTAAAAGCAGCACAGGGAAAAATATGGCATGAGTCCAGGCTTGTGTGTAATGAGCGGTTCCTGTATGTGAAATACCCAGCGCTAAAGGAGTGCAGGTACAGAAGAATCATTTTGGCTGCAGCGTTGTGGAGGAGTGCTCAGAGTTGAACAGAGTATTTTTGGGAGCGCGGCAAGAACAAGCTTTCCGTAGTTCTGACCAAGTGGGTGTTAAGACCAAAAACAGCTCCACAATTAAAAAAAGATGCAGGGGGTGGTAGGGGTGTTTGGCTTCAGGTACTGAGTGAGACCAGGAAGTTTCATCATCAGCTGCCAAAACACACTTATACTTTATGACAGGATTTAACATCTCTAGAGAGTTTATCACACTGACAGCAGTTTTGTCTTCTTGTGTTAATAGTTGCCAGGTAGCAGAGGAAATACAACAACTTACAAAATAATTTGTCTAGGGCTGTATGATGTATTGTGTTGTCTGACCAGATTACACAGCATTACATTGAAGGGAAAGATGAGCCTGGTTCAACGTCTTTGCTGGATGACCCAGTGTTTTATGGAAATCCTGTTGCGACAACAGAGTGGTCCTATTTAAATTAATGTGTGTGTCGAGCTTTCAAAGTTGTAAATCAGTTCTGAAGACTGAGGGTCCCACGTTTTTTTTTTTTTTTTCCTTTTCCACATTGAACCAAGTTTAAAGAGCTGCCCCCAGTGCACGTTGTTAGATCGTGTGCCGGCATTCTGGAATTAGAGGGGTTATGTTTAACAGAACAAAGTCGGCATCAGTCCCTTCATGCAGGCTCTCCCTTTTACACAGACACCAATCCAGCTCTGCTATTTAATCTAGTGCAGGCTTATTGTCGTAATAATAATGCTCCCCATTCTGTCTTCTTACCTCCTTGTACAGAAAAATGAGGTGGAAGTAAGATGTTTTCACCTTGAGCAGTTTTTAATTTAAATATTGAAGAAGGATAACATCAGAATCAATGTTTAAATGAGTATTGTAAAAATTGAAAATGTAGCATTGATACCCGTCTTTCACCTTTTGTCAAAGTTAAAATGAAAACTCAATTAACAAGCATGACCCTCTCATGTTGATTGTGAAATCAATTATAAAATGGCATTTGGATTGGCAGACCGTGTGCCATCTAAACCTGCTGTCACACTTTAAGGCTTGTTTTCTCAAATCTTTCACGGTCATCCATCAAAACCAGTGGGCAGGACTTAACATCCAGTGGGCTGAATTTGTATAGAAATGCAGCAATCAAAAGTTTGAATGGCTGTCTACAAGCCAGTGGATGGGGAAAAATAGCAGTTAAGTGCGTCCACTTACCTTTGCTTGAATCAATCATGCTTTATGAATTTTACACTGACGAATACCAGGAACTCACTAACTTTTGATAGTAAAGACAGTGTTGTGTTAATTGGTGGGGAAATGGAATATGCATTGTTTAAAGCCTCCGGGTGTTATAAATGCAATTACAGTCCGGCCCCCTAATAATCATTGTTGTAGCCGTATTTCTATGTGGCCAATTAAACATAAATTTCATGGGCCCCTTTGTGACGTGAAGAAAGAGGATATTTTGAATCTACTGTATTAGCTTATCTGTGCCCCCTTATATCATATTTTTGGGACAGCCATTTGGTATCTCAAAATATTGATATACATTTTGACAAAGTTTATCTAACTAAGTAAAGTGTCAACACACTCAAAATCTGTCCAGTGTAGAATAGTTCATATTCTGCTGTAGAAATACCTCAGCAAGTCGGCCAAGAACACTGCTGATTGAATTAGCAGTCAGAATGTGCTGCAGAAAACTTTTTCGCTCTGCTACGAGATGATACAACATTTGTCACATGGGTGTGTTAGGTGAGGGGCCTTCAGCTGGGGCAGCATCAGTAAACCCAGTCTTGTTGTCAGAAGGACGGCCTGTGTCGCTGTTGAGGGGAGCTTAGAAATTGATTTTGTCTTCCACTTACTCTGTTGTTTATGCAACAGATTGCACTCAGAAAGGATTTCACTGTGGCAAACCAGAAGGCACTTGAGGTGTTAATTGCCGACAGCCACCTGGCGACACAGTGAAATCCACCGCCACAAAATAAACAAGAGCAGAACAAGTCATCTGCATCCCTCTTTCAATCCCTAAGTCCTCGCCATTGATTAGATGTTGATGCACAAGCACAAATTGATATTGGCATCATTTGGGTGAGAACATTTTAATTCAGCCAACACAATGTCACTGTTTCTTGTAAAGGGATGTTTACGAATAATTCCAAAGTAGGCAGTTGTAAATCGACCTTTGTAAACCTGTCAAATAAATCTGCACGAGGAAGTGCTTCTGTGAAGACACGGAAACATAAAACTGTAAAACTCGGCACACATTGTTTTTACAGGCAACAGTGAGAATCCAATCACTTAACTCACACCATCTCATTTATTTATTTATTTGTTCTACACCTGTACAATCTTGATTCTCCAGCAAATTTATTTTTCTCGTCACTTTCAAATACCAAATCTCTGTAGCATCTTTTCTATCTCTTGTCATGTAGTGACCATCACCACCACACGCTTGAATATCCGGTCATATGCACAAACTGACAGATTTCAAACTAAAATATAAAGCGAATTTACACTTTCATTCTTAAGAACTCTACTGTATATTTAATTAGAATTAATATATTATTGAATTGTATGCATAATTTGTATATATATTATATACAAGCATTGACCTAATTTTTGCATTGTATAAATTAAAGATGGACTTGACCCGATTTCCTGTTTATTTTCCATTCATACATACAAGCTTGCAAAGAAACATTTTAAAAGCTTTATATACATGCAGATATTACTTGATAAAATAATCGAATCAATGTTAACTTCTTTCACTTTTCCCCTCAGGGATTCATCTGCCTATTTGTCTTGTTTATCTGATCTCATTCACCCTCCCTCTCTGTCAGTCTATGCTAATGCATTCAAATCTCAGCCTTTGTGTTTTAAAACTTGCTTCTTTGTTCATCTTTGTTTTTTTAAATGCAGAATGACTAGCAACAAAACTCTGCTCTCTCTGCCCTTGTTAAATATACGTGGCACCATGAAATACTCCAATACAAATTGAGATAGAACACCTTAAAGTCAACATACTATCTGCCTATAAGACCACTGAGTGTAATATTATAGCCAGTAAAAAGTCAGAAAAGTTAAGCTATTTAAAAAAAAAAGTTAAAAGATCAAGGAGTAATTTAACATCTCATATATCCAATGTTTATCTGCATATTCCCATTAAAACAATAAAAAATGAAAATAATCCTTCCTGTGAAATGTAGTCAAAAAAAAAAGAGGGTTTATTGGATTGGGTATCTCTACAGAAGTTGCAATTATTTTACAATAATAAAGATTTAAAAAGTAATAAGTAACTGATGAGGCTCAGAATACACATATAAAATGTCATAAATAAAAACGTATTCTAAGAGCTATAGATTTTCAAGGTCCCTTGAATTTAGTTTTCACATTATTTCTTCTTCTTAGTTCTGAGTTAGTCTGCATTGAATGACCCCACTGCTCGTCATTGTCAGGGATGTCCATGCTCTGCCTGACTGTGTTAGTCACGTATATAAATGGTGGCCGTCTCTCTCTCTCTGTGTTAATCTGCAGACAGCTTCCGTTACTCCTGTGACATCTGTGGCAAGAAGTATAAATACTAC
This sequence comes from Hippoglossus hippoglossus, assembly GCF_009819705.1. Taxonomy (NCBI): domain Eukaryota; kingdom Metazoa; phylum Chordata; class Actinopteri; order Pleuronectiformes; family Pleuronectidae; genus Hippoglossus; species Hippoglossus hippoglossus. Next base: position 10,475,500 of record NC_047162.1, on the reverse strand, counting down.
AGCTGCTTCCAGGAGCACCGTGACCTGCATGCAGTTGATGGTAACAAGGAGTTTTTGGAGAGTATGCATGACAGTTTATTTCTTCTTTGAAACTCGCAAGACTTGAACTTGAAATCCATTCACATGTGAACTTTCTATTTTCACACTGTCCTCGTACAGCAGAACGGAGCAAAAGTGGAGTGGAATGGCAAAGAGGAGTAGATCAGAAAAAATGGGAGCATTTTTAATTAAAAAACAACAAAATACTCCAAGTGAGAAGTAACAGCCTGTCGCTAATAATAGTCCATCACAGGTGAAGTGTTATTCAGGCAGACTAGTTCTTACTTCAGCGGCGGTGAATAAAGCCTGCTGTTTTAAATTGAGTATCTCCCCTAATGTAAAGTCAGAGTATGGAAGGTAGAGAAGGTATAAATATGTAAAAACTAAAATGGCACTCAGCAGAGCGCACTGCCAAGGCCCAACAGTCCTTTATATTCAATCAAACTGCACCAAATTCCACACCCTCCTAGATATCACTCCAATAAATTTCTTTCATCAAGATCCATATATTGTACCGTTTAATTCAAAATGGTGAAAATGTTGAAAATATTTCTGTGGTAATCCCTCCAGTCGTTTTTGCGGAATCTTGCTAAATGACTCACGGAAAAACATGCAAACCAACATAAAAACCGAACTTTTGGTGGAGGTAGTCAACAGTTGGATGCCTTTGCCATTCTCCACACTAAGGAGATATGAAACATTAATACAAGTATATGCAGTGGCTACTTAAATTTCTTATATTATGCGTTGTTTTCTGGAAATTAACTTGCTGTAAACTAAAAGGTTTTCTAATTTTTTCTTACAATGTCTACACAAATCAATGGGTGCTTGTCAAAGGACTTTAAAGACAAGATACTCAACTCCTTTTGTTTTAGGTTCAATGTACCTTATTTGATTTTGTTTCAATTCATTCTGCAAAGAACAAGTAAATTGCAGCAACGCTCGTGTATATGACCAAAATGACATTTGACAAAGATGCAAGATAAAATTTTACAAATTGTCTTTTTGTTTCAGATCCTTATGAACAGGTAGTGTTACCTGTGGATGGCCTTAAAGATGAGGAGCCAGTTGAACCCTACCAGAAAATCGGTCCAAGTAAGACTGTTTGTTTTTGTTCAGTTGGTTCATTTATTTCTATAGAAAATGCTGGCAAACGGTGACTGGAACCTTTACAGATTTACCATAGCAGCACAAGATTATGAAGCTCACATTAAATACAGTTGTGTCAGAAGGAATTTGCAGCTGCTTTTCTACACTTTGTGTTGTTAAACACTGCAAAAGAAACATGGCCAAATTGGGATCATTTGTAACACATTATTTAGAAGTAATTTGATATTTGATTTAGGTAATATTCTGATGATTATTCAAAAGAATTCTGAGTTAAAACACATGTGAACTTGGCATTGAAACTCCCATTACACATGGACAGCTTGAGTCCACCTGTGTCCAACTGAGTGTATTGGACACAGTTTGTAATGAAAGCCGTAAGCCGTGGAGATGATCCATGTTTCAAAAAATAACACTAAGCATATGAGCTAACTCCGCACTGAAAAGGTTTCAGAACATGAGTCCAAAAGTCCTCCTTCGCAGGGGAAAAAGCAATCGCCCACCTCTGCAGAGACCGTGGGTTCAATCGACGGCAGCGGGTGTCCCTTCAAACACAATTGGCAGTGTTCGCAGGTGGGAAGCCTGCACTTGTCACTGCACTAATGAATCCTACTGATTGGGGGGGATAGTGTGAACCTCTACACACTATGCAGGGAGACCCCTGTGTTTATTTTATTATTGCTAAACGTAAATGTTTAGATGGGCATTTTTAGTCGGTAAAAGATCAGAATCACCAGCACTCTGTTAGGACTTTTTCTGCTTCTCCCTCATAAGGAATTGTTAACTAAATAATCATCTGCCTTGTTTTTTTTAATGAGCACAACTAATCCAACAAATTGAATCTTGATGATATGACTCAGGTTTTTTCACCATCATTGATATGAATGAAAACAAAGCATTGTTTGTGTGTTTTCTCCTCGCCAGAAACTGGGAGCTACGTTTGCGAGTTCTGTGGGAAGCAGTACAAGTACTTCAATCCATACCAGGAGCATGTTGCTCTTCACACGCCGATGGGTGAGCTGGTTTTGTTAAGGCTTAAAGCTGCTATGAGAGGGATTAGAACATTTCTTACCCAGAATTTTAAGTCCTTACTTCATCCATTATTTTTCTTCTGAACACGTATGACCCTTTATAGTTATATGTTATGGAGGAATGTTGTTTTTTAAATGTCTGAAACTATCTCCAAGTAACTCTGAGAACATTTCTTGATGCAGGGTCTTTTGATATGAAGGCATCACGGGTACAGGAATGTGGCAGTATAGACATGAGTAAATTTGGCCACAGCCAAGCTGCCAAGATAAAAAGTAAGCATCATTTTATTTCCTCTCACATTTTTCAGTATAAGGTTTGATTGATTGTGACATGCACAGCAAAGTGTACACCCCCCCATAACTCTGTAAACTGAACATTTATACTTTAGACACAGACACAGTACCAAGATGCACCTTGATAATTTGTGAATCCCTAGAACAGCAATGTTTTTTCATCATTTTACCAAGAATAGTGTTTAATAGAGCCTGACCAATAAAGGGTTTTTGGGTCTGATGACAAAACCAATATATATGTAGGGCTCATGTATATTTCCACATCTAATCCATTATATTTGCCATTGGTGATGTAGAAGCTGAATGTTTGGTATTTGACTGTAGATGCTGACTTGACAAATTATACAGTTGTTGGAATAAGTCAAATTTAACAGATTGGTAAAATGACAAAAAAAAACTCAGTGAATTTGATTAGAAACCAAGCACCGCCTGCCTGAACTGCTGAATGTCTTTTTAAAATGGCAGCGTGACTCATGAGTACACCAGCAGTCATGATATTGCCTGAGCTGAGTTTGAGGGCAGAGACCATGACAATAATATCAGTCCTGCTGTGAGAGCGCATTGAAAAGGGACACAAACCTACCACACAATGGTTTAAGTGTGTTGTACTGAGCCAAAAAAATAAGGATGTAAGTGGACCCTCAGAGATTTGATGTGAGGTTCTGGGTCACATTGGCCTTATCGCTGTATTTCTGGGAAACTATTAACCTTTGGTGAAGGATTATGAACGTTTTCTTTTTCTTGTTATGATTGATTTTTTTTATTGCCTTAAGCACCTAACCACATGAAAATGGTTTAACAACATTGAAATTACATTTAATAAAGATGACGTCTTCATTTTAGTTTTTTTTACCAAAGGTTTGTCACTTTAAAGCTATTTTCTTATTTCTAGTCAACCTAGAAATGAATTAAATACGTTTATACAATGATGTGAATTTATTATTTTTATATAATGTAAACATTTTTATATATATTGCTTATCGTCAATAATGCAATTTTAAATAACAGTTGCCAAAATCTTTTTCCCAGTTGTCACAAATCACTGATTCTTCTCTCTACCGGTTCTGTATTTTGTGGCACATGAATCCCCCCAATCTCTCTGCGAAGAAGCTCTCTGCCATAAAGAACTATTTAAAGCATCGCACACACTCACATCTTAGAAGTGGGTCAATGAGATGGAATGAAGAAGCAGAATTAAACCCATATTTAAATGTAATATGAACATTTGGATCCTCTGTCAAGCCTGTTAGTGTGATTGATTTGCATGCTAAACTAAAATTAAGTGTAAATTGCATGTCATTGACTTGGCTCCATCGTAACTGATGTGTAGTTAATAACTTCAATTAAAAAAATGCTACCCACATTATTTAGCATGGCCATGTCCCTCATTGTTTCTGCTGTGTTTTCACCAACAGACAGTCCATTCAGGCGGAAACTGGAGAGTGCGATTCAGTCGAGTCTGGTCGACACAAACAGCTCGCAGAACTCAAGCGGTGAGCACTGAGCCACTTAAGCTGCTTTCAGACATGCACTGAACTCCTCAGATCCTCCGTATTTTCTCCGGAGGAGGTGCATGTGTGAACGCAAATGTCCGAGTGAGACTGCCTGGCCTCCTAGTATAATGTCCGTAGATATCCAGGAGAATCTGATGTATGAACACAGCGGATTCACTCTGAGCGAGTGGGGGGGTTGATGACGCTTCTAACCCGCGACAGACAACAATTAAAAAAAATAAACAAAAGTAAAACAAATATCTTCCGGTGAAAAAGCAGTGTCTAAGAGAGTATTTCTGGCTGAAAATGTAAATCAAGTGGGAGTAGAGGATCTACTGTATGTAGAGGTTTGCTTGACCTACCTTGCATCAGTTGTAACTATTTAAAACTCAAGTCCAAGAGCTCTATTAACATTATTACTCTACACTCACACATGAAGATGGAGACATTGTCGAACACAAATTTTGCATCACCTTTGGCTCTGTCAACGGCTGCCACACGTCACTTAGTGAATCAAAAGGGGTCTTAAAGTTACAGGCCCAGTTTTTGTCAGCTTTTTACTGTGAGCACTGTTTTTCATTGTGGAGGGATACAAAAGTCCTGCTTGTTACTCAGTAGAGCTCTCTGTTGTTTTGTCTGTGCTTTTCTCACTGGTTTAAAGGCAGTTGCGCTAAATTGGAAAAAGGTGAAGTCACATTTCTGTACGTCAATCATCAATATTAAAATAGGAATCCGATGAGATCAACTCACACCCACTGTTGGGTTTGTATGGTTTTCAAAACCCTGGTTGCAGTCGTCAGAAAAGGCCAGATAAATATATCTTTTTTTACCTCCAAGGTAAAAATATTCAATCAAAATAAGCAGGCTCACAGTCAGTTGGCAGGTGAGAAGGCTGGCAAAAAAACTCAGGAGATCTAAGACACCCAAACTCTGGCAGCAAAAGATGATCTACAAAAGGAAATTAAAAGTCCAACCAAAAAATCTGAACAAAGCCAAATGCAGGTTCAAACAACAGTTCCAAAAAGTCCTAAGTCTTTGCAAAAGTCAGGGTTCAGGGGCAGATCCTAACACCCACTTAACCCCAATGGAATGGATTCAAACTGTGAGACTTTAAAAAACATTTTAACTGCTAAAAGCTGATGTTTGCCCCTTTTCTGGATGCTTGAATGTTACCTTCAGTATTTTTCCATGGGCAGCAGAAGTACTGTGAATCTTCTGTTACAGGCAAAATCGGTGCAAGTATTTGTGTGTTGGAAAATAAAAACAAAAAGATGCAGTGAATTCTACATTCTATATGTGTTTCAAATCAACCCTCATGAAATCATCAGATGTAGATTTCTTCAAGGTTTCTAAGGTTATTTAAGGTACTTCAGCTCGGTCTTTGTTCATGCTGTGCTAATGTTGTGTTCTTGTTTATGAAGTGGCATAACTCGAACAAATATATCAGTCCACTTCTTCATAGGGTGTCTAATGAGCGAATGATTCATTGCATGTGGTTCTGAAATCATTCAATTTGTACCTGTGATAAACACAGTATTTAAATTGATTATATTACATTAAATTTACATTCATTCATTTAGGAGATGCTTTTATCCAAAAGGACCTTCAGTTATACCAACTACACAGTTAACATCACCAACAACCACTGATCGAAGTTTCTGTATCACAGAAATGTAGAGTAAATGCTCTTTGATTGTGAATCAGCCTTTCATAGGTTAATGTTAAAGATTGAATTAATATAGGTAAAGAGCAGTAGGGAGAGGCTCCCTCTGACACTAGTCTTAACTCTCTGTCTTCTTGTCCACAGGAACTCCAAGCCCTCTGGTGGCCACGTCCTTCTCTACAACGCCGAGTAAGTCCCACCCCACCTTCCTGCTTAAAACGACATACGCATGCTGCACTCCTTCTCATTTCACCTTTTTTTCTGGTATGCTTCAGTTTTTGTTAACCTGTCATTGTTTTGCACAAATAGTTTTCTCTGTGATAATACAGATGTTTTACATTTAGCTACATTACCACCATTAGTCTCATCGTACATCTGGATTATGTCCAGACACACAGTAGCTTTTGTCTTGTGCTGACCGACAGCTAAGCATTCTTGCATTTATTAGATATGAAACAGTAGAAAAGAGACGGTAAATGAAGAGACAGATGTTGGAGGTGGTTGACATGCAAAACAGTTCTCCGACCAAATTCTAACTTTGGACATCAAATTCAAATGTGGGATTTAGATTTGGGCAACAAAAAAAACCCTCATCTTGTTTAGACTGACTCTCAGAGCTGCTCCATGTGGCAGAGATCCAGTATAGATCAGGGATAACTGAGGCTAGTAGGTGGACAGACGCGCAGTATTTTTTACTTCTGCCTCCAACAAAGAGTCAACACTCTTCTGGGCCTTGTGATTTTTTAGAACCCTACACTTGTGGTGCCTGTGGCATCCAGTTCCAGTTCTACAACAACCTGCTGGAGCACATGCAGTCCCATGCTGGTGAGTCCATGACTACAAATGCATGTAAAGCTCGACAGGGAGATGAATGCAAAATGTGAACACACCCTCAGAGGCTGCAATGCATGTGAAAGTCTGTACAATTACACGTAGTCCTTTTATTGTTTACTGAGGTTTTGTTCATAGAATTGTTGTACACAATACAACATTTGTACATCAATGAGTAATGAGGGTTGTTGCAGATCTGGATCTGAGGCTGCAGGATACAGTTTTTGTTTAGTGCATCGTACATGCGTCACCATTCGAACATTCAGAAAACACATTGTCCATTAGTTATGTGTTTAAGGGACTAATTAGTTAGTATCGAGAATATCAGAAATAAAGACCATGTCCATGTCCACAAAATTAGATAAAATATAGATTTATAGTCATATGACAACGGGAATAGCAAACAAATATTTAAGAAGCTGTAATTACCATGTTCGGTATTTTTAACTAGATAAATTACTGTTGTGTGGTTTGTTTACCTTTATATATTAATCGTGTTGCCTTTCTGTTATCTGGACCGTTTTAAAATACTCTTAAAATATATTACACTATTTTTACACCAGATGATTTTTTACTTGAGGGAATCTGCCGTTCGTTTCTTGCCTCTGGTATAATTGCTGTGAGTCTGACTTCATTTAATAAAATGCCATGAGTAGCTACTGATCTTGTCTGAAAATTGACTGAGAAAAAAATTCAGATGAAATTCTTTTTGAAAATTCTACATCTGCTTTTCAAGCATAATTTGTCAATGAAATACTCAGGGAGGCCAAGTAAAGTGTTTCCTTTCTTTCTCTGTCTCCTTTTTTATTTTTCTGTCATGATTTTATCCTTTACTTTTTACTTCATTTATCTCATTTATTCTCCATTGAATTTGTACGATATCATCACCTGAACTCGATCGTGCTCCTCTGTGTCTCCTCAGCTGACAATGAGAACCACACCAAAGGGGAGTCTCCCAAAACCTCCTCAGCCACGGGTCCTCAGGAGCAGCTGTGGAGGGGTTCTCAGGCTCCGGCCCATCCCTCAGTTAAACTACAAATCCAGCCTCAAAGTATCTCCCAGAGAAACCACACACTCAGCCGTAAGTACTGCTGTCAACCACATTTATTGCAGACTTTTTTATTTATTGTTCATATGGAGATTTGAAAAGGTGTAAACACCTTGCAGCTCTTTGAACACTTTGTTGTCAGACATGATGTTTTTTTTTTTATGGTGCCTTGGTGGTGAAGAGATTTACCACATAGCTGCAATGTCCTTGGGTTTGATATCAGCCAAAAGGGACCATGAAGGACATGCTAACTAATTGCTGTCATGACAAATCTTTCTTGTATTTCTGAGTTGTTTTTTGTATTAATGAATTTTGTAAGTGGCTTTGGATAAAAGCATCCACCAAATGACATGTAATGTAAAATATATAGTCAGGTCTGTTTCCATGTTAATACCTTATGATTCTGTTTTTTCTGTCAATGTATCAAATTATAGTTACAATACCACTAATTATCTGTTTTGTGTTTTACTCTGTTTTCCTATCATCCATCTGCTGTACTGGCAGAAAATAATGGACTACCTGAGAAGGAGCGACAGCAGGTGGCTGAGCGTCTTTTACGGGTAATGTGCTCAGATCTGAGCATGCTAAACGTGCTTAACAGCAAGGACTTCCTGAAGTTGGCACAAACCTTCGTGGATACGGGTGCTCGTCATGGTGCCTACTCCACCCGTGATGCTCTTGGCAACATGAGTGCCTTGGCACTGCGTCAGCTGCCCCGCATGTACAACCAAGTCAAAGTCAAGGTCACGTGTGCCCTAGGCTCCAACTCCTCACTCGGCATCGCAGTCACCTGCCACGCCCAGACATCTGGACCAGATGCTTGCTTTGTTCTCACAGCCTACCAGGTGGAGGGGTCAAGACTGAAGCGCTATGTGCTCGGTGTAAGGGAGGCCGAGCTTAGGGAGGGGCCTGAGCAGATTCACCACTGGGTCCAGAATGTGCTCTCAGAGTTCGTCATGTCAGACATTCGCACTGTGTATGTCTCGGAGCCCCGGGTGTGGGCAGCAGGATTTGCGGGATCACCTCTGGGTGGCGGTGGCCGGGGGAGGATATGCCTGCGATGCGCGGGGTGTTCACTCGGTGCTGTTGTCCAGGCTGTCCTCGGGAAGCGCAGCCTCCAGGCTCGAGGTCTTCATGAGTTGGCCGAGCTTCTATCAACTTGCAGAGATATCGCGTCCTCCACCACACTGGCTCTCCGTGAGGAACAGTTCAACAACACATCCACAAGCACAGCTGATGAAGGTTCACAGGGCAGCGCCGCACAGTGCCCCACTCCTCCTTGCTGGGATCGCATGGCTGAAGCTCTTCTGCAGGTCCATGTCCACTTTGAACAGGTCTGTGAGGCTTATGGACGCAGCAAGTCCACGGCTCCCCTGCTCCAAGGTCTCAACAAGCATCTCCTCGGCACGCTGGCTTGTCTGTTGGCCCCTCTGCGCCTGGCAGCTCTGGAGCTGAGCAGCCAGAGGAGACCAACCTTACAGCAGGTGCTGCCCGTCTACCTTCGCCTGGAGAAGTTTTTCACATCTAAAGCAGGGGAGGCTGGAACTGGCACGGCTAGCAAACTCTGCCACTACTTCCTAGAAGCACTAAAGGAAAACTTTAAGGTACTGAACGGGTATTGCTTTTGCTTAAATTTGTTAAATTTCTTTTGCTGTAAAAGGGAAATTGTGCAAGCTGGGTTATGTTTATTACCCTAATATTTAAACTCATTACGCTACAAAACCTTGTTTTTATTTAACATAAAGAAGCCGATGTTGTGAATTATGTATGATATGCGTAAACATGATTACAAATCTGACATGTCAGCTTTTGGTGCTTGAAGGCCATTGCAATCACTAAGTAACCAGCTCTTGTCAGGGGAAGGTACATGTGAATAATTAGTTTTATGAAGGACTGAGAGTCACTAAATGGTTTGTTTGTCTCCAGGTTGAACGCGCTCACCAGGTCGCCATGATCCTGGACCCACAAATCAAGCTACGTTCAGTGCCAGCCTACCAGCATGAAGACATAATCTCCCGTGCGTGCGAAATGGCTACTGAAACCAGGGATGGAGGTATGACAGGTGGTGGAGGTTCGGGTGGTGAAGATCGGGAAACTGATGGCCCACCAACCCCTAAAATAAGCCGCATAGAGGGAGGTGGAAGCAATGGCGGCACCTCAAGGAGGACGCCCTCATGCACGGTGTCTGGTAATGATGAGGGTCAGAGCCAAGTTAGACAAGAGATTTTTCAGTACCTGGCTGAGCCTCTTCTCCAAGGCACACCCGATCTCCTCCAATACTGGAGCTCAGCAGTGGGCGACAAGTTTCCCAGGCTCTCTCGCCTGGCACTGTGGCTCCTCGCCGTTCCTGCTGTGGGCATACGGGGCGAGTGTGTGACCGTGTGTGAGCAGAGCCTGGCCATGAAGAGGAGGCAGCAGGTAACCACTGAGGAAATGAACAAACTCATTTTCCTTCGCTCCAACATGGGCTAGAAGAGAAAACCCAACCTACCCTTATCAACCAAACGTTCACCTCCAACAAATGACTCAAGACTATTATTTATATACTGTAGGTTTAGACCAACTGTAAGCTTCAATGTGTATGGACATTAAATACAGATATTTACAGGAAAACTCACATTGTATAGGTCGCAAACACCCATAAAACAGCTTATTACATATTTTATATGGAGAAAGGACTGTTGAAAAGTACTGTGGAGAAAATGTAGGGGTGGAACGTTCACTCTCAAAAGATCGTCCCGTTTGGTAGCCATCCTCGGTTTGGGAAGCACATGTCAGCAGGATGAGTTTTGTTTTTTTCTCTCGGCCAGTAAATAGAATTCCTCCAGCTTAACGACTTAACTGCTTCAAGGCTATGATGCTGTTATTCCCACTGGATGGCAACATTTTCAGGTAAAATCTGCTCTCACTGCTTGAAGCTACTGTCATAGACCTCTGAAAACACAGTCATTTATCAAAGACATTAGCAGTAAATACTGTAGCATGTACAGTATGTTGTATAGTAATTGTTTTCATTGGTGTATGACAGAAAAACAAATCAAGTGGTGAGTCTTCACTGCCATTGTATCTCTGACAATTAAACCAGGTTTATGATTTACTGTTCCACGGGAGATCTGAGCTAAATCATTACAACTAATTTGGTGGTTGCACCAGTGGTCGCTAAATGTAGCTGCAGATCATTTACATGCATATTTCAACCAGACGGGTAAAAAAAAATCCAGCTGATCAAACATGGATTCTGATATGAAGCCTTCCTCCTTGTTTATGATACTAATAGTGAGGAAGTCATGAAATGGTTTGACTTCTTTCTATCTTGGATGAGGTCAAACCTAACGCCAGGGCCACACTGTCCATGTGAGCCGAGCTGCTCCTCTAGAAAGTCGGGGTCTCGCCTATTTTCTCCATATGCTGCTCCGTATCCTACCTTGCTAAGTTTCTATTGACTTAATCCATTAATTTGTTTATCATTTATTTGAGAACACAGGCCTTCTTCTATTCGAGGAAATGTAGTAGTAATATTAGAAACCTCACGCAGCAGCTCTGCAGCAGAAATGCTCCCTGTGTGATCGGACACGCGTGAGACACAGCCCTCGTGTGGCCCGGGCTTAAAGCAGAAGTCAAACTGTCACACTTCCAGTGGTTAACTTGTGCTCATGACACAAAGCGGGCAGCCTTGTATCAGAATCTTTTTGTGGTCAGCATTCACACTGATTTCATTCAGCCTTACGATTAATTACCTTAGCAGGATTGCACCAACAAGGAATTAAAGAAACATACTGAATAGATAAATCTTATATTATCCTTTTTAATACTTGATGGTACAATCCAGCCTGCATGTCAGTAAATACACAGAAATAACATGTTGATGACATTTAGTCTCATTTGATGATATTTTCCAGTGCTGGTCAGTCAGTTCTGTGAAAACACAAAAACAGCTGTGTCTTTACGTTGCATTTAAACACCTCTGTCTGCATTAGCCTTCAGTTAAAGCTTCTAGACAAGTGGTCGACCACTGTGCATGCGCATGTCCAATTGTGTATCTGTTTTCAAAGCTCAATTGGAAAACATTTCCACAGGAAAGACATGATAGCTATTTTATTTATTATCCTTTCCTCATTCTTCACTCTAAAATAAACATTGTCTTCCTTATGTGAGCCACACATTTCCATTTCTGTAAGGCAATAAGCTTTATCCTAGGGCATAGTTTCTGACTTTCTCTATTGAAATTGACTGTTGTCATGATGCTCCCACACTTTATTATTATTAACAGTATATATTATTTTTCTCTTCGTGAAATCAACAGGATTTTCTCAGGAAGGAGTGCACCCAAGCAGGCACCGCCACTTTTTCCTCACTGAACCTAAAACATGTCCTCACTGAACCTAAAACACACCAAACTGTGACCTCAATGCCGAGGCATGTACTGAACCGTGACTTTCTGCGAAACGTTCCACCCCCGATGCAGTTGGTGCCATTTGCAACAAGCGCAAAAGAAAAAAAAAATCTGTTTATGAGAATCTATTTCTTTCAGGACGAAACACACTCTGACAGTGCATTCATTAAAGTCGCCACATGCATACTGATGAAGTCAAGTTATTTATTTTTTTATGGATTCTAGAAATACATTTACACGAGCTAATACCTCCTAAAAATGACTTGGGTGAATGGAAGTTATACTGTAACGTGTGTTTGTTGCCTCTGGTACTAATCAAGTCAAATACTATTGTCATTTATGTTTTTTGGGCCTTAAGTCTCTTTTCATGTGATCACCTGAAATCCCTCGAGTCAGAGCCGACATCATGCCTTTATATTGCTGTTCAATGGCCTTCTTTTCACCATCTTTTCTAAAGCTTGTAGTTTTTTGTTCATCACTCCTGTCGACTTCTAAGGGACTTCTGGTTGATAGTAGGAAACAATGTCCTCTGGTGGTCAAATGTGGACTTTTTAATCACGGTGGGCAACTGTGGTATTTGAAAAGTGCTTTGTCCCAGTGTTCCCAACTTTTCAAAAGGTTGAACTAACGGAGCATGTTTGCTTTTACAACAACCTCTCAGTTTGTAAAACAGGTCATCAGGTCATGAATCATTTGAACATGAACACACACAAGCACAAGTATCTACTGTTAAAACGTGTAATGAAATGACTCAGTCACATTTGCAGGTCTACACCTCAATATTTCTATTTAGTTTATTTTTTTGCAGAGGCTATATCACCTACTCCCGATTTGAATAAAAGATAGTTAATAGTCACACATCAAACTACAGTGAGATGTGAATGGTTGAATTAAAAAGAAGCCAAGGACAGATCGGTCTCACTAAAACAAGAATCTTTTTTTTAATCCACCTAAATACGACTGTGGGTTTATATTTACTTTTATACGATTTGAAATTCTAAAACTTTAATTAGAAAATGCATACAAGGTTAAATGATGCAAAACAATCAGTAGTGAATGGCTCTGCATTGCACACATTTCACAACTACATGATTTCTAATAGAACTGTACTGTAGCCTCCCTTTACCTCTGTTAACAACTCTAGTGTTTTATAAATCGTTTTCTCACGTCAATTTTTATTTTGAAGTGTCAGATTTGTTTTCTCTCACATTTTTTTGGTTCTCAAAAACAATGAATTATTGTGTCTGGGTTGATTTTGATCATCAACGATTATCACAAATCGTATCTGTTTTTCCTTTTGGTTCAGTGTGACCCAGACATGCATCACTGCATTGTGATCATTTGCGTTTGCTAAATCAATATGTATCCTGCTGTTTTCAGTCTGATTTATGTCACACGATTATATTTTGGTAGAAAAACAAACACTTGCTGTAAATTATATTTTACATTTTATTTGATTTTTAAGTACCAGTCTAATGTTTTACCTCAGTACTCAGAAAGGTAATGTTGTAACTTAGTGATCGGAAAATCAGTTGTTCATACATAAATTAGATTTGGTCAAGGAAATAGTCGAAATACTGTACGTTGGTTTTGCGGTTTTAGCGGCGATCCTCGATTGAACCGATGAAGGGATTTTTCTTACAGTTTTTAAAATAAGTATTTTAAATAGGATATGCTCTGGGACAAAATGCCATTGTTGACGTAATGATGTCAACTTGATTTTGCTTAGAAATAACACTCTTCTTTTGTTGATTTAAATGAGAATTATATCTAAGATATGCATGCTTTTAATAAGATATATAAAGTTATAAGCCAGTGTTTCTCATCAGATGGAAGTGATTCGTGGTGTTCAGACGGTCGTTCAGAGCAAGAAAAGCAAACGCAGACTGGATTTGAACCTTTCGAGGTGGGAGTAGCGATGATGATCATGGGTTGATGTTCATGGGCTTGACATCATCCATTTTCAGAGGATGTACTATGTAAATACAAGAGAACTGCTGTTTTTATGCCACAAGGGGGCGCCTTCATTTCAGAGCTACAGTAGGGAGCACCAATAACATTATACCTCTTTTTTCTACAGTAGCATTTCAAAAAGGTTTTGATATAATATAAAACTCAACTTAGATACTGTTACTAGACAAACTGAGATCAGCTGTAAGTTTTATTTTGTTTCAGGATTTTAACTTATTCAGATAATACAAGTTCCAGTTGTAACATATGGTATGAGGATGCTAACATGGAGATCTGTTTTAACTATGGATTATAGTCTGTATTATCAATTCAGGTTAAGAAAACTAGTGTTGCTTTCATCCTATTTAAACAAGCATTTCTTCCTTTTATACTCTGCTAAGATGCAAAAAAAATGTGTTTGATTCTCTTCAGTTTGTCTTTTTTATCGCACTTTGGCAGCAGATTCCTGTGTAGATTCTGATCTGAGTTGTCTTATTATTAGTAAGCCTAATTTATACTTTTGTAGCAACACTATTTTTATATAATGGCAAAGAAAGGGTTCCGTGTCTTTTTGTTTTTCCTGCTTTATTTTTTATTTTTCCTGTGTCATATATGGCAGCGCTGTTCAATGTTTCTTGAATACATTACCCACTGTAGTATGTGATGTGTGAATAAACTCCAAATCTGTGTCAAGCTGTTGTGTGCATGTTGTCAGAGGAATGGTAACTGTGTGTGTTGGGAATGGGAGGATGCTGGACAAACTGGGAAGTATTTAAAAAGTCATAAAGTCCAGTTTAATCTCTGTTAAACAAACGTTAGCTGAAAGTCTTTACCTCTGCGTTACCTCTGCCCTCCTTCATGGAGGAATGTTTCTTTTTCTGTCAAGGGCTGAAGTAAATGTTTAGAAAAGCTGCTCCTGTATTTGTGAGTCATGCAGACTTGATAAGATATTTGACTTCCTTCCTGTAAAATGAGGCCAGTTGCTTATTTTGAGTATGAATGAGGACTCCCACCTTGAGGGGAAATAAAGCAGAGGTTTCCACAGTGGCTGAGAGGCCGAGACGGAGGGCCTCAAACACATGTGGGGGGGAGGCCTTATATAAGGGCAGAGCGATTGAAGACTCACGGGGGAGTGAATATACAGAGGCCGCTTAGAAGTGCGTGCAAAGGTTCCCCGGGGGCCACGGATGGGGCAAAGGAGCGAGGGAGTGAGACAGAAAGAGGGAAAGAGCGAGCAAGTGTTCATCCTCTCTCGCACCCGGGTCAGTCGGCCCCCAAGGTGCAGCAGTCTGCAGCCATGCAGAAACACTCACACTCTTGTCTCCTCCACTGCTCCCAACCCGAGGACGCCCTATACCAGGGCCTAATTTGCAGCACATGCGTCAAAGTTTTGCCCCCCCACTAACTCTTCCCCCCACTGCCCCTTCACACACACACACACACACACACTCACACTCTCCAACCTCCTCCCTTCCTACGCACTGCTGAAGTTAACGTTTTTCCACCAACTCTTGCTACAGTGAGATGCTCAATTTGTTTTTGCTCACAGTAGCGTGTGTGTGTGTGTGTGTGTGTGTGTGTGTGTGTGTGTGTGTGTGTGTGTGTGTGTGTGTGTGTGTGTGTGTGTGAGTGTGAGTGAGAGAGCTGCCCCCCTCATTTTCACTCATTTAGGAAAGCAAAGTGTGTGTGGGGGCGGGGGGGACAAACCGCCCACTGGACAATTGCTTTAGTTGTGGGTTAAAGATCCGTCCAGTTGCAGATCAGCTCTTTCTCAGAGAGGAGTGGGTTTGATGCTTTACATTCATACACACAATTAAGTTTTTAACCATTGTTCAATTCCCAAATCTATGGATTTAGACTCAAGTTGCGTTCAGGCTGTGATAACTGCAGCAGGAGCTGAGTTTTAAGGGGGGAAACCCCTCTGTGTGTCAGTGTTTGAACACTAGGTGGCAGTGTCTGACTTTTTATCACAGACAAAGTGGCTACACTCATGGCATCGCCTGTGCAATATAATGAAATCTGGTAACAGTAACACTACAAATGCAGAACTCAAAAACATTTGACTGAAACTCAAAAGGATCCTGGGTTATGTGACGTTTGCACAGATGATCTTATTGTTTTTTATTTTATGTTTGATCTGAACAGTTATTGAGAAATAAGTGGAAACACTGAACTGTCAGAACAGGTTAGAGGGAACCTTTGAGAACAGGGGGTGTTTCAGACAAGCTGAGACTCAATCACAGCCAATAATCCCAAAACTGCTTCTAGTTTAATTTTGGCTTCTGCTTATATACGGGATTAGTTTGTTATATGACAAACTTCTAGACAGTTTGGAGGATTTGCATCAGCCGGTTTTGGGAAGAGGAATCCAGGACACCTGAGGAAACCCCCCCGACATCAGGAAACATCATCTCTAGCACTGCTCCCTCAGTGTCATCCTCACCTCCCATCATGGCGCCCTCCTCACCGATTACTGCTGCTGACCAGTTTCCCCTCCACCTTCAGAGTCTTAACCAGTTACTCAGTGTCTTGCTTTATGTTCAGCTCTAAATCCCAACTCTATTTCCATTTGTTGCATTAAATGGTTTAATCATGACAAACATGTTCCTGACGACACTTAAACAAGTTTCATATTTCTTAAAGTTCATGTTGACTTCATGTCAGTGGCCCATTAATAAAAACCTCTGTAGCCTTGCTTGACACATGTAACCATCCAACCACATTTACAGTCACAGAGAAACTTCTGTGGACTTCCCTTTGCCCTTGGCTGTCACACAACTAAAAAACAAAGGCATCCAGGTTTCGATTTTCCGAGCCCAAACCAGGCGGTGCCGTGTAGCTCCCACCTCTGGCATTGACAAGGTTGTCACCTTCACCCCTGCCCAGCCAATAAGCCATCACAGCTGTCCCGGCGTGTCTGCTCACTGAGCGTTGGAGGGACAGGGAAGGACAGGCGGAAGGAAGTGCTCCTCCTCCTCCTCTCTTTGTCCTGTATGGAGGACCCGGTGGCACCGGCGCTGTGGTTTCTCCCGCTCAGCAGGTGCTGACTTTTATCAGTAGTGACATGAATGTACAGAACTGCCAGGGCGCATCCACCCAGCTGCTGTCAGGTGTCGTTCCCGCTAACACTCCACCTAGCCCCTGACCTCACAGGCACCCGGTGCGCCTGTCTGTTCGCCTGCCTGCCTTGGCTCCCACTGCACACCTGCACAGACACAGACACACACACACACACACATGCACGCACATCATACACCTACTTAGATTAAAGTCGTTCCCACCAGCAGGCCCCCGAAAATATTGAGTTTGTGGCTTCTCATGCACACCTCAAGAGTTGCAGGGCTCTGAGTAAAGTCTCATAAGACACCGTGAGGGCTTCACTGGCACAAATCATGAACATCCAGGTGTTTGATTCTTTCTTTTTTACCCCCCCCCCCCCCCCCCCCAAATGTGTGCCATCCCACAGGTAGAGGCAACATCCCCCCCCATCCCTCTAAAACAAAGAGACACACAGCCTGTGAAGCTCCTGATGAGGAATTTCACTGCCCATTCCAGCAGGCCAGAGCAGCATTTGAATATTTCATATCTGAGTCAGAGTTATGAGATGACGCCGAGGTGTGAAAATATAACGTTTGACTCTTGGCTTGACGGAGGCGAACGCGGTCACTGTGGAAAGGAGGTCAAGGTTAAATTTGCTCTGCGGATATAAATAGCTCCTTCGCCGATGTCCCCCTGATCTCACCGTTATTATTTATTAATCGTTGCCATGATCCGGGGGAGCAGACTTTCAGCTCAAGACAATGACGAGAGAAGGACGAATATCTTAATCTGTATTTCAGAGGGTTGCAATTAGGGGCCGTGTATTTTTGTGGGGGGGCTTTAGTGAATCAGGCCTTATTTGTTCTGAGTAAAAAAGATTTCATTGGCCTTTTGTTAAACTGCTGTATTCAGGATTGCTGATGCTGGTCTTTATACCACCGTCATCACTGCCAGGGTAAATCAGCGCTTGTGTTCCCGACATGACTCTGCCTTTTGTTAAGTTTTTTTTGTTTCTCTTTCGACATAATTTCTCGTTTCCACAATTAATTTTCACCACGGGAACTCGAGGCTTGACAAGTAACATTGCACACACCAATAAAAGAGTGTTATTTGGCCGGGAAATGATTCAACATGTCAGAAGTTGAAAATGATCAACTCCTCTGTCTTGGCTCCTTCGCACGATCAGTTCCTTCTGTTCCTCCTCGGTTCTGTCCCTTCGCTGTAGTGTTCAGTCTTCAGCCTCACGTCCTCTGCACCTTTCAAACCTCTCGCCCTGCAAATGAGCGGTTGGCTGCGTTGTAGCTCACATACGCTAAAACGTACATCACAGGCTTGTTACGTTGATATAGATCGGTTCTTCCTTCTCTTCCCTTTTTCAGTGCGATACTGGATTCTCATTTCCAAACTGGAAAAGGTTTTTAAAGGAAGGCATTTCTTTTGGTAAGTACATTTTCTCTGGACTGGCCGAGAACACCCCTATAGAGGTGCTGCTGTCCAGAGGTCAGACTCTGCCTCTGACCTGCTTCCAGTGTCTGTGCTAAACTGTGACAGTGTTCTCCAGCTTCTCACCAAGCTCCTGCCAAGAATGTGAATGTGTGTATTATACATATAACTACTTTCAGACATGCATTGAACTCCGCAGTGGAATCTATACGTCACGTCCTGCCTCCTGCACCCAGACGCCCCCCCTCAACCTGAATGCTCCGCGCATGCTCCTGTTGTTGTGAACACGTCTGAGCGGGACAATCTCCTGCTTATCTTTTTCATAGGTGAAAGGCAAAGTCTGGATAATGTCCAGACCCAGTTGTCCCACAGTCACAAGGAAACCTTCACACAGAAAAGACTCCAGCCAGACAGGGATTCAAACCAGGAACAGTTTTGCTGTGAGTCAACACTGCACCACTGTGCCGCCCTCTTTGTAATTTCACTAATACGATTCCTGAAAAGTGAGTGAATCAGGAACAAATTTAAACAAGCATTTCATCTGGTGGTATTTGCGGCTCATGTCAGATCTTCAAGATTTTCAATGACGTCTCAGCTGAGGACTGCTGTGACTCAGAAGTCAGAGCGGGTCGTCCACAAACCAGAGGGTCGGTGGTTAGAATCCTGGCTCCTCCAGTCCGCAGTGTCCTTGGGCAAGATGCGGCTGATCAGTGTGTAATAGAACAAAGTGCAGCATATAGTATATGAATGAATGTGGCTTCTACTGTAAAGTGTTTCAATGAGACCAGAAAAGTGCCGAATCTCATTGAAAGCTTATTTCACTTCTTCTCTGAGTGAGTGAGTGGGGTGAGCGAGCCAGCCGGCTCCTGGCAGCTCCAAGTGTCATCACTTAATTATATTGTTCAGGCTGATTTTTAGAGCATTCAAATTGTATTACTAACTTTTTTTAATCTGTTTTATTGCTGCGTGTCATGACTCTGTTGTTGGGATACGGCCCTGAGTTTTAAAAAGAATTATCTAATACCACCGAACGGTCCCTGGGCCAGCTTTGCGCTTTACGCCTGGCTCTCGGCCAACAATGTCATGTGTGGCGTCGCTCTGGAGCTGAGGTAAAGAAAGTATACTTTTAATGATTTAGCATCGAGTGCCTTTCTATTCTGTATTCCATTATCTCATTTCCATGATTTGTAACTACTTGCAGGCTGGAATTAGTCCTCGGGGAGAATAATTCCTTGGCACAGCAGCAGACACTCAATTGAAAATACACACTGGGCAATTTTAATTTGAGAGGATACTGAAAAATGACCCATTTATTAAGCCTGTTTGATAATCAAAGCTAATGGATCATTTCAATTTTCTTAACACTGCAATTGCTAAAAGGAAATGAGCGGAGGTTGCTTGTGTCTTGTAATTTGGATATATGAAATGAGATGATTTATAATTAAATGAAAGTACGCTTTTTTGTGATTGTAAAGCTTAATTGTTCCCTCTCAAGGCAGAGTTGCTCCGCTCCAGTGATTCGGGATGGATGTGTACTCTCACAAATATGAACCTTTATTGAAATTACTGCTACCACTAAAGAAGAGTGATGTGGCAGAGTGCGTATGTGAGTGCGTGTTATTGCCGCAAGGAAGCGATCACGATGCAGCCGGAGATCTAAATCTCCCACAAGGTGTCTCAGATCTGGAGCAAACACAGAAGGACCCAAGGGCATTACAGGTGCATCATGATGACGCACATCACTCATCGATGTCCTAGTCCTTGACAATGTCATTCTAAACCGAGGGGAAAAAAACGCCGCTTCTGGGTTCTGTGCAGCGAGACGGACTTGTTTACGTTCCCTTTTCTCCTCTTGCTCCTAATTCTTTCTGCCACTCTTTCTCCTCTCACTGCGTCGCTTTGATGGAAGCCGGAACCTTATTGGTGCGAGCGCAGAGACAAGTTGATTGATCAGGCCGGGGGGTATTGATCAAACTGATCCTCTGCCGTGACCCTTGACCTCCTGATTGACAGCAGCCCCTATAATGAGGCCTCAGAACAGAGACCGTGGGATAGGGGGTTTTGGGAAGGGCATCTGTGGGGTGGGTGGGTGGGGGGGAACCCAAGGGGATGGGTACACACACACACAGACACACACATACACAGCGGCCCAGCTCAATCAACTTGGTGCCATTGTTACATTGCAGTGCCCTCGATAACCCCAATTTGCATAATCGGCTTTCGCATTGTTTGGCCTAGACACATTAAGGTGCCGCATTGCATTGTTGACAGCGAATCAGCACGTGCCCATTGTTTGCTCATCTCAACGTAGTGTTGTGCATTGTTTACTTCTGCTGCAGCATGTGTTTTTCTGCTTACTGACTTCAGCGTCGCACTAACTACTTTTCCTTTTTCCAGCCAGACTGAAATATACATCACGTCTTGCACAAACACACAATGTGCCGACTAAAAAAACCCACAGCGTTGCTCACGTACCCAATAAAGCACTTTGACTATATCCACGATGCCCGGGGAACATAAGGTATTTATGTTTTTTTACTGCATTATGTTTATGTTGTTTACTTTTCTAGACATTCCTTACATTTTCTGGTTTTAGTGGGCTGAGGGCTTCACCTCCGCTGTGACACATTTGTGCCTTGGTTCTAATGCACAACACACTACATGACTGCACCACGCAACTATGGTTGATGCATGGAAAGAACAAGGGGGTCATGTCAGGACAGCAGAAACACTGCATGTGAAGCTCTAGTTAGCACAGTGGAACTGAAGCGCAAAACACAACAACAAAGCACTTAACACGACGCGAAATCACAAAAACATGACGGCAAAATTCGATTTCTTCTTGTGTTTTTGTAATATATTGTTGTCTTTTGTGATTTGTTGTTGTGCTTTTGTAATATATTATTTTCTTTTGTGAATTGTTGTTGTGCTTTTGTTATTTGTTGTTGTGTTTTGTGATAAGTTGTTGTGCTTTGTAATATATTGTTTTCTTTTGTGATTTGTTGTGTTTTGTGATTTGTCGATATGTTTTTGGGATTTTGTTATTGTGTTGTCTTATTTGTTGTTGTGATTTGCTCTTCAGGGCCACTGGATGTTAGTCATGTTTAACACACACACACACACACACACACACACATTGATTTACATGTATGCATCCACACACCTCCCATCTTCTCTGTGTGACTTGCTGCTAACAACCATACACAACCCATTCAGACACAGCCACACAGACTCACACATGCAGAGCAGTGTCGTGACACTGGTGCCCATTTATGAATCTGATGCTTTATGAGCTTCGGGCACATCGTTTTCCTTTTATTGTTCAGATCAGTGTAAATATTTTCCTGCCAATGAAACATGCCCACTCCAAGATATTGAGAAATGAGGCCTCGTTTGTGTTAATAGAGGCTGAAGTTTAATAGGTGTGAAGCTTTGAGGTGCTCACAATGGTTTCTTGAGCGAATGTTGACTTTGTGAGCAGCCACTTGAGATCGGCAGACTCATGCCGTAAGTCTGCAAGTGCAAACACTCATTTGATCAACTATTCTGGACTGTGAGATTCATTTTACATCAAACTTGCAAAAACTTGAAATCATTATTAATTTGTATTTTAATTCCAGGACAAAACATTGCTCTGTTTCCTGTTTTGAGTGAATTCTATTTAATACATTTAGTTAAATCTACATTCTTTCATTTTTTTGACCACTTGGGGGCAGCCTCACAAGCTATTGTTGATAAAGTTGATCTGGTGAATTTGTTTGGTTATTTACACACTGAGCAGAACAGGTTAGCATTCACTTGGAACACCGATTTTCCGAAAGTTCAATAAAAGCTCAATATTCACTCTCCTTTTCGCTCCGTTTTCCTCTCCACCAACTCCTGAAGCAAAATATTAGGCTCTCACGTCATAAAGACTCCAGGAAGCTCACAAGCCCGTTGCGAACCTTGCGACCTCTCGTTCTCTGCTGGTCAGGATCCGTGCAGGAAGTTTAGCAGAGATTTATCGTCTGAAAGCAACAGTTTGTTTGAGAGAGAGAAGAGTGAAGCCAAACAGTAAAGCTCTGAGCCATAAACAAAAGTGAGATTGGGCAAAGTGCAAAGTTGGGTGCATGTCGTCATTTGATCTATTGTTGATGAAAATGTTTTAAGTGTTGCAGCTACAAAATGGTTCTGTGTGTTATTCAATCAAGACTTGGACCAGTTCTTGGAGATGTTTTACTTACAGTTATGTAAAAATCCCAATTCTGTGTTTAAATCATACGTATCCGAGGGGAAACGTTACTTTCCTGTCTGCACGATGAAGTCCAATTTTCACATGGTGTTAGGTTCCCTAATTAGCCTTAATCCGGCCTATAGGTCCGTACTTTACTGGACAGTAGGTGTTGAAAGGACAGAAGGTGATTTGATCCACAGCTCTGCAAATGTCAGAAGGGGTCAGACATATTTTAAATAGTTATTTTTATTGGTGCATTTTACAATGTAAATATCCAGTTTGTTTTATGAGGAACATCTTGCGAGTGAAGGAAGGAGGGTTAGAGTTGTAGTTCAGCGAGTTCAGTGTGTGAACGTAATGCTGATAATTCAGTAGTGACAAACTGGCAAAGGCTGTTGCATGAAGTTTGGCCTTTGCACTCTTTCCCTCAAATCTTTCCTTGCCCCAAAGCAAGCTTTTGGTCACCCTAAATGTTTTTTAATAAGAACAAGCCATTTTTCTTCCACTGGACCATATCCCATTCACCTTACCAAACATTTTTCCACTCTTCCTCACCCAGATGGATCAGACTACCTCAAGCAAAAAGTTCCAGAAATCTTCCAAGAAATGATTTCTTTCCTTAGTCCTTTCTTGGAAAGCGTTCAGTTTCAGCCATCGTTTGGTGAACCGAAGCCTTGTGCCAAATTGTTGTCAGTCCTGGGGGCTTGATGCCTCAACCTGGTTAATACCACTGCAGAAACCACTCTACTTTGTGTTTTTATGGACAAGCGTCACTGCAACTGTATTTCAAGTAGGCCGGCTAATGAGCTTTTTAACCATCTCCATATGGACGTGCTCTAACGTCTAGACGGAGTTGCAGTAGTGGTGGCAAGCAGTGGTGTGCTGACTGTGCCGTACTCTGCACCCCTGCACATATAATTCTTCCCCACAAGCAGCAGAGTTAAACGAAGGGCAAGCCTTTGGTTGCCGTTGGAGACCTATAATGGGTTATTGTTTACCGCACAGTGCACAACAGCGGCTAAAATCCAGGATGTGAAGATGATGACGAACGCGCTGCTCACGCACGTTTACATATGCAGACAATGGTGTGATGTTCATATCTCAGTATTTCCTGTTGTGTAACATTATTGCTCTGACTGGTCTGTATTAATTAGCCATTGCACTTGTTTACTTGCTTACTCAGTGAATCCCATCGAATTGCCTCATCACGTGTCTGGAAACCATTTGTCAGTGCAGACCTAGAAACTGTTTTTTCCGAGTTCTGGCTCCCCGGTGTAGATAAATCCCAGTCTTCGAGTCAAGATTGCATTGGAAAATTGTGCATTTTAGAAACCCTGATGTATGATTCTCAAAAACCCGAAAACAATACAATTTCATTCGGCGGCCACAGCGAGAGACCAACTTTCTGTCACCTCCATCTCTCTTTTTGCCTTCATTTGCGTCATGAAACCACAGAGGTCTGACAACAGCGAAAGCAAAACACACCGTCGCTAAGTCCCGCGTGGTCTGATCAGCTACATTACAGCACAGCATACGTGAGCTGCTAACTGAGCTTTGACAGCTAGGGTCAAGTAAAAGTGGCATCGGCAGCCAAGTTTGTCAAACCAATCCAGCCATTCAACCACATGGCGTAGCAGATGGTGGTGGTGGTGGTTGCCAGCCAACCATTTGAATAAGAGAAAGGAAGAGACAAAGAAATTTTTTGTTTTTATGGTTTTTGGTCGGAGAGCAAATATTTAGGCAATGTTAGTAAAAAAAATTCTGGAGAAGCTGGGAAATGTTTGAGAGGTGCGCTTTCTTTTCAGATGCATCTGTGTTCTTTTATCTGAGCTGTGCTGAGTCGATGGAGAAAACACACCACAAGTTATCTCTGACAGGAAAGTATGGATAAGATGATACCGTGTGTCACCTTGGTCGGTCGCCATCAGTTGTTATATAAGAGAATGAGATGCTGTGTGATTAAGCAAACAACCATTCAAGCATATCCCTGGAGAAAATATATCTTTTACACAACAGGATACCAACATTAACTACAGTTTGGCATTTTTATAACAGTGAAGTATTGTGTCATCACTTGAAGCTATCAAGCAGTATTGATAAGGTTTGCTCTTTGGATCTGTGCATGAAGTGTAATTTATTTGAATTTGTTCATGTTGTATGTTGAAAAATGTCACTTTAGGGGATATTGCCTCATTTCGTTTTCGTTTGGTCCAACTTGTAAAATAAAAAATGGAACAAGGAAATCAAGAAAGGGAAACAGACAGCTCGCCTTCCAAGTAAAAGTTTCATCTTGTGAGCCGCCGTGGGTGCATCAGTCAATTTAGAGAACACCAAACTAACTCGTGCCCATTGTCACTTTACTCACAATAAGTTGTGGGAAAAGAATCAGTAATATTACTGCAAATCAGTTATTAAATTCATTATTGAGGCTATTGTTTATTTAACTATTTTAGCTCTCATTAAATCAAAACACGAAACTTTTACTTAGAAGGCGAACTGCCTCTGTTTCTGTCTCTTGGTTTCCTTGTTTAGTTTTCATTGTACAAGTTGGATAAAGGAAAAAGTTTTCTCTATGTTGCACTTCATAGTACGTCTCTCATTCGATGTGAAAACAGCGTGGAGGCAAACGTGAACAGCTTTAAGATATTATCAGGCATTAAGATCACACCCATCAACATTAATTTGCATATGCACATGCAAAGACAATGACATTAGGCAATAAAATCAATAAAATCAACATACGACGCGAACAAATGCAGATGAATTATATTTCGTGCACGTTGTTCAGTGAGAAACTGAGGGTTGAGATTTGACATAAAATATCTAATGGTAAAAGTGCGGATAAGTAGACAGATGTAGTCGAGGGACAAAAGAAAAACTGGAGACAGATAAAAAGAAGTCACATCCTGCCTCCTCTCACTTTCTGTTGCTCTACAGCTGGAAGCTATGACTAATGAATGATGTAGCACTTGGATAAGGGAAGATAAAGGGGCAGACTGCAGGGTTGAGGTGGATCATGGGGACATATATAAATAAATATATATATATATATATATGAGTACAGTGTAATACATCATAGCACAGTGGTACAATGCACGTAGGAGAGACAAATAAATTACAAACTGGGACACAACCACGGGCTTTAGTCTCTTTTTTACTACTTCCTGTTCGAGGTGATCCAGGATGATCTTCTATCTGAGGTAAAATAATTCAATTTCCTGACGTGAATTAATGCAAATAAAAAACTGAATCTAGACTTGAATCTGCATGGAATTAAATTGAATAATTGACATTTCACTTTTTCCTCAACAAAGTGTCATTGTCACAACAGGAAGTCGCTTTACTTTCATTCATTCATCGACTGTTCTGCAGGGAGATTGTGTTTTGATCTTCAAACCACAACACAATAGCCGTCTCTTTTTTCAGAGTCCATATATAGTATGCCACTGTCGAGCTGAACTGCTGCCCTTCCATGCTAAGCGCATATAAATGACAGCTGTCATAAGCATTAGAAAAAGATTAAACCCGATTTAAGGGAATGTATACATTTTCTGTAATCTTTGCGGTATTCTGTTTAAAAGTAGCAAACAACACCTCTATCTCAGCTCGCACATCTCCTACAGGGAAGGGCTGTCTTTCTCTTTTTAATCAGAAACGACCCCGCACACCACTTTTCACAGAATCGCTGGAAATTCAACGTAGCATGAGTTTGTAGGTAGCGCAGGATTATACTCTTAAGGGCTTTAATGGGTATTCTGTAACGGCATTATATTTAGAAAAGACATGGTTCTGCCCACTATTATAGAATCCCATTGTTACTGCGGCTTTGCAAAACCAGTTTTCTATTCTCCCCTCACATCTCTGGACCCTTGAGAAATTTACTATAAAACTAATCTTGATTTGTAATAAATGTGTTAGCATTTGTTGACACTCTTGCTGGTATCACTTTACTCTCCAGATCAACCACAGAACAAGAAAAAAATAAATAAAGTCAAACGCATTTAGGTTTCACTTTAGAACAGCCACAGTCACAGATTAATCTGGTGCATTAATGGATTATGGGGACAATGTTTTTTTCCTATTTGACTCGCACTGCTCCACAGTCACTCGGATGACGTATTGGGATTATTGTGCGACACTGCAACCACTTTTCTCTAAACACAAGTGACAGCAATGGCTGCGTCGCTGTGGAAGGACATTGAAACCAGAGCTGAAGTTGGGTGATGCTTGTTTTTCTATATGGCGTCTTTTCTTTAATTGATCCAAATAGACTATTCTTGCTCTGTTGTATTACATTTGAATTCGCTGATCTCTGTGTCTTTGCCCCGTGCTCACATGTTACTGCCCCTCTCACCAAGCTGTTCCCTTTAGGCCCACATGTAATCTCCCTGGTGCAAAAGTGAGTGGCAAGAGGGGGGTGAAAAAATAAAAAAGCCCAAAATATTTGAATGCATCCAGATACCGAATGTGGATAATCCTCACAGTGTCACTTTTCCTGTTGCGACTCTTTATCTTCTACTCAACTGCAGTTCAGTTCGGTGGATTTCATTCGACATGTAATGATAGATGCTCGGATTGGACGTCGGCAACGAAACTATAAGTTCAGCAAAAAAAGGGTCAGATGTGAGCTTCCAGTAATGTGAGCTTGATTAAAACATTATTTTATATGATAATTATCTCAGTCGATCTCTCCTACGCCTGTTTTTATATGCACAGCAGTCCTCCCCCCCCCCCCCCCCCCCCCCGATTTGACACGACGCGCAGAGGTTTGTGTTTGTTGGCCCCTGGCTGGTCGTGTCATCGTGCCCTTGTAAAAAGCGATGCGGTGGGTTCGACTTTATGGCCTGACTCAGATTTGCTGTGGGATTTGCAGGAGAGCACGGGGGCTCTGTGACATGAACCATCACAGATCACTGGGTTAAGATGGGATGTTGTCTTCCTGGACCATTAAATCCAGGAATAACTGGGGAATCAGCCTGTTTTTGAAAAGCGGGAGAGATATTGCGACGCTCGCCGTTTGAACTTTGCGCATGTTGATTGGTCCGTGCCCCGAAGGCTTGGACGGTGGGTGCCAAGACTGGACTAAAACAATTCAACTCAATCTCCTTGCATAACAGAGGGACGGAGAATTACCTTACGTGAGCATTTTTCAAAGGGTGTTTTCTTTTTTTTGTCCTTCCAGTCTGTACACAGTGTACCAACCTGGAGGGATGCAAACTGTAAGACATTATGTCATCTATTCTATCTTCAGCACTCGTGCTCCTTAACAGAGAGCGAGAGTGACAGTCTGATCCTAGGTGAAGAAGTGAAGAATGTAATTACAGCGCTGGAGAAGTCTTTCACCTTCTGTCATGATACTTTGACACCATGATGGGGTTGCATTTCCATTTTCCCTCAGTGTCAGCTTCTGATATCAGCTACTATTTATGAAAAATCCTGCAGAACATTGCAAAATTGCATTGAGTGAACATAATATATGGGTCAGTTAAGAACAGGATGTATTTTAGCACAATGTGGGATTTAGGGGTCTTTGAGACCAGCACACAAACAAAAACTCCTCCAGAGGTAAATGTCTTAAAGGAGCGAGGGGGTTTGATCCCACAAACTTACCCACTGTCACTTCTGACAAGATTTAAAGGTCAAACACCCTCCGACAAGTCATTTCCCTTACCCGACAACACAAAAGCAAGTATGTGGCCCGAAGTCGCAACAGCATATGAAGAAGAAAGCAAATATTGAATGTTTGTTCTCTCTGCCCTTTATGGTAGGTGGAAAGTTTTGGCTGCCTAAACACACATTTTACGACAAACAACCACGGAGGAAGCCCCGCGCGGCATTCCAGCTGACTGTCTCTACGAAAAAAAGCTGTTAAAAAAGCTGAAGCCGCTTTCTTCTCTGTGTCAAAATAATGTTCTCCGAGCAACATGAACATTAACCCGAGGATTGTTTTCGTTTTTTTTACTCGGCAGCCGTGGCGAAGGCTTTTGTCACTAGTTCTCGAAGGATGACAAACCTCACAGTCGAGAGCGCGGTTTTGAAATTCACATCCATCTAAAGTGACGTGTCAGTAAACAAGAGGGCGTGTGAGTCAACCTGAAATGTACAAATCCTCTTTTTCAAAATTCCTCTGGCAGGATTTCTGCTGCAGTAACAGTGAAATGGGATCAACTAGTTAACCGAGTTGGCCAGGTTTGACTTAATATGCACCAGTAGAGAATAGTGGTGCACTTATTGTCATTTTGTGGTTAAAAATAACAGATTTTTACTTCTGCTTTTAAACTGAAAGAAAGAGAGGATGTATAATTCAAATGAAGTTAAAGAAGGGACAGGAACAGCTGTGGCTTTGACATTGTGCCATCTGATCTGAAGCTCACTTTATTTTGAAAAGAATTTAATGGGAAACATGACTTTGACAGGAATAGTTGGGTCTATACCTTTATTTATATATATTTATATATAAAAAACATCATACTTTGTGAAAGTGGAAAAAAAGCCAGTGAGTAAAGTCAGTGAACCTGTAAATGTTGC
Source organism: Hippoglossus hippoglossus (assembly GCF_009819705.1). Classification (NCBI taxonomy): domain Eukaryota; kingdom Metazoa; phylum Chordata; class Actinopteri; order Pleuronectiformes; family Pleuronectidae; genus Hippoglossus; species Hippoglossus hippoglossus. Next base: position 10,446,428 of record NC_047162.1, on the reverse strand, counting down.
AAATATAGATTCTAATCACCATTATTCAATTTTTAATATTTCTAAAATAAAAGCAAAATGTCTAAAAGCTTTGATGTGAGATCAAGGGACACTTTCAGATGGACCCCCTTTTTTTAAAAACAGTTTATATCCTAGTGTGCATTTTACACATTTATTTAAAAGATGATCCCTTCATGTGATATTTTCTTTATATTTTAGAGCCATGGTCCATGACTAAAACTTTAAAAAAAAGAGAGCTTTTATTGCAGGATTTTAACAGAACATCGGGCAGTGGAATAATTCTCTCATCCACTCACACTGCTCGGTTATATGGTCCTGCGTTGCAGCTCTCGGTGGGAAGTGTTGGATTGTTTAAATTGTAGCCGCTAGAGGGATACATATACGCCCTCGAAACTCCGTAAACACCATCCCATCACTATGTGCCATGGAGAGATTTACCGTCAGTGAGAGTTGCCTACCTGTGTGACTTCCCACTTTGAAAAAAAACACACACACACACTCGCACTCACACACACACACACAGCCCTGGAACATTTGAAACATGAGTTGTTCTTAAAAAGACTTAGAGAGGGGGGAAACTGCATCTAAAGCGGACGACGTGCTGCGACTCCTCCAAGTGTATCTGCTCCAGGCAATCAATGAGGACCGCGGTGACTTTTGCAGCTCTCTGTGCCTCTGCCTCTCTGCAGCCTTTCCATTTATCATAGTGCATTTTAAACTTTTACAGCACAGAAAAGGGGGAAGTTTGGATTTTTCAATTTCTCTCTTTTTTTTTATTTTTATTTTTTTTATCACAATTTACCCCTTGCTTCCTTTTTTTTTTTTCTTTTTAATAAATATGAGAGGTGGGTTTGTTGCCACTTTTCTCTGGAATTTAATATGTGCCATCTCTTATGCTGTTTTACGCGTAGGATAAGGAAACAACAAAAAGGTGTGACAAGAGCCTGGCGGACAACTGTGGATTGCTGCGAGTAACTCCTACCGTCCAGAGGGGATGAGGGGGGCATCGGCCGGACCCCCCTCTTGATTGATCACGTATTAGTCATCCATTTGGCTAAATGGGACCCATTGAAAAGGCACCGTGGAATCATACATGAATCAAATATTCCCGTGCCCCCTGAATGTCTCAAGACTAGTTTTGCTTAAGAGAGGGGGTCGTGGCTGAGCATAGCTTTATGTGTTTATTTTAGTTTCTACGCTTTGACATTGTACCGCTGTTTTTTTTTTTTTAAAAGAACAGAGAGAAGGAAAAAAACTCGAGAGGATTCCAAAGAGGAGAAGATTTGTGGACGTATATTTTTTCTAGTTATTCCGTTGTTTCTTTTTTTTTTCTCTTCTCTTATTTTTAAATATTTTTTTGCCATTTCCTCTCCCGAAAAATGAAACTTTGGACATCTCCCTGGGTGTCTTGCCTGGTGATTCTCCTCTTGTGTTTTGGATCAGAGTGCGGGACAGCCCGGGGAAAGGGGAGATCCAAGAGGGAGTTGGTGCGCATTAGGGAGGCGAGAGCCACCGCGCCGGGGGCTTGTGCCACGCGTCTTCCCCGGGGCAAACGCTCCTTGCCCGGCTTGGAGCGACGGGTGCTCCGCCAGCGCCGGCGCTCCTCGCAGCAGGCGGAGGAGAACTCTCCGGACCGGGGGAAAGCTGTGTATTTCATCGGCAGGGGCGACCAGCTGCGGCTGAAGCCCGGCGTGGAGATACCCAGAGGAAATTTCACCCTGGAGATGTGGATCAAACCGGAGGGAGGTCAACGATCACCCACAGTGATTGCAGGTAGGACGCTCATTACGCATCCTCCATCCTGTTGTCAACTCTTTACGTGTTAATCCCCCCAAAAAAAAGAAACTGGCGAGTTCAATCTGAGAAGTGAGCCTTGCAAATGTGCAGCATTTTACCCCGCTGTCATGTAGTGCATGAAACAAAGCAACATGCAGTTTCAGCGAGTTGAAAACGAGTTCATCTATCAGACTAGACAGTGATGTAATGCCTTAAAAGTACAGCGGATATTTTAGGTAGTGCATGAGTAAGGTCACTGAAGATATTGGTCATATTTGAGTTTGGCACCTTGCGGAGGAACAGTCGCTGCGGTGTGATTTTTTATTCTACAAATCAACCCCCCCCCCCCCCCCCCCCCCCCCCCGTGTTTTCTCCGTGTGTGGGATATTGTGATAGCAAAATCAAAGTGAGAGGAGCACGGGCGGCAGATGTAGGCAACTGCATCACTTGACCGGCAGCTGATGTCACTGTGCGTAAAATGTAATTTCTCCGCGCCGACTTGGCTATTTTAAAACTATGATGTAATGGCCAAAACTTTGTGAGCGAGCACGTCACGTCGGGCGCGAGAGAGAGAGAGAGAGAGAGAGAGAGAGAGAGAGCGAGAGAGAATCGTTGCGTGTGGATGCGCTCAAAGGAGCTCGCAGCTCCAGCCGCAAGCTCGAGTGTCCCCCCCCCCGCCCCCCACCGCTACCCGATTCGACACCTTTGGATTGGCTACCGGAGTTACGAGACAGCGCAGAGAGACATCCAGGGTTTCCCCCTCTTGAGCGAACATGTCCTGGCTTGGGGGGTTTATTTGCGCAGCGGCGGTGCGCTCTCGTGGCGTTACGCACACTACACGCGTTCCTCCCAAGCGCAGACACTTGAGCGAAATCTTGGGGTTTGTAATTAAAAGGCACGGGCGAGATGGTGATGATGCTTCTCTGTCTGAGTGCGCAGAGGAGGGTGCACACACACACTTGGGTAGGTCCCTGCCTGCACAGATATGGTTGACACTTAGCAGTTGTCATCTGTGCGCACTCCCCCTTTTGTCCTGCCAGATCTGCAGCCGTGCGTAAAAGGAGCACCAGAAACGTGCTAGAAACCGCTCTGCATCATTTATTTTTGACCAACAGCGCTTTTGTGCATTACAGTACTGGACAGCTTTTTTTTGGTTGCTTTCCCTTGCCGATAGGGAGCGTTGCATACACAACCCACAGCCTGCCACGGTACTACTTGTGCAGATGGCTGCTGCCTTTGAACTGAACTGAACTGAATTGAACTCAGTCCTCCTCAGCCTCCTGTATGCCAGTCTGAACGTTTGGGGACTTAACTCAACCATATGAGCAAATTTACTCGCTCCTTTATTTTATATCTGTCTGGCCCTCTCAAAACAACTCCCCCCCCTCCCATGCACACAAATAAATAATCACTTGTGCGTGTGTGTGTCTGTGTTAAGTGTGTTTCAGTGTGTATGTGTGTATCAAGATACAGTACACTTTTAGGTAGCTCTAGCCAGTTGGCAGGGACATGTTCTGCAAAGCCAATCCCTTGTAAGACTCTCCAACTGGGGGAGAGGGGGGTGAGAGGGTCTGTTGTGACCTGAGTGACTCTTAGATTTTCAGCGGATGGACACAATAACAGGAACATCTGTACAGTATAATGCAATCTAGTACAACAACAACACACCACATTGACCAAAGATGTGAATAAACACCTCTCCGGCACAATGTGAACAGAAAATGAACCCTGCAGGCTTTACATGCATGTATGTGGTATCAGATCGCTCTATTTTGTACAGGTGGTCTTGTTTTCGCACACACACACACACCTCTGGCTTCCTCCTACTAGAGATTTCCATTCATGTATAATCTAATGTTTTCACTTTGAAGATTTGCTCCATGTGAGTTCACATCAGTGAGCCGGAGAGGGGTCCCAATGACAACACAAATGATGATCAAACAAATTCAATGAAGCCATAATCTTTTAAATCCAATTCGGACATAAAAAAAAAAACCAAGAGACACCAAAAATGCTCCATCCCCTTGTTTTGATCCCAGCACGGTGTTGTTTGCAGCAGATGTTTTTTTTGTTTTTGACCATCCCTCTCTGGAAATACATACACGTAACGTCTGTAACTGCATGTGCAACTGGGAAGTAATTTATATAGTTAGAAATGGTTAATGGTTTGTATTTATATAACGCTTTTCTCGTCTTGATCTAATAGCACTTCACATACATGTGCAGCACTTTCTCCATCACACATCAACGACACTGACGGCAATCAGGGACAATTTGGAGTTCTGCTCAATCTTTAATTCCTTGGAGAAGTAGAGCAGATTTGGATTCCTCTCGTTTCCAATTTTTGGTTGAAATGAGGATGTTCGACGATCAGTAGCTGTTATCAATGGCTCCATCAGATGATTGATGGAACCATCATTAAATACGTCTGGATCCTCTTGTGTCTCGTGCAGAAAACTACAGAACAGATTCCATGTGCTGTGAGTTACAGTTGACAGTGACAGTAACAGTCCATGTGGTCAGAATTGATCCCAGGTTTTAAAAAGCACACACACACACACACCCACACACACACCATCAGAACATCGAGTTCTGTCTCCAAATGTTATGCAAACTTTGTTGTGCCCTATTAGCCCCTGTATCCGGGTCATGTTGGGCCGTCCCGCATCAAAGGAAGAGGAAAATAATTCGGAGGAGGAATGGAGGCTCTCTTCCATGACCTGCTGGGGACAATTATAAGCAGACGTTGGCAGATAATTGCTGTGATAACAGATATATCTTGGTGCTGTTATCCAGTGTCACGATTAACACAACATTTTCTTTTAAAACCAGACCCCTTGCAACCAGAGCTACATATTATATTATTGTTGTTTAACTGTAAAACTCACATTGAATTGGCCCCCAATTACATTCATGCATTGAGCTCCTTACAATACACTGGGTATTTGGAAAAGTGTTGAATACCCCCCGACATCCTGATTAATATCCTTTCATTTAATTGGAATATCTGAGAGTGACAGTGACACCATCACTGTGCACGTTATAGTGCAGCAAAAAAGTGGTGTTACTTTATCTGACACTCATCATGTTATAAGCTATTGGTTGATCGTTCATGACTCATTTAACAAGGATTCCGCTGAATCAAGTCAGAGTGAAACTTGACGTCCAAGTCGAAAGTTTAAAGTCGAGTGTTTGAAAGTGGTCTGATGTCATTTTTATAATCAATATCCTTGTTATGTTCCTCAGGTTTTTTATTTTTTTTAAATATCAGTGGAATTTTCCATTGTCTGCTCGGGGGGGAAACTGCTGCAGTGGTCACTTTCGTATGACTATGAAAAGTGCCTTTCTTTGACCTTTCAGAGCCAGAACAGCTCAAAAGTAAACGGAGTCTTCATTGTTCCCTTCCTCCCTGCTTTTTATCAAGTCCGTGTGACATTTTTCTTTGTCCGTGCATGTGTATTTTCTTTTTTCCTGAGCGTGTTTTTCTTGGAAGAAGACAAATGGCAAGTGTGAGGAAGGTTACCTTTGAACCTGACAAGAACAGCTCTCCACTGTAGTGTGCGCATGCAGATCCCTTCGTGTGCGTGTTTGTTTATGTTCCTGAGTGGACACAAATGTGTTTCAATTTGCCTGTGTGTCTGCAGGGGTGTATATGCATATCTGTATTAGTGCGTGCACACGTGTGTGGGTGTGTTTGTGTGAGCCCGAGCAGTCGCAGTGCAGGGTCTGGAAAAGTGTAGTGTGTTAGATTAATTGAGCATGGCAGAATTATGACAGCTGTTTACACTAGGAGCCCTACGAGCATTTTAGCACACCTTTTAGCCTTGAGTGCATTAGCTGACAGATGGAAGGCTTTTTCCTTCCAGTGTAGTGGAAAGCCTGAAAACGTCATCCACCAAAAGTCTGACCTTGATGCTGAACCCAACCCTCCCTCTTTGAACATTAGTCCATTGAAATACCAAGTTAATGAATGCATACTGGAGTGTTCATCTAATTAGAAACAGGTCAAAGTTAGCAAGATGTCCATGCAGCCACCATTAGCCAGCCCCTTAGTGCAGGCTTAGGAAGCCTAATCGATGGGGAACAAAGGCATCTGAAGTGGACAAGTACATTGAGGCAAAGATGTGACCATCACTATGATAATCAGCTTATCATTTCAGGCCTTGCTAAAGGTTTCAGAGATGAATTAAAAAGGGCATTTGCACACATTTAATGCAGATGACAGGAGCAACTGTAAAGGACACTCCATACCTGCGTTATATGAGCTGCATGTGCGGGTCACGGACTGAGTGCCTCTTAGCGGATAGATATAAGTGCCAGAAAGTCAGATCCAAATATTAACAAATCCCAGGGATGTATTCTTGTGACACGAGTCCAGCTCTCACCCTGGGAGCATCGAGACGTCCACATGCTGAGACTGACTACGTGACGCATGTGCTCTGAACCTTTGCACCCTTTGACTGGACTGTGGATTTAGGCAGCGCAGTCGTGAAATACATGAACAAACACACACATGCACACGCACAGACATGAAGTTGTGTGCCTGCACATGTACCTCAACAAGCGCTAAACAAACAAACAGTTAGCATTCAGAGATCCCCTAAGAAGTGAAAACACATTACCATGCTGAAGCCGACATGCAGGGTCCAAGTGAAACAGGAAAAAGGTGTTTTGGTGCCTCTACAAAAACAAGGCTGGAGCAGAAAACTAGCCTTCTCTGGCTACCCTACTGGCAAGGGACATTTGCACGAGTAACTTTAAATGCACTCAGTGTTCACAAAAAGCCTATACCAAGATATTTCCATGGGGTCTCCCTTAGCTAAACATGCACTTCAACCCAATTTCCAGGACAACATTCCCTTAGATAGAAAAAAATGGTATCATATTAATGCATTTCTTGCTCTCTAACCCCAGCTATATTTTCAGACTCCCTCTTAAAATCCATTATCTAAAGTGGTCAAATTGTGTGCCATAAAAACTGGGATAGTGGGCAATGAATATGCACAATTAGCATTAAGGATTACATGCATGTGACATGTGCAGACTGCAAAAACAATCTTGTATAAATGGAAGATGTGGATGGAAAAGGTTCATTCTCTTATACTGGTCACTGTTTTTTTTTGCAATTACTGTAAATTTTCTCATATGTTCATATTCACATCTGTATCCATGGCCTGCACATGTTAATCTACTTTTTTTCAATCTCTCTGCAGGCCTATATGACAAATGTTTCTATGCCTCCAGTGACCGTGGATGGCTGCTTGGTATCCAGGCAGTCAGTGAACATGGGAACCGTGACCCCCGCTTCTTCTTCTCCCTTAAGACTGACCGTGCCCATAAAGTGACCTCCATCCACTCCAATGCTCGCTACATACCCAACCAATGGGCACATGTGGCAGTCACGTATGACTGCGTGTACATGAAGCTCTTCGTCAATGGCGCCCAAGTGGCTGTCAGTCGGGAGCAATCGGGCGATGTCTTTAGCCATTTGACCAAAAAGTGCAAAGTCCTGATGATTGGGGGGAATGCACTCAATCATAATTACAGGGGAGCAGTGGAAAGGGTGGGTCTATGGAGGCAGGCCCGGGAGCAGAGGCAGATTATCAGAGATATGCAGGGCCACGACGACCTACAAGATCTACCTCAGCTGGTCATTCGAGAAACATTTGAGCACCCGGGCCGAAAATGGCTGACTGTAAAAGACGGTAGCTTTCCTCAGCCTGAGCAAGGAGGTAGTGGCCGATTAGGGCTTCTGGGTGGCAGCGGAGTTGGAAATGGCGAAGGATTATTGGACACAACGCTGGATCCTCCAACTTGTGGTCAAACTGTTTGCGACAATGTTGAGGTCATCAAAAACTACAACCACCTTTGGACATTCCGTCGGCCCAAGAAAGTGCGATATCGTGTCATAAATATATGGGACGATGCGCGGATGAAGCCGACCGTATCTGACCACCAGATCAGCCTGCAGCACCAGCAGCTAAATGATGCCTTCAGCCCCTACAACATCACCTGGGAGCTCAGCATTCACAATGTGACCAACTCCTCCCTTCGCAACCGGCTGATTCTAGCTAACTGTGATATCAGCAAAGTTGGCGATGATTTGTGTGACTCAGAATGCAACCATCCGCTGACAGGGTATGATGCCGGTGACTGCATGTCTGTGCACCGGAGCCGTTGCCCTGAGCACAAACAGGGGAATGGTGTATGTGACCCCGAATGTAACTGGGAAAACTTCTTGTATGACCTTGGCGACTGCTGTAATCCCAACGTGACAGATGTGACCAAGACATGCTTTAACCGCTCCTCTCCACACAAGTAAGATCCTTTCCTTCATTTGTTTTGCATGTTACCATCAAAAAAAGCTTTAACTTGTGTAAAATTCCTGGCTTTATATGATACATTTTCTTGGTTGACATTACTGAATAATTTAGGTAAACTAAACCCACATTATGGACTCGCATGCCTGGAGTAAATCAAACAACACATCTTTCCATACATGCTTCCCCGAAGAGAGGTTTTGAAGTCTAGTCCTACTGTTTCCTGACCATTTCAGGCTGAGGCTGAGTGTAACTTAACTCCCAGCCTGTGTGGCCTGGGAAATCCTCTGGGGGCAGCTAGTCCAATCTAGCCTTGGCCTGGTTCAATCAGTGTTCCACACATAAGCAGTGCAAAAACAAATGCAAACGGGGAGACTTTCCTGGTAGCAAATGCACCGGCCAGATTGCTAATTTTGTGTTCATTTTTCAACATCTCTCTCCACCTTTTTCTTTTCTATGTCTCCTATGTCCAGTGGTCCTTAGTAAGCTGGCTTGATTAGAGAAGGGAGTTGGTTTGGAAAGAGTGACACTCTAAACAGAGTGTAAGGGCAATTAGAGGTCAAAATCCAATACGGCTTTAGCTTGTAGCAATGGAAATTATTTCAAAGACATACCTCTCTTTCCAGGAAACCACTGACAGACATGTTTCCTGGGGAGGAAGGTATGGGTCCAAAAAAACGTGGCGGACTGAAAGAAATTCCCAGGAAAAACAGTGAAGAAAGTTCACTTTACTTGCATGTGAGCACCAGTATCAGAGGATCTCCTAGGTGTAATGTACATGAAGCGAGGTATTATGTGGTTTGTTAGAGCTACGTAAGGATAATACAGAGGTCCTCATGAATGCATGCAAATTCTTGTTTTTTTGTGGTAATCTTATTGTGGCTTGTAGATGATGAGTAAAAGCTGGCAAGAAGAATACATCCCTGGAATTTGCTGTAATATGGTTCATGCCAGACCTCCAATAGCAGGATTGTTTGTTTCTTGGTACACTGAAACCCAACACAGTAGACTCAGACATTTTTGTGGACAACGCAGGGGGTATTTATGGTTATGGCAGAAAAAGAGGCAAAAATGACAGAAATTCATTCGTTTGCCAGTGTTTCCTGCCACTGTCATGCGGGGACAAGCGAACGGGAGGAGAACTGGTAGGCCTGGTGTGTGGGATTGTTTGGGTCTCTCTGATAGCATGAGTCTAGGAAACTAGGCTGTTTTCAATCATAGTTACGCTGGAAGCACAGTCTGTCTGGCACTGTCCTGTTGTTTAAAATGACCGCTAAATAGCTAAATAATGACATCTGATTAACAACATCAGAGGGGGAACGCAGGTGGGATTGCCGTTGCTTCCATCTCTCAATTCCCACTTAGTCATCATTAGAAGCTCATTCATCAAGTGGCGGGCAAACAACTCCATTCAGACATGAGCTATTGGCAAAAACGCTTGCCGCTACAATGTTCAAATTTCCCTATGGGCATTTGAAAGACGGGCTTGTTGAAAGGAAGGATACCAGCAAAGAGACAGGCAGAAAGAGGACAAGAGAATTTTCACTTCAAAAAATAGATATAATCTCCTCAAGTGGTTGCTTATTTTGCTTTGATTATGGTATGTCCAGGGAGACTCGCAGAGAGCGGCACTACAAACAGTTTGACATTCCTCCTTAATTATGGAATTCTGCATGAACAATGCACTGTGTATGTAGAGGAACAATAGTCCGGCATTTATTTTCGCAGCGTTTGCGCCTGTTACCACTTACGTTGAGTGTGTTTAAAAAAAAAATCTGGCTAGCACAGGACACAGGCAGACTCTGGGGTCCTGCAACAGTCTTTCCTCTGAAAATACCATTGTTAATTACCCCGCGTCTCTCCCTTCACATGTGTCTGAGGGAAATATTTACCTCCACCGAGGAGGTTATGTTTTCACCCCTGTCTGTGTGTTTCTTTGTGAGCAAGATTACGCAAAAATTACCAAACCAATTACCACGAAACCTGGTGGAAAGATGTGGTATGGGTCAGGAATGAACCCATTCAATTTTGGTGCTGATTTGGATCAGGGGTCGCATCCAGGTCCTTTTTTAATCCCTTATTTTAACATTGCGAGACAGGGTGTGAATCTTGATGAAACACATATTTAAGGGACTGATATTTATGAGTGTTGGACCTTGTTTATTGTGTTTTCACAGTCCTTGGTAGTATCTGATGCTGTCTGACAGCAAGAGGGATTTAAGAACATCTGAAATTGTGGCTGTGATTAATACAGCGTGAAATTTACAGTATCTGTGCAGAAAGCAAATGTGAGATGATTAAGTGTGTGTATTCCTGTCCATCAAAGATAAAGGTAATATCTGCATAACTGGAATGAAGATCAATCCAACAATATCAAAACTCATCGTAGTCAGATTCAGTTTTTTCTCAAATTGGAATGCTTTTCTCCCAATTTGAGGCAGGATGGATATACTAAATTGGAAAGGCGGATATTAGGACCATCTCAGTCTCAATGTGTTTTTGGGAAATGAAGTTCTGGCCTGGCTTTGTCAGGGGCTAATAGGTCATCCATTTTCCCTTGGCCTCTGTCTCTCTCCCCCCTCCTGAGTCAATACCTCTCAACGTGGCAGGTTAATGGATGGACCACCCTTTCTCTTTCCCTCACTCCCTCTCCCTGCTGTATTCTAGCTCAGAGCGGGGAGCTAATCTCCAGGGCCCTTGACTTGGGTGTTTTACAATTGGTCGTCTAAACCTTAAGCCCCCGTCCCATAAAACATAATTGAGTGCTTGGGCGTAAATACCAGGACTTTGCACTTCTCATTTAAAGCCATAGCACACTTATAAAAGCACCTGTTGTTGAGGTTTCACCTGTGCTCTCGTGGGCGCTGATTGAAGACTTTCTGCGTCGCTATGGGACTGCAGGAGGGGTTTTTACTCGGGTACCTACACGCAGGCAGAGGAGCTGCATCTGGGGGTCTTTTGAAAGTATGACACACAGGGGAATTGGGTTGATAATGACATGGCGAGGTAATTGTGGTTCAGGAGTCAAGGAGGGCCCTGATGAAGAGGTTCGCAAATCTGCCAGGACAGAGAGTGTTCTCCCAGATAGTAAATGGGAGGGGTGGGGGGGCTTTGGATCATCCCTTCGCCCACTCCATATGCCTCTAAATCCTGCTTTCTCACCAACCGGAGCAGTCACGGCAGGGTCTCTGGAATCTGAGCATTGACACAGATCTCATGCATGTGTCATCCGTGCAAGGGGGGAAAAAATAATCAGAGTAAGTTGGAAGGTTAAAGAAGAGAGAGCAAGTATAGTAATAAAGGCGGAGATGAATGATGGGTTTAGGGGCTGTGGTGCTGACGGACTCGATGACAGGGAAGCCGAGGGCCCCCCTCCAATTTTAAAAGTGTTCTTGGCCGTGAGACCATCACTGCCATGCCAGCTTACCCCAGTTTTCACACTACGCTGCCCCACACATATGTATACAAGGCAAATTTATGGGCTTATATGAATTATATATGGGTGTAAATGGATGAAGTCATAATCCCCTATTTATTATGTGTCAGAAACAAAAGAATGAACACAGCGGTTCGAGCCTCCTCACACTCTCCTGGATCTCCCTGCAACATAGATGCCCTGAAGTGGCGCTTTCAATATGTGAAGCTGGATTGTCTGCGCTCATCTTACCTTTTCTAGCACTCAGTTTCTCACTCTCTCTTTCTCTTTCTTTGTGAGTTCTTTTCCCAGGACATGTCTCCAAAGTGGTGTGGTGACATGCATGGAAAATCCTGTCCTTCCCAAGTGGCTCATCTTTGCTGAAAAAAACAAAATGTATGATGAGAGGCAAGAGCGGGAACCAGGGGCTATGGGATGGAGAAATAGTTGAGGGGTGTGAGAGACATAGAACACTGGGGGCGGGGGAAGCAGGGTAAGAGGTTAATGGAGGGGACGTTTGAGTGAGACGTGCAGGGACAGTTAGAAAAGGCCCAAATTGCTCTGAGTACAAACCCCCGTCACAATGAAGTCAGTGGAGACCAGCTTCCGACAGTGGCAGCAAACCCAAGCCTTCACCAATGTCATCACTGGACAGTAGCAGTGTAACAGTACACAAAATATCATGGGTCGCTACGTGGGTTCACAGTTCTGTATGTTATCGGTAGAGCGAAAACAAGAATAACAAAACATTAAACTGCTTATTTTTTTAAGAAAAATTTAAACGGGCCGTGCATGTGATTCTTAAAGTCTGTAATACTGCTGCAACTGGCTACTAAAAAAAGAAATGATTACGAGTATGGCTGCTGCTTTTTAAAACACCAATGGCATTTATTAATAGAGTGTGGATACCTGGTTGGACTGGGTTCGGGTCAGGTTCGGCTGGGCTTTCTGTTTGATTTTTTACGCTGCTCGTGCCCGTAATTGAGTAAAACCTCAAGCTTGGGTCGGGTTCGGAGACAAAACACAGAATGCCTGTTGGGTTCAGGTCAGGCTCAGTAAGTTTTTTCTCGAGCAGCACTCGCACATTTGTTATTGCTTTAGCCTGTTTTGAATTGCTAGCGAGAGAGATGCTTAAATGTCATGGGGCGCTGGGTTTGCACTGCGGTGGAAACACGGAGTTTCAAATTGGGGCACACCGCTGCACCCCTGTAAGACATAGTGTGGAAAAAAGATCACACATGTATGCACAAGCTTGTTTTTGCTCCTATAGTCCCCCTGTACATCAATGCAGCATGCGATGCACATTGTGTTTTTGCAACAGAGCCAAGTGCAGTAGAATAATTGAACTCAAGATGAGTTAGGTGTTGACCCTACAGCAGAACTGCTGCTCTTATTCACTGCTGACTCAGTCATTTCAGTATCAAACCCCCCTGACACATTCCCCTCCTCACGCATGTCCTAAAACTCTGGACAAATATTTTCTGAGGAAATAATGAAATTCCTGAAATTATTAGGAAGAGGGACCTTATATCATCTGCTCCCTCTGTGTCCTTAGACCTGGCCCCAGTCAGTGCCCTCAGTTGCTCCCGCGCTGGTCTGAAAAAAGCATTCGCTACACTGAACCTTTTATTCCCATACTGTATATTAAACGTCTGTTTTGAGGGAACACTGTGTTTTCACTGAGCCGCTCCTTGTCCAACTTGTAATTTGAGGAAGGGGACTCGTCCAACAAAGGTAGTAGAAATGTTAAGACACATTTCGTGTTGCTGCATAGGAAATGTGCATTTGGCGGTAACGTTAGTCGGCCCGTCGCAGTGGGAGAATCATCTCAGTAGGCTAAATTCCACCAGAGCGCTGCCAGACACCAGCGTTACTGCCTTTAAATCACCTCGTTTAGGCAACGCTGAACATACGCTATGAGACAGATTGGCTTTGCACTCAAATTTCAATATTTTATGCCGACACTTGCTTTTCAAACTAAAAGAAAGAGAGCAGACTGGCGCAGCTGGTCATATTTTAAGAGCGTGTTTAATGCATTAAAACTAGTAGAATGAAATAGATTTTGCAGGTCTGATAAAGTCTGGACTCCAAATAAAATGGTCTGTTGATCTAAAAGAAGTGATCTAGTGAAATAACAGAAGCAGCTACTGAAATTTAATAAATACTGGCCTATGAAGAGACTAGTTTGAGTTTCAAGCATTCAAATGCATCAAATACTCACCATATGTCAAATTTGATCCCCCTGTAGTTTGAGATGCTGTTTTTGCAGTCATTGCCTTCGTTAACGCATTAATCATGAATAGAATTTTTATTTTTATAGAACAGTGTCAGTTTAAAACGATTAAGCACCGTAGTGATATTTTACCTTCTTGCCAGTGGTATACAAGCTTGTCCACAAAAGAAATGAAATGAATTTTTCCCAGTGGAATTCTCCTCCACCTTGTCACGTTACAACAGCGCATGACGTAGAGTAAATATACTTCATTTTGACTCAGCGCTGGAGTGGAAGAATAAATATAAATAGCACACTCCAGATTTACGCTCCTCACAAAGATCTTTCTTTGAAATGTTTTTGCTTTTATCCTTATATTTACCCGAGTTCCCTTAAGTGGGACAAATGTGTTCTTCAAAAACAGACAAAGCCTGACATTTAGTCTTAGAAAATGATGACCCAGAAAATGAAATTGCGTCAATGTTGTTAAAGGTTGGTCTGATAAAAATGATGAAAACATTGTGCAGACATGAGCTCTTATTGTCTATGTTCCATTGAACAGAAACATTTAAACATAGTATCTTTTAAAAAACATGCAACACACACAGATACGACCAGTCTGCCTCATTTACGTATATTTCCTAATAGCACATAAACACAATATATGTTCTCTATGTCATGTTGACATTGCTTTATTTTACCTTTGTGTTTATCACATAGTTGCTTTTCAACATTCATGCCCGAGTATGTGTATGATTGCAACCAACCACTTTCATCCAGTGTCAGCACAAGCAAAACACGACTCATTATTACAATATTTGGATTTGATGTGTAGATGGACACCATTCACAAAATAGTGCCAATAGCCTGCAGTTTATTTGTTTTACGGTCAGATAATCCGGTGTAATGTTTTATAAGTTAGTGCATGTTTAACACAGTGAAATCACGAGTGTACTCCTTTTTTCTTTTTGGGAGGAAACTTAATCTTAAAACTTAATGCACTTATAATCTTATGATCCAAGCACATCCCAAAATATTAGGCGAGCAAGTGGGTCACACAAAGTAGGTCAAAACATCCAAAGAGGATCTAATTTGTGATAGTAAGGCCAATGTCATGTTTTGTTTTCTGATAAACTCCTGTTTTCCGTATCCATCGTGCGTCTTATACCCAAAGCCTCGGAAAGCCAGAGGAAATGAATAAACTGTCACGTCAGCATATGCAACAGATTATCGACTCCTCCGAGAGATGCCTGCAGCTCGCTGATGCCGTTTGCCAGGACCACCAGCCAGGCTCATGGAGAAACCTTGTTTGATGTGTTCATATAAAATGAATGACAGTTTCACTGCTGGGAAGATATCTCATTGTGTTGAATGATTGCAGTCATTACAGCTGCCGTTAGTGATTCCAGAGCCGAGACAAAGCCTAGAGTCATGGGTGGGGAGGCCTCAGAATACCTGAACGACCCACTGAAAAATCACGCTGACTTGGACGGCGGATCTGAGATTTCATCATAAAAAATAAAGCTAAAAGACGATCATATGCCAAGACTGATTGGCCACTGTACATCAGATACACACGCCCAGAGAAATGTTCTGCAAACTGCTCACGTTAAACACAATATTCCGTTCTCTGATAAAGGAATATTTGATACCAAACAGTTACTGAATAAAGACCACCCCCTAATAATACTTATTTTGAGCCACCCAAAAAAATGTAATTAATCAAATAAAAAATCCCTGCATCTATCCCCTTAATTGAATCCACCCCAAAAGTGAATGTGTTCTTCCTTGGCCAATACCCCGCCCTTCCCTCACGTTTCAAGAAAATGGGTTGAGTAGTTTTTGCGTAATCCTGCAAACAGACAGACGAACAGACAAACAAGAACGAAAGCATGACCTTGGTGAAGGTAATAATAAGGACAAAACAAAAACAGAACTAGTTTAATATTTATTGCGATGCTAAAACCTTCTCATGTAGCATAAAACGGTATTGAGTACATTTAGGGCTAATGTGAATATTATAATATGTAATATCAAATATCATATATGCATATAAAACACCCAAGCAGGAGTTTATTCCACACATAAAATGAAAAGGGTCATTTTATTACAGTGCAGCTTGTGAGATGTGACAATATTAAAATGTCCCAAACTCTCACCACTAAAGCCGATTTATTCCCAGCAGCACCTGTTTGTTCCTGGTGTTCCTTGTGGTGACATCTTTAACTGTTTGTTGAAATCAAGAATTACTACGCTCAAGAGAACCGAGGCAAAACAACGTGCTGGTTAGTGCGTGATTCATTGTCCTCCGACATAAAACATCCGGCATCACTATGCAGACAAAAACATTGTGGCTTAGCTTTAAGTGTCTCCACAAATGGGAACCCAACCCAAAGAGCATTACACGTCCGTAGCTGCATATTTAGGGTATTGAACTGATGACATGCCTCCGCACTTCCGAGACAACAACATCTCGGCTGTAATCTCCCTCGCTGTCGAACAAGTCAGCAGGAACCGCAGTCAAACTGAATGGAGTGGGAAGGGATGATTTAATGGGTTAAAATTGTTAACAGAAAGCCATTATAAAAGTTCTTTAAGCGCCATTTATAACTGGTGCACGACGGCTGAGCCAGAGCTTCTAGCCACAATATTATCAAAACAATCTGTTGGTCGTGTCCAAATGAATGTAGTTTTGAGATATTCACACTACAAGATGGTTTGTGGTGAAGTCAACCTTGATGCTCGTCTCCAAAATAAATATTCATCATCTTTGGCAGAACAAGGGGAGAACAATGGAGTATTATGGAGTATTGGAGCCATGTTAAAGACGAAAGAATCTGAGATTACGAGAATAAAGTCGTAATTGAGAAGAAACTCGTAATACCATGAGAATAAAGTCGTAATATTTGAGAAAGAAATCGCAATTTTTATGAGAATAAAGAAAAACTCCACTCCTGGATCCAAGATCTTGAGCCAATCCCATTGTGAAACTATGAAACCCCTTTAGATATCACGCAGATGGACCCAAACATTTCCTCCTCCATAAAACAGGCCAATTCCTTCATGTCTGTGCTTCTTTCTTTCTTAAACACTCGTTTCAAAGTCCGGATATCTTGATAATGTGGTGCTGATGTGACAGAAGATAAAGTATGAGTAATTCGTTATTCTGCGTCTGTGCAGCGAATCTGTGTGAAAGGAGAGTCCGGGTAACTTTGTCCGGAGACAGGTCATGTCTGAAAACGACAAAAGAGTGGTTAAAACCTTATGATTCCTCTTCATTCTGATGGTTTAGCAGCCATTACCAATACAATTAGAATACATTCAACAAGAACCTAAATCTGAGCCCTGTATTATTGAACAACAACACCACATATGTTCGTTTTTGGCTAGAAACACTGTTGCTATTTGCTTAACTTTGTGAAATGTGCATTCACTAGACAGACTCTATCCTAAATGTAGAGCAATTACCTCAGTGTGAAATACTTTCTTTCTCTCTTTGCTTTCCAGGGCCTATTTGGATGTGAAAGAGCTAAAAGAGATTCTGCATTTGGACGGCTCGACTCACCTGAACGTCTTCTTTGCCAATTCCACTGATGAAGATCTGGCGGGGGTTGCCACTTGGCCGTGGGACAAAGAAGCCCTCACACATTTAGGTAGGAGACAGATAAAAGCACAGACGTACAAGCATGCACATGCATATTCTTAAACACATGCACACATCCTTTCAGGTTGTTGATTTTGAGTAATAACAGTTCAAGCCCCGAGCAGTGTCTACTGTCTTCATTGCGGTTCTAACAAGGAAGGAGGTGATAATGAGGCTGAGGAGCCCCATGAATAATGCATTGTCTGAATCTTACTCCAGTTCCACAGTTACTTCACACTACAGTCGGAATGGACATTCGTGTTGCGTGAACTCATTGGAGTGTTTGCAATGTTTAAAATGTGCGTGGGTGTCTCTTTCCTCTGTCTCTCACCAGGCGGGATTGTGCTGAACCCGTCCTTCTACGGCACCTTCGGTCACACCGACACGATGGTCCACGAGATCGGTCACAGCCTCGGCCTTTACCACGTGTTTCGAGGCATATCGGAGACCGAGTCGTGCAACGACGCGTGCCTGGAGACCGAGCCCTCGATGGAGACCGGGGATCTGTGCGCCGACACCAACCCCACTCCTAAGTACAAAGGTTGCCACGATCCCGAGCCGGGCAACGAAACCTGCGGCTGTCGTCATTTCACCCACACGCCGTTTAACAACTACATGAGTTATGCAGGTGAGATGGGGCCTCCGCATGTGTTTTGCCTCTTTTCCTGGGCAAATTGTTACAGTTGATACCTCTCACATGCACAAAACAGACATCGCTGTGGAGGAATGTGTTGGGTCTGTGTGCACACTGAGACAAGTGAGGAATTTAGCGGGGACCTTTCAAGTGAAAAAACATAGTGGGAGGCACATCCGCTAATGTCACTCCTTTTGTGCGACTGTTTTGATGCCAGAGTTGATTTTATTAACGCGATCGGACTGGTGGAATAATTTAATACCCACTTCCTTGTCCTGTCACATCTCATCTCACCCTCCTTCACCTGCAGACGATGCCTGCACGGACTCCTTCACACTGAACCAGGTGGCCAGAATGCACTGCTACCTGGACCTCATCTACCAGACCTGGCAACACTCCTCCAAACCCCCTCCGGTGCCAATGCCGCCACAAGTGGTCGGGCAGCATCATAACTCCATCAACCTGGAATGGTTTCCACCCATTTCCGGACACTTTTACGACAGGTGAAATAAGATGGCAAAAAGACACTGGTGTGTATCGTGATATGTAGAGTCGAGAGGGATTCATTGTGTTGATTATAGTGTAATATAACATTAAATGAGTTGTTTACAGTCTAAAACCGGAAGATGAAACCTTTGCCGCGTAATTTCAATTACTGCAACCATTTTTATACGTGTGTAAGTAACGTGTATTTGGCCTGTATCTAAGTTGGTTGTTGTGCTTGTGTGTTGGTTTCCTAGAGAAGTGGGATCAGTGTGTGATAAATGCACTGAGGGGAGAGTTCTGCTGCAGTACGCCTCCAACTCCTCATCGCCACGGCCGTGCGCACCATCTGGACACTGGTCCCCGCGAGAGGCTGAAGGTACACTACACAGTTACATGGTGCCCATACAGGTTGTTAGGTTCCAATGGCGTCCGACAAGTTGTGCAGTTCTTTGGCAAATGAATCAAATACTGTGCCCTCCTTTATTCTTCGCTGTGTACCGAATGTCGGCCTTAAGTCAGTATCTTGATTGCAAAAAGCTGTTTCTACTTAAAGCAAATTCATTGCAAAAGCCACATCCACCTTTTCATCTGCAGTTTACCAAACGATAACACGATTTGAGGTTTCGCTCTTTGTGCATCGGAGTATTGACTCAGAAAATCAACAACGATTTCGGTCGACTGACTCAACCCAGAAACATGCAAATGACTCACTGGTTCATGACACTTGGGCCGTGGGACAACACGGACGGATCGCGGAGGTCGCTTCCCAGTGGACGGTGCTGTATGGTACCGCAATTCCCATACGCGGGCTCTGGCCCAAGACGGAGGTTAAAGATCACGTCTTAGCTGTAATTCCCCATTTAGCCTAACTCTCACTTGATTTGAGTGCAATGAATTCCCAAATTAGTTGGATTTTTCCTATTCTCGTCCTGTTTGTAAAAACATATTAGAACATGCTATACTGGGACAGGCATCCGGGATGAGGTAATTATGTTACAAAAGTAGTTGTTTTCCGATCTGTGTGGCTCTGATCACTCTGTGGTTCTGGCAATGGCAGCTTCAGGAATACTCTGGGATACTGGATATTATGCAGAAAACTTTGCGCAGCTATTTGTGCATGCTGTTGTTCTCCCATATTATAGACTTCCTAATAAACTCAGACATGTAAAAAAGTATGGAGATCTGTAAAGGACTGAAGTGGTCTGAAGTGAGGACAGATTGTGGAAATTAGGATTGATATCGACACATGGAGGTGTAAACAAATGGATTAATGTAAGCAGTGTACCAGTATGTAAGTTACTAGGTACCTTATTTTTTTATGGTGAAATAACCAATTGTCTCAGGAATATTTTAATTTAGAATCTCGAAGTGATTACAACTTTAAAATTGTTCCAAAAAAATGATTTTCTTTCTTACCTTTTCCTACTTTCCACTTTTCTATTTGACCAGAAGTGTAGAATCAGTGGTCGTAGACGTCCATGCATTTCCTGCAATTCGTGCAACCATTTGATGGCTTCCTGTAAACTCTAGCACAGAATTTAATGACTAATAAGTATGTGTACGCTCAGCCTGCAGCGCAGCATATCTGAGACCGTGGAACCCGCACATCACTGTAAGGTCATGTAGCGAGTCCGACCAAAGTCTATTATCCACACATTATCCCACGTTTAAATCTCAAAAGCTGACAGGCCTTTCATTGTTTTGGCCCTTAGGCTCTGGAACCATCTTCCTCCATATATCAGATCAACTAAATCTGTCAGCTGCTTCAGGCAGCAACCAAACTCATTTTTATAGAGCAATCTCTTATTTGTGTGGGAATGTCGTATTGGTGTGGTACCCTGACGTCTATTTAACCATGTATTTGTTTTAGATATTATGTGGAATCGTACATCTGCATCTGTACTTTCTGCTCTGTGAACCATTCAAAGCTTTATTTAATAACGAGTGTTTATACGAGGGAAATTATAACGATAATTCCTGCAATAACAAGCAAGACACATTTTACATGAAATACCTGTGTAAACTAAGTCAACAAATATTACTAGTACTTCAACTATATATGTATTAAATCATCAATGATCACATAATCACATAACAATAAACAAAAAAAATGTTTAATCTGACTCAGCTGATAATCAAAGATATATATTTTTAGTTTGGACAGGCACCCTTTCAATCAAACTTAAAAATAGTGCACTTTTGGTAAAACCACCATCTTTCCGCTGACGAGTGTGATAATAAGTTGATAAAAATCCAGATACCTCCTTATTATGTTAATCTATTTTGTCTGTTACCATGAAACTAAATGTCAAAACAAATGGGTAAAAACACCAAAAACCCAGTAACAGTAAATTAGATATGACTCAACAGCATTAATAATAACAATGAAATATCACTTTGCCAAAGAGTCGAATTTGTCTCTGTCTCTGGTTCTGTCGCTTCGAGTCTGAGTGTTTTTCTCCCTGTGTGTGTGCGTGTGCGTGTGCGTGTGCGTGTGCGTGTGCGTGTGTGGACGCTCTATAGATTCTGAAAGCACTCAACCTTGTCCTCACAGTGTGTGTGTGTGTGCGTGCGCGTGTGTGTGTACCAAAGGCAAGTCTGGGCTTGTCTAACACGCTGTGTGTGTAAACTGTACTCTATTTTCCCTCTTGGAAGGGGTCCCTGTTTGTGGCTGCTCCCCGTTCCCTGTTAACTCTGCCTGGGCCAGCTTCTCACTGGATACCACAGCTGCCGGTTCCTGCTGTGATTGTGCATATGTGTCTCACAGTTTCTAATTTCCAAAAGACATTCTGGCAAACGTCTGCCCCGAGGATTTTGTAAACTGAAGTATTGGCGTATTAACTATTGGAATAACATCCTTATATTGTGGAGAAAAAAAAAAAAGCATTTGTGTGACCGTGCATGTGTGTCTACATCAACATCCATGCATATGTATGGCACCTGTTACTGAAGGACTTGCCGGTTGTGTCCTCACACTACTTGACTGGGAAACACTGCCGTGGTCGGAGAGAGCCAAAGTACTTCTCATAAATCTTTACTACTGTATGCCCTGGAGAAATATGGCAAGGGGGGAGGGGGCAAGAATGAGAAAAAGGGCAAAAACACACATGGATATGGATTCAGGGAGAGGGGGTAAGAAAGGTTGGGAGGGGTGGAAACCACCCAAGATAGTTAAGAGAACTGCATGTAGTTAGTGACATTCACAAGGGAGGATCCTGAGTTGATTGAAAACAGCAGTGTGCGTGAATGGAAGTGAAAGGTCCAGGATGTATATGCTCACTAGCAGATGTGTGTGGGACTGTGTGTGTGTGTGTCTGTGTGTGTGTGTAGCGCTACATGGATACATATCCCTGTTATTTTGTGAGTGCACATGGAGGTGCACTTACAAAATAACGCCCTCAATGTACATTTGCAACGTACGGAATGCACAAACTGTTTTCCAGTGGGTAAATATGTATGGATTTACTCAATAAGTCTTAACAACAAACATCTGTGTGTTTGAACAAGCACAGGTCCAAGACATTATTAGAATCCTTCTCGAAATAAATATACGCTGGTTTTATGGGATAGGAACAAGGAAAATCATAATCCATTAGGGAAAAAAACATTCATTAATGAAATGATTAAGAACATGAGAAAGTAATGGGATATGTGGCCGTTCCTGACACATTGATGGGATCCCTATGTTTAATATACTGTGTCAGATTGTTGTATCCCGCAACTGGTTTTTTTCTGAAACTACCCCGAAACGCGGAAAAGAGAGTTTTATCGTCTTTCCTGCCAAGTTCAAGCAAAGTGCACGGACCCTGTTTGACAAAATGACCTAATGTCTGCTTTAGCTGAGTGAATATTTATTTAACTATAACATTTACACCCCTCATGAACATTTAACTTTACAACGCACAGAGAAAAAAGGCACAAAACTCCCTTCACAAAATCTGCTCCCTTCTACCCTCGCTAGGCGGTAACATTACCCGCCAAGTCAAATACTGTGGACTTGATTATTGATTTATTATTGCCATCGTCTGGTAAACGTAGGTTTACTCAAATAAACATAATCTGTTTTGCCGCTCATGATTTTCCTTGGCTCCCTTCACCTGTTCATAATGGCATCATGTTCGCTCCTTCATTAAACAACTCTGTGGGGATGTATACATGTGTAGCACCTGTGTCATCTGGTCCGTACGTCTAAAGTGAAACACAAATGATACGACAGATTAACCTCTGACGTGCCGCGAACGCAACGCGATGTGACAACGATTCCCAAGCTGCATAGTGTCTGTTGCCTTCATGAAGTGGATCTGTGAAGTGCCTCCCTGTGTGTGTGTGTGTGTGTGTGTGTGTGTGTGTGTGTGTGTGTGTGTGTGTGTGTGTGTGTGTGTGTGTGTGTGTGTGTGTGTGTGTGTGTGTGTGTGTGTGTGTGTGTGTGTGTGTGTGCGCGCGCGCGTGCGTGCGTGCGTGCGTGCGTGCCAGGGCAAAAAGGGGGCTGGATGGGGGTAGACGTCGGCCTTCTGAGCGAGGAAGTGTGTAACAGTGTTTGACAGTGACTCACCAACGGTGAGAGAGAAAGCCAGAGACTTCCTAGAAAGCATCAGCCGTGCATGCCTGGACACGTCCCTGTGTGTTTATCCATCCACCTAATATGGAAGATTATTATTGGATAAGGGACAGGCGTCTGCAACTCCTCATTTTTCGTCTGATTTCCGTAATCCGTGTCAAACTTGGATCGCTGACTTCAGAGCAGATCAGTGTCTTTTGCTCCACTTTTGCATTAAAAGGAATAAGTGTTATTGCAGTTGCTGATTAACGAAGTCTCGCTCTACTTTTGCCACATCATCTAGAAATATGCTGCTTATTATACTATTGTAAATCGCTATGAACTGTTGTGGAATCTGCTAAACCTTTTAAACTCATGTAGCTACAACATGAAACTGGACATTTCCCTATATTGCATTTCGTTGTCTCGCTCGTCTACAACACAAACACATGCCCTGGAATCGTTTTTGACAGAAGGCAGTTTTTCTGGACGTCTTCAAAACGGAAGGAGTTGAAAGTCACTAACTTTAACACAAATTGCTTATATTCTCTTCCATTGATGGTTAGTTCGCTTTTATTGATTCTCTTCATTTTATTTAAAGCTTCATTTACATCCCCTGACACCAGAAGCAGAGCTGGGTGGTGCACCAATTCAACCCCTGTTAAGATGACCTGGTAATGTGACACTAAACTAAACACAGCCACTATCATCCGCTCTGTGATTATTCCAAGAATCTTTAGAATCTCGAATAGGAGAAACGTCTTTATTTGCAATTGAATCAGATTTATTTTTCTCCATATATTGTCTATTACACGCAACACACATTGAGGTCCACGCCTGATATTCCATAGTTCAGTTGTAATCATTTGCTCATCCCCAAAATTACAATGAATTGTAACCTTATCTCATTTGGCCAGACCTCTACCAGGGCTCTGATATGGACCTGATACCGAAGAGGTTAGAGAACACAGACACACCGGCTCGTGTTGAACTCAGCACCGATTAGACTGCAGTTCGGCTTATTTTATTTCGCTCGCTTCTCCTATAATGGTTGTTTTTGTCGACAGGCAAATGGGATCATCTTATAATAAACAGAGAATGAATGGCTCGTATTGAAAGCTCAGGTCTGGATGGTTCAGTCACCCAGAGCCCCCCCCCCCCTCTGTAAGGGGATTATAGGTCAAAAACCTCAGAGCTTTTTGTGCAGTAGTTAGTAGCTGATATAAAATTGTTGGAGGTCTGTGAAATTTAGTATGTGGAATATTTTGTCACAGTGAATCTCGATTACCTGTTAACCAGATCATTACATTGTCGTTCTTGTTTTCACACATTGTGTCTTGCCAGCCGTCGCTACATCTTTGCAGGTTTCAGATAAATTCACTTTGCCTCAGGTTACACAGTGGATGACACCCCTATTCTGTCTCCTCTTAAATCTCCGACCGCATCGGCAACAGCGCCAGAGCAGGAGTATGGGCCCATCATAACAGCTGACATTACAAAATATTTTCAGTGGCTACGGCAGCTTTTCCTTGCAAACTCAATGAAAACGTACCCGTAAAGCCAGCACTACATGAGCTGAGCAAGAAAAAAAAAAGCCAAGCTCTTGGAGTATCTCGGTTCATTCTCTCCCAGCCTCCCCTCTCCCCGTCGTTCTCTCTGCCCCCTTTTTTCTCTCTTTTTCTTTATTTCACCTCCACTCTGGCCACACACACACTTACAGTACAATAATAAATGTGTTGAGATAATGTGGCTTGGAAACCATATTCAGTCCTCACTTGATTAAACACTGGAATTTTGCATGGTGCCCAGAAATGAGGTTAGCAAATGGCTTCGTTGGTTGCCAGCTTGGAAATGCACAAAAGGAAATTGAGGGAGAACATAGTGTCTGCCTCTCGCTGGCTTCTAAAAGTGCTTGATGAATGTTAGTGTACGTCACTTGGGATAATGCGAGTTAGCTGTGTGTGGACTCCAAATATGGCTGGAGTGTGACTGTTAGAGGTTGTAATGACTGGCTGAAGTGAGAACCCTGCGCTGGGCCCCTCTCAGAAGGTACACACCTCAGCTCTGCCTTTCCTCTGCACATGGACTCACAATGAACTCTCAGTTTCACCTCTACCTTAATGCCGCAAGAAATGTAGATGCATTAAAATGACCATCGATGCAAATTCCTCCTGTCAGCACTCATAAAAACAGGACTTTTCTGCATCGCTTGTATTCATCATTAACTATGTCTTTATGTAATTTAACATTCGTTCCTGTATGTGTAGGAAATTAGACTGCTGACTCTCCATATTGTGTCTGATTTCTATTTCGTGTCGTGCTGTTGTATCGCCAAGGAGGTGACGCTAACACCCTGGTCTGTTTGTTTGTTTGTTTGTTTGTAAGCAAAATTATGCAGAAACTTGGTGGAACCCTTAAATTTTGATGCAGATCTGGATCAGGAGGCAGATCCAGCAATTACTTTTCACTTTCTTTGATATTGCATGATCGGCTTTTTCAAGATTTTCACTATTCTCCCAGGGAATTATTCATGGATCTTGATTTTTTTTTAAATCAGGCAGATTCCTCTAACTGGTATCTATGAGAGTGTGAAATTTGATGCAGCTTGATTGACCTGAAGGAGACTGCTGGGCCATGTGACTCTACTGAGTGCCATTCTTGTTTGAAGTGTCTTTGTTGTGATTGCACGTTGTGTGTGTGTGACACTGTGTATCCTTTTGTGATTATATCCCACAGGCCCTCCAGATGTGGAGCAGGCTTGTGAGCCAAGTGTGCGCACCTGGAGCCCCAATGCAGGGATCGAGCAAGGCGTCGTCGGCCTGTCAGAGTGCCCTCTCCAGGGCTGCATGCTTCAGCTGGAGTTCCCTTACCCGCTGGTGCCAGACTCTCTCACCGTGTGGGTCACCTTCTTCAGCCCTGATGAAACGGCACTGCCAGCCATCCACAACACCTTGCTGTTGACCGTCAGCGGGAACAACATTTCATTGGGCCCCAGCAACGTCTTCTGCGACTCCCCGCTGACGTTGAAGCTGGACATCGAGGAAGAGGTGTATGGGGTACAGTTTTTCACCATGGAGCAGCATCTAGAGATTGATGCCACCCTCTTGGCATCCAAGCCAAACTGCATACTTTGTAGACATTGCCAACCGCTGCGCTACCGCCTGCTGCGCCAGCCGTCCTTCACCCACGCACCACATGGTCTGATGCTGAATGAACCTACCCGCCGATTTACAGACAGGTGAGTGATGCGGTAGGTGAACGTCAGTCATGACTTACTGACGGTGTCAGCAGCATGCATACAACTCACCAAGTTCTTCCCGATATTTCTGTCAACTGTAAGTCTGTTCTTTGTCAATTTTTCTGAACATTCGCCCCCCCAGCATAGAAAGGAGGCCAATGCAATGGTTCGGACATGCTTTGGCTTGAAACAATAGTTTTTACCCAGTTTATTTTAGTCATCTAAAATTGCTGAGCGGTTACCTCTTAGCTTCCTGCTTTCGTGTGATGTAATTAGGGGTTTTAGACACACCAGTTAGTAGGTGTTTATTTATCCGTGGAAACTATCCACAAAAATATGTTTTTGTAATATCAGATATCCTTTTCAATACCCCTAGGAGCACTCGCAGGCCTCCACTGCTTCTGCAGTTTCAAATCTGCTGCCCAACATTTGTTTCCTATGTCACAGGTCAATCGTTGCTCACATTTGTTTTTTCCCATGTTCCATGAAGCAAGGGCAAACAGATGGCTTGTTGAAGGTATTATCTGCACACTGTGGTGAGAGTTTAGTGCTTTGCTTTCATGGAATGTGCTGACTCGATAAAGATTGTGCTATACATGGCACTGCTGCGTGTTATGCCATCTCACTATCGTGCTGTCAGCGAGGTTCACATGAGAAGGAAAGTGCTTGATAAGAGGCGAAAGGGTGAGTATGCATGTTATGCAAGATGGAGTGATGATACTTAAGTTCCATAAAGTGTCTGTACACAACTTCTTGGTTGAATGACAGTGTCTGTGGAAAGCTGTCTGCAGTGGAGATGTATTTATTTGGGGGTTTTGGCACACTTCAGTGATTACTGATGTACTGTAGGTAGTTTTACTGCTGTGGTATATTTCACTAGCTGTGGTTGCATTCCAGTGGTGGTGGTCAGTGGCACTGGCTGCCTATTTTCTGTTGTGAGAGCATATGGGATCTTGTCTCTGTTGGATGGTCAGAGGAGTTTTATAGCAAGGATGTGTGTTCCAGCCATCAACTCTTTAACGGATTCAAATAAAGAATAAGTGTACAAAAACATATATAGCAGTATTTTTCATTTACAACAGTTTTGGGAGAGAAAAAACATTAAATTGTGCAGTTTCAAAAGTTGAAGGAAGAAGTTAAACCATAAAACTGAGATAGAACATTAATGAGATTGTGTGCACTTTTTGTGTTTTCAGTTACTCTTGATTATTGATCAATGCTTGGATACTGGCTATATATTGAGTTAGCTTTGGGCTCTGTTTGTATATCATAGCAAGCTAATGATTATTTCCATTATTGGTTGATCTGCCCGTTGATTTCTCTCTGTCTTTGTCAGAAATAAGGGAAAATGGATGTCATGATTTGAAGATTTGAAGAACGAAGAGTCAGACATGTGCTAGATGTTATATTCTTTGATGTGACTTTGATGAGGCATTATAGCCTCAGGCTAAGATAATGCTTCATCACACCCACTGTCTCACAAACAAACATAGCCTTTGACATGGTGAAATGAAGAGCAAAGTTCACCCAGATGTTTTGGCATGCCACAAATCCAATGTTAAGTGCTTTGTTTGATGGTGGAGGTCCAGCTGCTGAAGTGCTTTTGTTGACCACACAGTATGATGCTTCTTCTTGCAGCCTGTTCCCATTGGGCTGAATAGAACGATGAAGGTGTCGATGAGGGGGGTAAATGACCTCCCACTGTCAGGCCACTGGCCTTCACCTAAACAGGGGCATGCCAAGTCAAGATGAACAGCTGACATCTTGGCTCCATCCATGGATGGTGGTTTGTTTGGAATGGCTCAGGGCTGGGAGGTCAGGGTGACAGAGTAAATTATGGCAGGGAGTAAAAAGGGTGATGTGAAGAGGAGACGCTGGGGTGGAAGGTTGGACTAGTTGGGGGTAAATCATTGCGAGGGTCGAGGGGCAATAGGTGAGGTGGAGAACATTAAGGGGTTGAGAAAGTATGAAGGGAGAAGGTTGGAAGGTTGGGGTAGTTTGATCCCCTCCCGCTGAGGCACCCGAGCCCATGGGCTAATCCTCTTCCTGGGGTGGGTTTCAGAGCTGTCATTCAGTCAAAGGCTATCTCAGGGCTGACCTGAAAAGACATCTCAGCCAACACAGAAAGAGGGCAGCTCCCCCAGCATCAATACTACCCCACACCCCCTCTGTTATTGGACTCTGCGCTGGTTCTTCCTCATTATACCCTCCATCGATCCCCTCAGCTTCTCCATTGACAAGTCTGCTGCTGCTTGAGAACACAGTCAAACTTAACATACTTTTCAAAATAAGGTACAAGTTTTGCTTATTTATATATTTTTTATGTTTCACACTTCACACTAACCCTAACCCTAAAAATGTGTGTCTTTCAGGCTAACTGAACAAAACAACTATGTAATAATAATAACAATAAATTCTAGCCTCTCAATGTAGTTGTAGGTTACATCGTACAAAGTAGTTATTTGAGCTAACCTTGGTTTAATGCTTTGCTGTTACAATGCAGGGTCATTGGCAATGTCAATAGTATTAAACCGTATTAATTCTAAATATGATATTAGTAGTTTAACTTTAAGTGCCATTAAAAAATCTACATTTTAAATTAAGTATTGAGGTTTTGGCATCCCTTTTTATTTCCCCATAAAGTTTAATTTCCTCTCATCGGCTACTGATTTAACTTCTTTTCGGTAATTTCTTTTTTCTTCAGGCCAACTTGTCCCTGGCATCATACACCTCTGCTTCTTTATATGAAATGAGTCCTGTGTAATCCTCCCAATTTGAACCATATTCATGACATCCCGACAGAATGGATGTTTTATATATTTATGTAACGTAACATAACATAGAGGCCTTCATATAGCCTTCTTTAAATGCACTTGCTTGTAGATCTAAACTTCTATTTTGTAGGTGTAAAACCGATAGCAGCGAAACCTCAAATGCTTGTCAGCTGCCTCCCTGACAAAAGGAGCATTGCACTGTTTGTTGTTCTTGCAGGCTCAATCTAAGAGTTTTCCCCAACTTTCTGAAATTTATCTGCTTTTCTCATCTGGGATTGCTCAGCCAAGAACAACAAGCAGCTACAGAACGGAAACACATCCATATGCATGCTCACACATAAGCCTAGTGCACACACGAGTGAAGGCAGGAACACACACACACACACAGATGAGCACCGACGCACAGTAACGCTCTTCTTGGTCTCAGTAGCACATACTTTCGCACATGTTTCCATGTGTAATCACCTGGTACTATCAAAACACCTTTGAAAGGCATATTACGGTGCCTTGTGGCTGGCTTTGAGCGCGAGCCAAGATGAAACCTTGATTCCTACAGGGGTCTTGAGTAGAATGTCTGATTCCACAAAGATGCACCAATTATGAAATATTATCACGTGACACCTTGTCTGTGACTGGTAGGAGTTCCATATCAGAACAGTTGTATAGCTTATAAAATCAGTCACAGATGAAAGTGTGGTTTTATGAATTCTGGGTGTCTGGCACAAGTCATGTGTATCACTGGATCGTATCCATCACATACACTTGTGTCTCAAACCATTGTACCACATCAAAAGTTTGTACCACATCAAATGAGACGGAAAGAAGATGCAGGTTATCAATTATTTTTCGCAAATATTCTGTACATTAATGTCCCTGCCATTCAAAACGTTGTTCTTACACTGTATATCCAGCAAACCCAGTCCTAAGGGACAGAGAATTCCTGCAATACTTCTGCACCACTTTTTCATTCTCTCGCTCTTTCATTCTTCCCCGCTGCCAACAGCAGCCGAACGCAGCATGGCTGTTAGCAGTGAGGTCAGGAGAAATCAAGCATGCACCTAATTGGGACCAGGTTGAAAGCCACATTTAAACAGTTGTTATCACGCTATGAGAAGTAGCACTGTTGACCCTATAGAACCAAAGGTCCATTATGACACCCAGGTAGCAGCAGAGCTGTCAGGGTTAGGGTTAGGGGTTTAGGCTTAACCCCAACCCTCTTCCATAATCTAATCATCTTGTAGTTGTTAAGCAACGTTTGATGGAGGAATGCCTACCTTTGTGTTTGCTCTGTGTTGGTTAAGCGCATGGGAAAGACTGTGGTCTGGTTTAATACAAAATGAGTTCACAGTGTCTTCACAACACAACATGTTTATTTACATTCAAACAAAACCATAATCTTTCCTTAAGCTTAACCAAAGTGCTTTTGTTGCCCAAACCCAACCACAGTCAGGGCCATGGATGTGAATCCCGCTGTCTGGCAGCAGAGACAGCTGTGCCCGCTGTGACCCTCACTACTCGCCGATCATAAATGTTGCACTTTATACAACTAACAAAAAAACATACAAGAAAAAAAAAGTTTCCTCTGAATGTAACCAAGGCAGCAATTATGCTGCCACCACAACATAATTAGGAAAACATTTTAGGTTTGTATGAATGAGACAGGGTTGACGAGGGTTGCCGTGCTGTTGGACCAAACAGGTAGGGTTCAGCAATTGTTGCTTTTAACTAAAAGAATGACCCTGAAATGGAGAGAAAAATTACATAAAGCTTTAACAGCTTCGTTCTAGAGAAAGGTGTTGGGTCCGGTTAAATAAAACGTTTGCAGTATAGGCTGCTGTTGGCACTACTGACTGGTTTGCAGTTCTGAGCCCCCGGGTAGACTTCCAAAAGAAAATCAGCGTTGACTGTGGACGCAAACCGCAGCCTGTGGTCTGGGAGATCGTGGTTGTGCGCTCAGTCATCCACCTCGACTTCCTCCCGAAGACTTTCTGTGGCAGGACACCAACATCATGCTACTTCCACCTTTGGTGCTGAAAGAGGGCTGTCATTATTCTTATGGGACAACAAGACATCGCTTTTCTGGTAAATCTTACGAGACATTTAGGTGTCTTTGGTGTCTAACTTGCTGAAGCAACTTCCCGTCAGATGAATCAACTGGGGAGCACTATCTTCATTCTCACTATAATTGCAGGATACCTGTGGAAGATGCATGGAACAAACCTCAGCATTTTGAGGAACAAATCACTGTTACCTCATCATACTTTCCACAGAAGCCCCTATAGATATATCTACAACTTCTCTTTACCATATTTTGGAAATCACCATTTAGCCATGCATTTTCTCATCTGTTCCTCGTTTGGTTTTTTTCTCTCTATGTATTTTTCCAGTTCTCTACATCCCCTTATCTCCTAATCACTCGGATCTAGCCACTTGTCTCTTTCTTCTTGCTTGTTCTTGCATGACCATGTCTCTCAGTGTGGCCTGATCATTCTGTGCAATTACTTTTCCGTGCATTGGATTACCTGAAGCATCATAGCCAGAAATTCTCATTATCCACTAAAAGCAAATTCTCGTACTTCCTTGCTGCAAAGCAGTATCCGTTTCTCTCTTCTTTCCGTCCATTGTGTGTGTTTGCTCTCCTCAAAGATAAAGTCTCCCACAGCTTGACTTTTCCAGGGGCTAAACTAATTCAATTAGAGGGGGCATGTTTGAGTGTAACCTGGAGTTGCACCAGCGCAGGCCCACATTGCAGAATAGGACATACTGTAGAATAAAAGAGAGTCTGTCAGGTCAAACATTTTGTGTTGATGATAATGACGCCAACATAAATATCTCATCCTAGGCACGAATTTTGCTGTGGGGAAATTCATTTTGTTACTCGATCTTTAGGTTCATCGGTTTTTATACTTGGGACGGCACAGCTAACTTGAACTTGGCCCGCTGTCGTCTGCTGGGAATGTGATGGACAAACACAGGAGAAAATGGAGAAATGAAGATGAGGGGGAAAAAAAAACAAAAGCCATGTCCCACAGTCAGCAGTGTCCTGGAGAAATCTATCTTTTCTGGTGTTAATCTTCCATTTGTGTGTCTTTCTTTGACATGGATAATGAATGCAAAAGCTTATAAACTCACATGTACACCTTTTATTCTCATATATTTGTACATGGGTATGCAGAATACCCGCTTCTTTCTTTAAACATGTCTTTTTCTCGTTGTTGTATTCAACCAAAAATGCTTCACTGGTCGCTTTGTCTTCGAGCTCATCAAAGGTTATGGCTTCCCTGAACATCACTGCAAGACTTCCTTGGTTTGATTGCTGACTTAAGCTTTGGCCTTGGGTGAAACCATTGTGGTACCAGAGCAATGTTTGCTGCTGGTGCTGCATTGCACTCACACTGGGGATTATATGGCAGCAGTTGGAATAGTGGTTTATGCCTGTGTACCCTTGTTTAAGTTTGAAGGCCATAGTTGGCAGCCTGTGTGGTACGAACAACAACGGTATTATGTGGGTATGTGTGTGCTGGCATGTACTGTATGTGTACATGTGTGTGTGTGTGTGTGTAAGTTGCTTTGTGTGGCGGGCACATGAATCCACATGTACCCTGGTATGTGAGCAGCACAGTATCCTTGCATGGTTGTCACTGCCTTTATTGCAGAGGGCATTCCATAATAAGGTCTATGGTACTTGATGGTCCACATGAAATGATCTATGGCGAACCTATTGCCGCTATTTACCCTCATTTACTTGCTCATTTTCTCTATAATGCCGACTGCGATCATTTTTGGAATCGTTAAAGTGCATTTATTCGTTCTTGCTGCTATTCTTTGATTCCAGCCCGTGTTTCAAATTGCGAAAGAATTGCAAGGACTTTGTTGTCAATAACTGTTTGTTTCTTAAGGGTTTTGCGCTCGATCTATCAAAGTTAAATATTGTTCCAGCTTGAGAAAACATCGTAAAAGAACATCGCGGCTACAGCCATAAAAATATTACACAGTATAATGTGTTCCTGTCAATTATAGATAAGGGAGCCAATTGGATTCCCTTTTGTAATCTCACATAGTTATCAGCTCTCAGTCAAACAAACGGGAGTTGGAACCAGAATAGTACATTTAAAACAATATACCACAAAAAACATAAAAGAGACTTAAGTTTTATGTCTCACAAACATAACACACAAGTTAGAATGTAACGAAATAATCTTGTTCTCTACACGACACACACACACACACACACACACTCACACACACACACACACACACACACACACTTCTAAACTTCTATTTCAGTGAGGACATTCATTGGAAACACATTCCCTAGCCCCATACCCTAAGCTTAACTATTACGACTATGTGCCTATCCCTGAGGGGGTCTTGTAGAAAAAGTGCTGTATGAATGTGTGTGTGAATGGGTAAATGGCAAAAACTGCACTGTAAAGCGTTTTAAATGGTCATCAAAACTAGAAAAGCGCAATAGAAATACAGAGCATTTAACCCAATGTTAACCCTAAACCTAATAGCAAGACTTAACCCTTGAACAGACCATTGAAAGTCGGACGTTTGGCCAAAATATTTTCATCCCGAAGGTTTTAGGCTCAAAATGGTCCTCACAAAGAGAACAAGTACACACACACAAACACACGATGTTGGGCCCAAAACTCTGAAAGCCAAAAAAAAGGAACCATGAACGAGAAACCATGACCATAAGTGACCAATCAAAACGTCAAGTGGGAAACCAAAAGTATAAGCAAAAGGAGAAAAAAAAAATCAAAAAGGAAAGAAAACTGTCAACAAGTTGCAAATGAGGGTGCTGATGGGAAAAATCTATTATCTGAGATATGAATACATAGTTAAACCTTCAAATTCTTTGTTTGCCTTTACATGTTTGGTTTGGAAATATAAGAAATGATCGAGATTCATAAAACCAAGCAACACATTTTGATACTTGATACTTATTTGATTACATCAGAGGATTATTGATTATGAGTCTAAAAAGGCCGACGCTCTGTCAGTCACTTGATCAGTGAATAACAGGATCAAGTAAACCTAGTTTAGTTAAAACAGGGATAGAATCTATCAGAGCTCTATAAATACATGTAAAGGCAAAACCTGATCAGAGAGAAAAAGTAACTTTCATGCTATAAAATAAAAAATAGCAGCACCCTCACTTGCACCAATGTTGTTTCTCAGTAAACAGCTTTCTTTCCTTGAGTTTTGTTTTGTTGCTTTGCTTATGGTTTCTCATTTACAGCTTTGATTTTTTTTGGGGGGGTTTTATGGTTTTGGTTTTCTCATTTATGTTTTTTTTTTTTTTTTCCTTTCAGACTTTTTTTTTCAGACTTCCTTATCATGGTGACTCAAGAAACCATCATGGCGACATAACACCGGCAAAGTGAGTAGTCCCCCCCCCCCCGCCCCCCAATATTTCTCCTGTCCGTTGTCTTTTCATGATGGTTCCTTGATTCGCTATGATAAGGAAACAAAACTGGACCCAACGTGGGTAAACTCAGCGACGTCAGCACAGGATACGTAGACGAGTACTGAGACAGATATTTGTATCTGCGTTGGATATAGTTCAGTTACTACAAGATTTCTACAACACAACAAACCGCCCTTTCTCCACAGGCTTGCTCCAAGTGTATTTCTCGGAGTGCGATCTATTCTTTAGCGCTGATTCTTTTTCAGTCATTTCTTCAAGGCTTCACGTAATTCCACAATACTTGAATTTAGTCTTATTTTGTATTTTCCTCTGTGCAGGGACGTGCTGCCCCATGTTGCGTACACCTACCAAGTCCAAACCATCTCCAGCCGGAGTGAGAGTGAGCCCTCCCCACCTTTGGTGCATGTACTGGGATCGCCGTACTGCGGAGATGGACGGATCCAGAGGTGACAAGCATCTTCACACACACACGATCTAGACATGTACTAAAATGCATGAAAATAGTGTATTTAATTGGATATTTACAGTGTCAGTTGGTCAGTGTGTGTGTGAGTTTTTCTAAGTACTGCTCCCTGCTGTTATAGTTCCAAAGGAGAGGAATGTGATGACATGAACTCGATGAATGGGGATGGCTGCTCCACTCTGTGCAAGAAAGAGCCCTTCTTCAACTGCGTTGGTAAGTCCAATATGGATGAGGATGATTTCCCTCAGGTCGAATGCTTGTCGACTGTTGAAGGCTGATGTGAAAACTGTTGAGCTGCTCTGAGAAAAAGTTAATTTAAATCAAATAAAATCAAATAACAATGCTATGATGTGGATAAAACAACTTAGGGACGCTCAAAAGTCCAGGAAAACATGAGAGCCTACAGTCTTAAATATGTCGAAACTGGTAACTGTAGGATAACATATGCCATATTTAGTTTAATAGTGTTTATTAATAAGGTTCTATATATATTCTACTGGTCTTAAGTGATATTTTAAATGACATGTACATGATACCTGCAACATCTATCAAGTTCAGATTTGACAAACAGCTTCTTACATAACATTTCAGGTCTGTTTTCGTCTGTGCCACGGTTTTGTTGTCGCGTTTTGGATTTGACTGGTTCTGTTTTCTGCATTCCTTCATGAAATGGATCTGCACAGTTTCTGATGAGACCCACAGGCTCACAAGTTTGTGAATGAACAGATCTGACATCTGGGCAGCTTTCATCCGAGTCCCCCTCGCCTTTCTCAAAAGCCAACAGAATAAGAATTCCATTAGATATCATAATCACTTTGACCTGTGTTTAAAAAAAAATTTTAAAAAACGAAAACAAGAAAAAAATCTGGAAATCATTATTTTTTACAAGGCTGAATGATCTTACTCTACACAGTTGAGTGGCTGGCATCTCCTCCGTTGTTTTGTTTTATGAATAGATGGATGGTTTCCTGTCCAGTTCTCCTGCTGCCTGACAATCATTTTACCCCCTGTTGTGATTGTGTGTGCGTGCGCGCGTGTGTGTGTTTGTGCATGTACAGTACATGCATGCATGCACACACATATGTGAGACTCTGTGAAGTGGCCACTTAATCCCTGTCAGATTGCTGGATGACTGCATTGGCTGTGCTGTTTTTCCACCAACTGCAGTGCTCAGGGAGGTGTGTGTAAGTGTGTGTAAGTGTGTGTGTGTGTGCCTGACACCGTCTGACATAGTTGTAGTTTTGCGCAGAAATCGGACACTATAATGACGGGACCTTCTGTCCATCTGTCTGTATTTGTGAGAGAGGGCCTGCTTGTCAGCGTGCTGGATAGTGAAATAGAGAGCTGGATGGAGAATTGACACTAAGTATACAACAGGGCCAGCGTGCTACAGTTTGGATGAGCTTTAATAGGCTATTCACACGATTGAGCCGAATTATATCTGGAATTAATGAATTCGACAAGTTCTTTTCACATGACCCCACCTGGCCTTACAATCCCACTGGCTATGTTTGTAGGGCTCCGAGCCACAGTAAACACAGGTGCAGATAAAGCATAAAGGAAATGTAATATGATTTTCTTAAGCCATATTCACATTTTCCTTCTGTCACTGGAGTAATAGTTTTGGATCGTTTTATTTCTTTGCCCTGTTTGAACATTTTTAAAATGGTTGTAGGCAAAGGTGCTTTTATGAGATACATAAACAATCAAAAGAGGTATAGGATATTTTGTCATCTCTTTTTTCCCCCCTTTCTATTTTCATCTTTGCTCAACTCATCACTCGTTCTGTCTCCAACCGTAGTGCTTTTTTTTTGTTTTTTGCTCTTGCACTCAATCACCTTTCCACTTTTTTCCGTTATCTGTTTATTCTATCCCCTGTCCAGATTCAAACGCTTCAGCAACAGCCTTCCTCCTTTTCCATCCTTTCCCTCCTCTTCTCCCTTCAGCTCACACTCGAGCTCCTCTTTACTCCTGCAGCTTCTCTGGAGCCACTGTTTGAGCTTCCTCCCGTCTCGGCCTCGCCGCCTCCCCTTCTCCTTCTTTGCCTCTGTTCCCGCTGAGTGAGTGGCGGGAGCGTATTCTGTATGCCCCCTCAGTAGCCCCTCGTTTCACCATTGCCAGAGCACAGAACTGACTTGAGTTTTTGGCCGTGCTGGGGAGGGCTGGAATTTCGAGGAGGAGGCCCCGGCCAACTTGGCACAGAATGCCGCCTTTCCCCCTAACTGGAACCCCACCGGCTGACACTGCTTTAGCTGAGAGCTGAGAGCAATGAGGCCCAGGCAACCTCCCTGCTCCGCTCCCCTCTCCTCCAGTCCATAAGCTTCCAGCTCCAGACCTTAACTCCGGGTGGGATGTCTGGAAAAATTACTGCTGTATCTTTCTTTACCTCTTGACTTTGTCTGCCCCCCCTCTCTGTGTTTGTCTCTTTCGCACTTGTTTTATCGCTCTCTCTTTCTGCTCCTTTCTTCCCGACTACGAACGTACTCTCTCATCTCTGTTTGTAGATCCTCACAAACCCAAGAATTTATCCTCCTTTTTTCTTTTCCATGCACCTTCTATCCTGTACCTCCCTCGCTTGTTTTTATCTGCTGCTCTCACGCTTGACCTTCCAAAACAACAGAGATAAGGTCAGGAATTGTATCCCAAAGGATCAGGGGGTATGAATGTCCTATAAAAAAGGATTAGGGAAGGGAAGAGGGTGAGGAGGAAAGGTTCGTAAAAACCTACTTGTTTTGCGTTGTACGAAAACATGCTGGACATGAAAAAGTAGAGTGTTAGTGAAACATCTGACCGGCAGACATTAGCCGTACTCAGTCCTGACTTTACATAAAAAGTCACAAAAGCACAGATAGGTATTTATTTTAAGCTTTTCTCTTTTCACCTGCAGAGGAGCCGAGCAAGTGCTACTACTATGATGGTGATGGGGTGTGTGAGGACTTTGAGCGAGAGACTGGCGTAAGAGACTGTGGCCTCTACACCCCCAGTGGCTTCATGGACCAGTGGGCCTCCAATGTCGAAGTTTCCCATGAGGAGAAGCCTTACTGCTCCGGCGAGGTGGCTGCTGGATACCCTGCTGTCACTAAGGTAAGGCCTTTTTCATATACGAACTCCATAAAACGCACGAATAAAATTGGGTCCTGGTTTGCTTTTGGCATATGAAGAAAGCAGCAGGAGATTGTCCGGGTCAGTTGCTGTCACAACTACAGGAACATGTATGGAAATGGGGTGAGGAGTGGCGTTCTGGTAGGACACGCATGGGGGCAATCACGACTTGCTGCGGAAATCACGTGTTTTTTGTTTACAGTACATCGACACCGGCGTCAGCCCTTGTCGCAGACATTTTACTGCTGTATTGGGGTTAAATTTAGACATTTTCCGGGCATGTTACGAGGGGGCAGGCAGGAAAAGTTCCACGAAATGTAAGGAACTGACTCAGACATTTGCATTCTCAAATACAGCCCCTCCAGGAAAAGTCAAAAGTTTAGTTTCGTAGATAGAAACAATAAAACCAAATACAGTCGTGTATTCTTCTCTATTTCTTCGATGATTTGGTGCCCTTTCTCTCTCACCATTAACATTTTGCACATCATAATGAGGATAATGAATCTCAGCCATTGCGAGACACATCAAAGAAACTTATTTTGCTGGTTTTACCAGTGAAATAAGTTCAGAGACCATGCAAGACATTTAATTAGATGTCTCCCAGGGTGGGTGCAGAAATGTGCTGCTCTCATTAATGTAATGCTTATTGAAGACAAGAGAAGAAGCCATTGATTCCACCTAAGCCCGGTGGATGCATTGATCTGTTGCTGTCGCCTCGCAGAAAGGGGCTGATTACCCAAAACATTAGGGTGAGACTTACACACACACGCACACGCACACGCACACAACACACACACACACACACACAAAGCCTCGGACAAACCGTGCATTAGGCTGAATCCTATTTAATCCCCTCTCTGTGATATGGACGGTCAAAGCTAAGGCATGTTGTTGAAGTATACTATCTCCTTTAAAGCCACTATTTATGATACCACTTTGTTATTGTCCAGTCTCTTGACAGCTTTCAGGATATTTGCGATTAAAACCAAATGTTGAAAAAAAATATGCGGCACTATCTTACTTTGATGTGAGGAGTGACATCACTATCCATTGTTAAATTTTATGATCATAAATATTTTAACCCTACAAAAGAGAGACATTTTCTTGGAACTTTACTGACAGAGCTCTCTCCGTGTGTGATATTGGAACTAAAGCTCGTTCCTTCTGCTGATGATGCATTTTACAAGGCCACTGACCTGGTTATTCTCGAACAGCTGCGTTCAGGTGCCTTGCTCGAGAACACTTTGGCAATAGATTTAGGCAAAGCCAGGGAGGAGATTAACCACCACCGTTTAATGCATTTTAAAATTTACAGTATATTTATAGCACCACTTCTGTTTGAGCCAAAAAAAAGGTTACGTGATCCAACAACATTGCAGATGTTTGAGACACCAGTGGAACACATCCATGTAACCATAAAGAAAGGAATTCTGCTGTGAAGGACACATTATTCCTTCAAGAAAAAAACTTTTTTATTGCGGAGAACACACTGTTCCTCAAGGGTCAAGCCTGATGAGATCACATCGTTACAAGGCCACTGGATCGTACACTCTGTGGACACACAAGTGCATGTGTGGAAAATATGCAAACGCGGGTTAACAAAACACAGAAGCATTGTCTGTCTTTCTGTCTGCTTCTCAGTCTCCTTTTCATTCCCTGTCACTTTCTCACACGTTCTGTCTCCTATCCAGGAAATTGTGATTTCTGAAGCTTGTAGGTGCGTTTGGACAATAAAAATGTCCTCACATGCCTTTCTCTCACCAACATCAGTGCATCACTGAGAGTAACGTGCTACAGCAGCATCAAATACCATCTCATAAACTCAAGGTCCTAGAAGGTTCCAGCTCACACACACACACACACACACACACACACACACACACACACACACACACACTCACACACACACACACACACACACACACACACACACACACACACACACACACACACAATAATATCTTGCTCTCAGACACAAAAGCACACACAATGGTACACACAGAGATAACATAATGTGGCTGCAAATGAACTGAGTTGAGAGCCTCGTTTGTTGCTTCTAAGCAGTTGTGCAGTTGCGTGCGTGTGGCTATGGCGACTGTCCTGGAGGCTCTTACCACAGATGAAGGATGTGAGGGTTGGTTCTGGAGATGAAGACCAGGCCAGCAGACTTGTCTTCGTTCATGGATCCAGTTTAACTGTGGCCACTTTAGAACAACATATAAAACACCACAGTGGCTGAACACTAACAAAATATGAAGTTATACAAGATGTTACCTACTTCGATGGAGCTTTCAGGGATGTCTAGCCATTAGCTATTTAAATTCTGACAGTTTGTCTGACAGTTTGTCTTGATGGCAACCAGTCATTTCTTCGGCATCTGGACTTCATTCTCTATCTTGACTTCTCCGTCAGTTTGTGGGCGGTTGTTTACATAGCAGGTTTTGTGTTCCTCCGTGACTTTGAAGATTCATAGATGGAAAGGGATGAGAAAGGCCTTTAGGCATCTGACGTGATAACAACCGAGAGATCCGAAGCCGAAGCCTGTGATCTCATACTCACTTATGATGGTACGCTCTTGATCTATGATCTTTATTGAGATTTTGATGCAATTTTTTCGCAGCAGCGTTGTCTGCCAAAAGCACTGCGGCTTTGCTGACACAGACTCACATATTGCCCTTGACAGGAAGTTAGAAAACTGTTGGGGTAGTAAATTGCTTGGCAAATCTGAGATGACTGTCATCAATATTAAAATGGCGAGGACTGAGCGATGGCGCCTGCAGGTGGGCTGCGGGGCTTAGTTTCTGTATTCAAGGGAGACAACACTGAATATGTTACTTGTTACGCCATCATTTCTTGTTGGGTGGCTGGCACATACAGTGTATTCATAAAATATTCAGACCCCTTCACCGTTTCACATGTTTTTATATTGGAGCCTTATGCTAAAGTCGTTTAAACTCACTCCCCCTCATGTCACAACCTTATAAACCATAAAGACAGGATAGAAATAGACTGAAAAAAATGAAATACCACATTGCCATAATTAAGCTGAACCTTTACTCAGTACGAGGTTGCAGCACCTTTGGCAGCACTTTGAGCCTCAAGTCTTCTTGCGTATCACAACCCAAGCTCTGCACACCTGGATTTTGAGATTTTCTGCCATTCTTCTCCGCAGATCCTCTGAAGCTCTGTCAGATTGGATTGAGACCAGTGGATCAAACAGAGGACAGACGTTTTCGGGTCTCTCCTGTGATGTTTGATTGGGTTCACGTCAGGTCTCTGGCTGGGCCCCTCAACGACATTCACAGAGTTTTCCCTGAGCCTCTGCTGCATTGTCTTGGATGTCTGATTGGGGGTCATTGTCCCGTTGGAAGGTGAACCGTCATTCCAGTCTGAGATCTTGAGTACTTTGGACCAGGTTTTTGTTAAAGATGTCTTTGTACTTCTTATTCTTCTCACAACCTTGACCAATCTCTGTGTCCCTGCGACTAAAAAACACCCCCATTGCATGATGCTGCCACCACACTCACACGCAGGTGATGAATGGTGGCTGGGTTCCTCCAGACTAGACTTGATATATTCTTGAGGCCAGAAAGTTAAATCTTGGTTTCATCAAACTAAAGATTCATAGTCTGAGAGTTATGTGCTTTTTCGCATACTGCAATTAGCCTTTCATGTCTGTCCATCCAGCTATAAACTCCAGAACAGCGGTGTGCTGCCATCAGGTTCTTGGTCTGTTACCACGACACTTCTCCCCTTATTTCTGAGGCTGGTCGGGCAGTCAACTCTGAGAGGTTTCATGGTTGTTTCACACTTCTTCAATTTAAGAATTATTGAGGCCACAGTGGCTCTTGGGAACCGTCGAAGTAGCAGAATTTCTCTGCTTCCCCAGATACTGTCTCTGAGCTGAACAGGTATGGCTTGGTTTTTGCTCTGGTAAGCATTGTGAGCTGAGAGAGGTTATATATATACGGGTGTGTGCCTTTTCAAATCA
This sequence comes from Hippoglossus hippoglossus, assembly GCF_009819705.1. NCBI lineage: Eukaryota > Metazoa > Chordata > Actinopteri > Pleuronectiformes > Pleuronectidae > Hippoglossus > Hippoglossus hippoglossus. The sequence continues at coordinate 10,404,400 of NC_047162.1, read as the reverse complement.
TGTCCAATCAATTGACTTTAGTGCAGGTGGACTCCAGTGTAGAAGCATCTCAAAGATGATCAGATGATCATCAATTTACATTTTAAAGTTCTTTGCTAGAATTGGTGACTGGTTGAGCACTAGTATTCATTCCGCAATAGGTAACATTTGTGTCCTTCTCTTGCTTGTTTATGTGCTGGTGTGTGTATGCTCGTGCAACAAAGAGATAAATAAGGGGGAAGCTGAAGACCTGAATGAGGTTATAAGTGCAAATGGAATTTCCAAAGAAAACCAATATTATCTTAGCAAGGTGTTGGGCCCACTGCAAACCACCAGAACAAGTTAATTTCTCCAAATCTCTGAATCTCTACTGGAGGTACAGGCACCACTCTCCCCAAAAGGCTTTCCCTCATTTCTCAAGTCTGAGATTACATAAAAATAAGAGCCACAGATACATTTTTTAAGAAGTGGAGGTAAGATAAAGAACTACTCCAACAGACTTTGCTGTATTACCATGTTGTCAACCCCTTGGAAAAACTTGCTATGCAAATGACTCTGAGCTATTTGTAGTAATCAGTTTTATCAGGAAGCAACAGCACATAGTTCCATCTTGCTAAAAGTTCCCTTCTCCCTTTCCATGTTCCAACTCTACAGGTCTTTGGTAGAGTTGGACTGGAGATGTGCCTCCCTGATACAGAACAATTCTAAAGTGTGTGCGAGTGTGTCGGGGGGGAGAGGTGGAAAGGTGCATCATTTCCCTCTGATCTAGTGAACAAGTCCTGTATTGGCTTTGTGTATATCTGCTTTGTTTGATGTCTAAAGACGGCGCTGATTTTGCGTGTGTGTCTGACCGTGTGTCTGAGAGAGGGAGAGTAAAGCGGGCAGCAGCGATAGGGATCTTTGCGGATGCAAGAAAGCAATAACAGCACAAGAAGGCACTTGAGGAGAAAGAGAGATCATGTATCTGCACGAAATCTCAAGTGTTATGTACTTTTGTGCGTGTGTGTGTGTGTGTGTGTGTGTTCGGGGCAAGGGGTACGTATTTCTATTTTAAAACACATACAACCGAGGCATGGAGGGAAACCGAGACACATCATTTATCTATTTTATAATACCACTGTGAATAGTAATCTCAATATGCAGCACTAGTGTGTGAGAGCTGAACTTTTTTTTTTTTTTTTTTGCTTGTCTTTTGAATCTTCATGCATCAGAGGAAAACCAGGGAGGATTGATGAATGCTCCCACATTCAAACCACTGCTAATGGAGGGTCCAGCAACATAAGAATAAACCCTGTTTAGGGCCATAAACACATACTGGCCCTGTGCACACAGTAGCTTAGTAGCCTGTGGTCCACCCGGCAGGATGTAAATGTGTGCTAGATCTTTGTGAGGATGACATACATTCATTTTTGGGTCATGGAGTCCCAGCACTAAATTACAGAAGCAGAAAACCACAGTGTAAGGAAGACAATTAGTGCCAGGAATAAGGGGAAAAAACAATGAGAGGAGGATGTTTTTTTTTTTCAGGATTTTGAGAAAAGCTAAAAGTAACCAAAGGCTTAATCAAAGGAAAGGAAGATTTATTTTTTTGTATTTCAAGAATAATTCTCTAGTCCATCAAATCCACTAAGAAGAGCAACTGAGCATCACATTCTTGGAATATATGGTGTAACTGCATTTGTCCTTTACCTGGTATTTCAGTTTGCATAAATGTGATCACCTCTAAATGTGATCACCTCTAAACCTCCTTCCGAACAGATGCTGTTTTTTGTCCGAATCTCTTCAAAGTTCGACACTGTTTTTGCACTAAAAGACAAAGAATTTCCTCGTTACAAAAATCGATTCTGAAGCGCAATTTGACCAATTCATCTAGACTATACATTTCGTTTGATATATTCTTAAAAGTTAGAATCAAATCTTGTAATGTCAAGTTCATGCTGAACATTTTGACGATATTCTTCATATGCGAAAATTTATATTTAGCTCGACTTTATTCTCAACATTTTGACTTATCAAATTACAAAATGAAAAAAAATCTTTCTCATCTCTTTATGTTTCTCATGCCTCATACAACAACAGTAATAATATATCAACTATCAGTGTAACAGTGACAGTGCTATAGTTCTGTTATTTGTACTTAATGAAACAGGAAGTGTAATTACAGAGAAAGAAAATCTAAAAAATTACCTGCAGATTGAGAAAATGAGGAGAGGTTGAGATTTGTAAGTTAAAATCAATATGAAAACGTACATTGTAGTTAAGTGCCGTCAAACAAGAAACAATAATGAATGATATTTGGAGATAGATAATGCAATGGCTGAAATGACATATAACATAATGCTGTAAATGACTGATGGATGAAGAGATGAGGTTAGTGGGTTGTAATTGGAGGTATAACAATGTGAAATTCAGTTTGATCAACGGTCTCACTGTGGTCAAAAGAAAATACGTCACTGAATAAAAATTATTGGCCATTCGCACGTTAATGGCCTCAAATGAGCAGTTTGATCCAATCAAAATACCATATGGACACCAGAGAATGTATGAAGTTAATAAAATTTAGACACATTAATGATCAGAAAAATGTCGACCTGCCAGTATCAAATTATATCCAGGTTTAATAGTTGTGTTGTTCTTCACCTTATGTTCCCTCTTTCAATGTCAGACTCGTGGCAAAGTGTCGTAGGGGAGCGTTTGATTTCGGGGGCTATACCAGTGAGTAGAGTAAGATGGTGTTTTAAAAGCTTCTCCTTTCTTTCTTGATCAGGCTCACACCCAGGTACGCAGTCAGACAGAAACACACACATGCACACACAGAGACTCACACACTCACAGTGCTGACTCCATGCAGGATTGTAGGGCAAGTCCATAGGGGACTGAAATGTACTACTGCTGTCTTTGTGGAGCAGAACATAATGTTCCCCGACTACCACACCATGGAATATGGCGAGCCAGCCCGACTTTCTCCAGGGGGATTGGATTGGAGAACTGGCCCTAGCAACTAACCTGTGTGTGCGTGCGTGTTTCCTGTGTGCGCTTCATCCTCGTACGTGTGCAGACTGCTTTGCCGTCATGTACATGCGTGTAGTTGAGTTTGTGTTTGCAGGGAGGGTGCATGTGCATTTGAACTTTAAGATCAAACAGGAAGCCAGGTGATTTCTCCAGAGGAGGCTGCTGCCCAGGCAATTTCTGACGAAACCCCTGGGCACCCCTGGAGAACGCTCCTCTTAATTATACATAAGCGACAGAAGGGATAACATTTTAGTCCTCTCACGCTGCAAGAAATTGCCTATATATGATGCTCACCCATCTCGAGATGTATGACAAAGACATGTGCACGAGGCCTGGATTAAATAACCTCTGCTACAGCCAGGTAAGTAATGTTTCAGAGGGGAAGGGGAGAGGGAGAGGAGAAGCGCTGTAAGAGAAATTATTCTAGACGGTAAAAACAAGGAAACAATAACTGGCCCCGTTTTGTCCCAGGTCCCAAATAAGCAGGCAGTGTGTGTTTGTGTACTCAAGTGGAGGATACATGCATACTGTATATAGGCTACTGCAGAGTGTAAATACACATTTACGCACATTTTCCTCCACATAAGCGTACAAACAAACACGCGGGCAAACTCACACATACTGTTGCACAAGCCGAGGCGCACGCACACGTACATGCCCACAAAAACAAAAGCTCATACAGTAGCCGAGCTGTTGCTTTCAGCAGCACAGGAGGGCCAGCGTCTCTGGCGCTCTCTCTCCCTCTCACCAGCATTCCCCCAAACCACACAGCCCTCGTCAGGCACCGTGCCAGTGACATAAGCGTGTGGTAACATTAAAAAGAAACCTCTGGGATGGCGTTCCTTTTTCCCTTTTACTTTTCCCGTTTCAATTATTATTGTGGTTCTGCCATGTGGAAACCTCATTGTGGCTGGTGTATTTTTTTTCGTGGCACTGATGACCCCCCCTAACATTTTCAAGCTGTTAATATGCAGGGTTTTGGCCCTGTTTTATTGAGCATAGGGGGCCACTGACTGAGGGACATTTATATTCTCCGCAGACCCATCTGTTTTCAACTTGCTGGCATTGTACGCTCCCCAATCCCTATACATTAGTTTGTGGTCTGTGTTCCCTACCACCCAGTCACTACTCATGTCTGCCCTGATGAGAATGGGATAGGTAAACTGCATAATTGCAGCCACTCACTAACTTTTACAGCCCTATTCTCAGTAGGCCATGGAAGTGGCCCATCAGTAGCCCTGGACCAATGAGACGGTGCGCTTCAGTGGGTATGGGTGGGGCTGGGTGACAGGACATTACCTCACACACCAGGCGCTCACCAGCATTCCAGTAAACCATGGGATGGTGCTTGGAAACTCATACTAGTTTCTCTCTGTTGCTCTTTCTCGTTTTCTCTCCACAAATGCCTCACAGATGCTCACTCCTGCTTCCAATGCTCTGGCTTCGAATTTTTATGTTCGCCTTTAACAAAGAGCGAAAGAGGAGCGCAATATACAAAATACCTGTTGATGGAAATAAACACATTTCAGGAGGTTCCGTGATGGGAAAATAATCCTCTCATGACGTCCTTTCCTGTATTTGCATGTGTCCGAACATTTCCAACAAACTAGGTCAGCGGAGTCATGCAACAGGATGTGAAACAAACAATAAACTCCACAGGTAACGCTCGGCCCCTGGTGCGCCGGCGCTTACGCCACTGATGACCCCGGGTGACTCAAAATGAAACCACGTTTTAGCTGTTGCTGTAATTACATTTACAGCCGAAGTGAATGACTGAACGAAGGCGAGAGCCATGCCCAAAATATTGAGACTCGAAAGGCAGTCAGGGTTGGAATCGTTTTGGGAAATGGGAACATGCAAATTGGTGTTGACAAGGGGGATTGTGGGAAAGTTGTTTGACAGAGATGAATTCCAACAACAGAAATGTTCTTACAAGCCAGTCCACCGATGATATCTAGCAGCGATGTGTTTTCTCTCTGCCACATTGTACATAGAATGTGAGGCATTATGTTGTCATGATGGCGTCCTCGTGTCTGTCTGCGTGTAGATGCGATACATTCTCATGATCGCTGTTTCACAACTCAACAATACAGAACCCAAGCTTGTACTTAATTGTTTTCGTAGCATCCTGCTGAAAACCAGTATTAAAACAAAGAGATTTCCAAGAAACTGCTGCGTCAGGTCGTATATTCATAACACATGTGGTTTGTCATTGTAATGTATCATGTGTGTTAATGTAAAACTGTACCTACCAGTTTAATTACTGGTCTCTTTTGGTGTGGAATGGCTTCATACTGAGGAATCTCGGCACCCATCGGCTATTGTCCGATGACGTACTTGCATCTGGGGGCAATAACGAATATTTCGGGGCTTCCTGTTTGCTATACACAGTTCGACTTGTTTCTTTTATCACATGAATCGCACATTTTTCCACAGAAAGTACAAATAGAGATACTTTTTGGATATGTTTTGGGTCCAGACGACATTTTTGGCTCTTCTCTATTAACAGCTCTCTGCCTATGAGTGCAGATAAATTAAAAAGCTGACGCATTTCGGTCGAGTGTGTTCCGCCTCGTTTCCTCCTCATATGGACTGTTTACTTGCGGGCAACCAAAGCCTGCTCAAACGTGATTGGTCGAACAAAAAAAAGAAGGAACCAGGAAGCTTCCGGCCCCAAGGTCACCTCCAGATTCTGGATATTGTATTTAGAAATGACAAAATGAGAGAAAATGACGTTGAAGAAAAACGAATTTCCCTCTCTGCTGTTTCTTTCTGTTGTGCTAGTGTCGTAAAAGTTGAGTTAAGCGGTACCTCCGGCTCCTGCGCTGTCCTCTCGTGTTTGGAGGATACAGGAAGGACCTTTGTGGGGCCTCCTAAATGTTTGAGGGGCTCAATAGTTTTTTTTTTCAAGAACATATGGCCCATGTTTGTGTGCGTGTCAGTGAGGTTTATTGATTTGAATCCAAGATAGGACATTTTGAAAATCTGGAGACTTCAACATCAGTCGCCGAGCCAAGGTGGGCGTAGCGTGTGCGTGTGTTTGTATTCCAGCCTGTGCATGTTTGTACATGGATATGTGTTATGTGCAGGCACATGGCTCTGAAGAGGTGACCTAACTTCATCCTGGCACCAGCTCTCCATCACAAGGGGAAAAGCTGTAGTTGAGGTACATTATGTTATTAGAGCCATTATTATTGTCATTACTCTGTCTTTACTAACAGCGGCGCTCACTATTTCCCCCCGGTTTCGGAGTTTATGTTTTGTTTTATGATGTCAATGAACACTTTTACAGTACAGACATATTCTCACAGTAATGAGTCTGACAGTTGCACTCTCGTTCTCCTCACCTTTATCTCCTTTGCTTTCCCCTTGGCTCAAGACACTTAGAGCTCGGCTTTTATCTGAAGTGGTGATTTACAAACACAGACCAGTCTACAGACCAGGAGTTGGCTGTTGTCTGCCAGTCTGACTAGCCAGCTGGTACAAATTAAGACCATGTGTGTTTGTAAGCGTGCGTGCGTGCGTGCGTGCGTGCGTGCGTGCGTGTGTGTGTGTGTGTGTGTGTGTTTTTTTTTAGTTAAGATGTTGAACTCATCTCCTCAGTGTTGCTGTGACTGTTTTCCAAGGAAGGTGAGAAGTTGTTTTGTTCAACACAGACATCTCAGCATTTGACTTACGTACCTCCAGCAGCCACTGCAGTGTCCCTGTTGTAAATCACAATAATGGGGCTATGTGTTTAGAATGAGTAAGAAAATAAAAGCGTCTCTCAGATCTTAAGTTGTTGTTGTGTTGTCCTGCTAAATCATTGGCCCAACAGTAACACAACCCTTTTACAAGACGTATTACACATTAGGAACATTAGATTCTTTTGTTACTTGTAAGAATTTTAATCATCCGTTTTCTTTTACCTCATAAACAACAGATCTACCATATCCTCCCCTTACCTTTTCCAACTGAGAGATTTTATGATCGACTCTCTGGGCCGTTTCTTTTTGTCAACGGTTCCTGCCGTGATATTACAGTTGTAATCGTGCAAATCGTTCTACGGTCTGCCGGCAGGTGGTATATTTTATAGGCAGAACAGATTGAAGTAGGGCAAACAACAACAGGTCTTGGTTAAGATGCGTACGTGCTGTTTGCTTTACTCCGTTTCCAAAGTTTGTTTTTCCCTTTTCCGTACGATCCAGACAAACTCAGTGGCTGAATGGGTGGAAATTTAGTTTCCACCTTTCCCTCTTTTAGGTTTGGTCTATGACCTGAGCTTGGCCTTTCTTTTGGTTCTTTGCAAACATGATTACATCGGTGTTATATTACAAGAACACGCCAATTTTTTGTGTGTTGTCTTTCATGTTGCAGTTAATCTTTGTGTGCACATGAGGGACTCTGAATTCAACACCTTAGAAGGATACAGTAAAAAATTTGTTTTCCTTCCCTTGTTTTTGGATGATAGAAAATTCCTGATACTACAGTGGCACTGAGTAGAGCATGTAATGTAATGCCAAGGCCTGACAGTCCCCTTAAATCCAATCAAGCTGCAGCAATTTTCACACACATATATATATATAGATATCAGTCTCGTAAAATGTGAGATTTTTTTTAATCAAGATCCATGAATCATTCCCGGGGAAATTCGTGAAAATGTCAAAAAAAAAACGCTCTTACAAAGTGAAAGAAAAATCCTGCATCTGCTCCTTTGTCCACATCCACGGCATGCGTCCATCTTGGCCCATGTCCCGTCCTTCTACCAAGTTTCATAAAAATCCTTCCAGCAGTTTTTGCACAATCCTGCTGAAAATCCCCAAAACAAACCAACAGACATGCAGGGGTGAAAGCATATCCTCCTTGGCCGAGGTAATCAGGGGCCGGCTGATTGATCGGGACCTGCGGTGAGACTGTGATAAAGGAAATCAACATCTGCTTTTGATTTAGATTTGTCTCATTGGATTCAGATGATGTATTAGCCATAAAAGTTTAGTTTTTAAATCCTGCTGTTTCTGAGACGGATTATGAAGTGAGGCAATCCAGAGCCAAAGGCACGGAGAGAAGCAGACCGTGTGTTTGTCAATAACAGGTACAGTCTCTAAGCTAGACTTATTTAACACAGTGATAGTTGTGCAGATGTTGGCGTAAAGGTGCTTATGCTGCAGCCACACTTGTATAAATGGTTATAGCAGCTTTTGCATATTGCCAATTGAAGCCACATGTTGTGAGCTTGCACTTTTGTGTAAAATTATCAGGTTTGGTTACTGAACCTGTGATTAAGTGGGTGCTACAAATGTTTCTGGACTCCTCTTCCTCAGTTCTGGGTGCATTAATCAATGCACGTGCCTTTTAACTTCCTTAGGGACTTATTGTTGAAAATGCACCTTAAATAACATCTGATCAAAGTACACAGGAGAACACATTTTCAACTGGAGCTTTCCAAAACATTAAAATGTTGAGATGAAAATTTCGGTGCTGATATTTTACAGCATTATTTACCTTATTATTATATGTAAATAATTCAGGGGTGGTACGGTGAGTCAGTGGTTTGCACGGCCCGCCTTGCAGTAAGAAGGTTCCGGGTTTGAACATATCAGCCATTCTCATTTTCTCCAGGTGGCAAAGGCATGCTGCTTAAGTTAGCTGGCTACTCCAAATTTCACATAGGAGTGAATGTGAGCGTGGGAGATTGTTTGTTTGTATGATGGAGGGGTGAGATGTTCAGGGTGCACCTCGCCTCTCACCCATGGATCAGCTGGGACTGATAATAGATGGATGGAGTAAATCATATAAAATGTGTTTTAATGTTCTGTAATTCCACAATATTCAATCCTAAATTTTAATTTAGATTTCTAGTGTAACGCATTTTCTTAAAAGCACATCTCAAATTCAAGCCTTTTCTACACTTGACCATCTGCAGTGACTTCTCTATTTTGATATTTCACCTTCAGAAGGTTGTTTCCCTGCACATGAATAAACATGAACTGGCCTGATCACACAGAAATGCAGATTGTCCTCTGGACCTGTCTTCAAGAAAGTTGGACTGGAATTTTTCTAACGAATGTGAAAGTAAACTCAGGCCCTGTTCAGATCTGGTATTAACATCTGTCTTGGGCGGACAGCTCTAAGTACAGGAGTGGAAGCAGCCAAGATGCATTGTGGATGCATTTGAGATCCGATCACTCAGACCGCATTCGGAGGTGGTCTGGGACGCTCTGTGGTCACATTCTTTCAGCTGTGTGGACGTAAACCTGTCCAGGGCCACACCGACGGACCGCCTACTCAGCTGACATCCTCCGATCCGTTTTCATGATGAACTTACAGTATTTTACATTTATTTACTACCTCCGCCACAGTAATGACATTGTCTGTTTCTTTTACTATTTCAAATGAGCAAAATCCTAAAACGGTGTGAAGCGCATTGATCTGCTCAGCCGCTCCTGTATCCACTCTCCCTCCCTCCCTCTCACACACACACACACACACACACAGACACACACACACACACACACGCTGACACATTAACAACCCCCCTGCCATAGTCAGACTGAGAAGAAACAACATCATTTGATCTCTGCGAACAGAAATGACGTGCGTGTGTGTTTGCACATAGAGCGGCGCAGTGAGACCCGATCACAAGTGGCCGCTTGAGACACATACGGGGATAAATTCTAATTCCAGGTGCGAACTGAGGAACTAAGAGGTGTTCACTTGTGATCGAATGACCCGAGACAAATGTTAATAACAGGTCCGAACCGGGCCTAGGATGCTGAAGTATGTGAAGTTCTAATAAAATATGTGTTCGGTGTTTGCGATCATGGACCTGAGCCTTTAGATTTATGTCGGAAACTAAGATGTTTCTGATCAAACAGGAGCCAAAGTAATGGGAATACCAAACACAGCTGAAAATGGACTTTAACCACACGCATGAGGAAGTTGTCAAGAGCGAGAGTGGGCGGGGTGAGAGAGGAGAGAAAAAACGTCTTTGAAAAAAAGAGGAAAGGGCTTGAATGGTACTTTTTTTTAATCATGATGTAGTTGGTAGAACCATCAAATCACAAAAAGACGGTCGTGGGTTTGAATCCAGAACTTTCTCCCAGTGCCTGTTTACGTTTCTCCTCCTCCTCCGTCCTCCTGCACTCCAAAAACATGCCTTGTTTTTCTCCATGGCTACATCCACACTACTCCATTTTAATTTTCAAACGCTTCACTGTCGTACACACTGCCTCAACGCTGCAGGCCCCGTTTTAGTTTGCAAAATCCGGGGCTGCATCGTAGTATGGATGGGCCAAAATTAAGACATTTGGAAATGATGACGCATCTGTTTCCATGTGACTTGAATATTAGTGGTGAAAGCAAAAAGTTGTAAACACCCACAGTCAGTAACAGTTCCACGTTGGTCCATGAAAAGAAATCCCTCGTCTTACTTTTCACCATTTTTGTTTCCCATTCGTAGTATTTTCTGAAAACATGCACGGATGGATAAATGGACAAAATAAAATAACAATAAAACACAGTTAAACAGCTAACACGGAGTGATTTGACTCTTGCCATTGCATTGTGTGGAGGTTGGAGGAAGTGTACGAGCCACGGGGAGACTTGTGAATTACCTCCTACTGGTGTGATGCTTTGTGGGGGGTGTTTGCTCCAGGCCAAGGGTTTTTGGCATGCCAAGCAGTGTTTGTCTGTCTCAAACGGTAGGTTGTTAGAAAAACACACCAGGAGATGAGGGGGAGGAAAAGGGTGAGAGGAGGAGGGGTGTGGAGGGAGGTGTAGCTGCGGTGCCACCTGTGTTTACATGAATAAGTCATCAGTTTGCACATGGAAATGGTTTTGTCACCTGCCACGCCAGCGAAGGGTTAGCAATGGAAACAGCTCCTCTCGACTCGGAGTCATTAGCAGACCCACAGTCGCTCCAAAGCATATTGGTTAATTAAGTCATCCAGTCGGGGAGAGTCACACAGAGCGGCGTGGGTTTTTTGTTTTTTTTGTCTGGACCAAAGAAAGCAATGGGCTGGGAAGCATTATATACGCTTGAGTGAAATGAAAACGAATTGAAATCTAAATTTGTTGCTCTGTTTGTTAATTAAAATGTAGCAAACGACTCTGTTTGCTGTCTACGCGGAAATCTGAGGTCACGTGAGTGAGAAGGTACGTCTGCTCAACCGGGGCCAAAGTCTCGTGGCAAACTGACCTCAGGTGTTTCTCACCTGCATTTTTCGCGTTTGTGCCACTTCAGCTCTCGGCAGAAAAGGTCACGTCAACAGATCCAGGGGACAGATATATGGACATATAGCTGGTCTGGCCAGATTTCCATGGTGGCAGGAATCTTACAGCAGCCTCCCCAGCAAAATTCTCATGTTACCGGTGTCTCATTTCACCAGCTCAGGGCAACGGGCGAAACTCGCCGTCCTTGGGCATCTGCCCTCTCTCCCCTTTGTCGGTGTTTATCTACTGCTCCGTAACCTTTCACCACCCATTACTTTTCTTTTTCTGTCTAAATGCAGAATATCATGCCAGCATAGTTTATGAGGAGATAATGTGTGAGATAAAAATCCTGGAGGGGGTCCTTTAAGCAATAATAATAATTATTGTTATTATCGTAGATCATTTTCTAAAACATATTGATTATTGAACAAGATAAAAAAAGTCATAAAACTATAATACAAAAAAAACATGCAGCCAGTTAAAAAACATGAATGAAAACATGATGTAAAATAGAAATGATTATATAAAAAACAGATTTACAGTAGAAAAGCCTTCCCGTTGAAGTGCGTTTAGAGGATGGTTTTAAAAGAGGGGTTCTGAGTTTGCTATAGGTTCAGGTAAGAGGGTCCTACCTGAGAAAGGAAGGCAGCAGAAGGGCTAAAAAGGTCATAAGTAGTTAGTGAGATTTAAAAAAAATGCTCTTACAGGTACAGCAGCTATAGCGTAGCGTTGCAACATGATATCTTCTTATCTCTTAGAATTCTGGCAGTGGAGTTTGGACCCGGCCGGAGACGAGAGATGGCTTTTTGGCTGAGCCCCAGAATAATGAGGGGACTCTGTCATCGTAGGATTAATGATGACTGTATATTATAGTTTTATGTTGAGTTCTATTCCCTTTACTCTTAAAGCCTCGCCATTATCACTGCTTCTGATAGGGGGACGGAGTGGTAAGGTGAGACGTTCGGCTTCCAGTCATCATTCTTTAGCTGTTTAGCTATGATTGATAAATTTTGCTTGATAAGTATTTATCAGTGGTTACATACTGTAATCTATCATTTTATTAATGGACTAATTACAGTATATCTATGTAGTACTAATACATATTTTCATTACATCTTAGATCAACTCACATGTGCTTCTCTGGGTCTGTGTACTCTGCAACAACAGCAGCAGTTTGTATTAAGGTTAATACATAATTTAGTTTGCCTGTTTGTTGCAAGCATGCAACAGGCGAGTAAGGCTGGGATGCTGAGTCAGTGAAGGGAATCTGCCGAATGTTAAGGAAACGCTAAAGCTGTACCGCTGTGTGACAATTGAGGCACAAGAGAGAATCATAAAAACTCTGATGGTTTAAAAACCCCAGCACCTTGTTCCTCCATAACAGCAGAGGTTGGTGTGAGGAAGATTCAGAAGAAGAGCAGTGTCATGTGACGTGTGCGACGCATGACAGGGCACTGGGTTTGTTGACGGGACACAAAGAAACAGCGCTGCACAGAACACACGTCAGCCGCACACGTCAGCCCCAACAGCTGACACACAGCAGACAGTTGTGGAAAAAAGAGAAGTCGCAGAATTGTCCAAAGGGCACAACTGTAACCAATTGTAAGGTTTTTTATAGATGTATGTAAGAAACACACCACTTAGCTACGTAGCTGATTTAACTTTAACAGAATATCTGACTTTAACAGAATTTGAGCGTGTTGTCTTCTGAACTTAGGACTGTGTTCCTCCCTCTAACTTTGAGTCGGATTCTGATGAAAGGTGAGAGAAAGGTGGAAGAAAGGTGGAAGCTCCTCGTAATTGTCAACAGGAGCAGATGATAGGAACAGAGCGTCTCCGAGTGTAATCGCCTGTTAGCTTGAATAATTAGATAGAACAAAAGGTACGTTTGCAACATTACATCATTATTTGCATAATCCATCTATTTCTGTATATTTCATGAAATAAGGTACAAAAGTCAGACTCAGTGGATCACACGGTGTACCGCAAGTTTAGAAAACCCAAGATGTCATACCATGAGCACTTTCTTTGCTAAAGTGTTCCCCTTTCGTATCTTACATTTGTCTCTTCGTCTTTACACAAGCAACATTATGCAACCGTGCTATAAATTAAAAAGAAAAACTGCTTCTATCTAGAAAAATACAAACAAAAATAACAAATTTTCCTGTTCCTTTTCTTTTAATGTTTCCTCAGACGTGTCAGTCCAAGGTGTTTGATCTGTCCGACGGCGTGTCGCAGTACGCGTGGTTCCCCTGCCGTGACGCCCATGACTCCGCCTGGGGATATCCCAGCTATTGGCTCAAGGTGAGACCTACTGCATATCCATTAAATATGGCTCTGGCGGTATCGAAAACGATGCATTTTGTTGCAGTGCTCTGGTATTTGAAGAAATACACATATTGGCCTGGTGGGTCAGGGTTTGGGGTATATGTAAGGGGTAGATTAAGGTTATAGGGTTAGAGTTTGCCATTATTATATTATTATTATCAAACTGCTATGCTGTCACCTTATATTGATGCAACGTAAGAGGGCTAAGTAATATGTACTAGACCAGCTGTAGATCCTGAAGGTTTGCATAACAGACTTTAAATGTGGCTTATTCTTTCTTCCAGCTTTAACACCAGTGTTGTCTGTATTAGTCCATATTGGTTCTGCTCTTGTGAAGCCTTGGCGTATGCCACTGTTTCTACAGCTAACCCTAACCCCTGACCTTCTGTCATTGGTTTTATTTTACAGCACCTGTTGCAAAAAAAAAAAGGATCCATATTAATGGGGAGTTTTATTGCTTTGTAAAGAGGTCCACATGATTAATGATCCTCCGATTTTATGGTTTCAATGATTCATTCTATCCGACGCCTGATTTTCACTGGAAAGTCTTAGTTGTTAAAAGGACGGCCCAATGACAGTAATTTAAAGGGGCGTGCCAACATAAAAAGAGGAATCCTTCCAAGTCAGGAAACAATATTTCAGATATATACACGGTGACATTCTTCTAGGACGATTTCACTGTCATCACTTTTTATTTATTATTTTCAGACATACATAGTTACATTTAGAATTGAAATATCATTCAAATTGGGACAAAAAGTAGACGAAACATCCAGATCTTGATAGGATTCAAATACAAATATGAATATCTGCAGGCAGCACTGAGGAATGGATTTCAAGTACTAACACTTTATGCTTAACTTTACCCTTATTCTTCACTCAGGCCCACTTTTCTCATCCCATGGTGGCAGCAGCGGTGATTATACACCTGGCTGCTGATGGGACTGGCTACCTTGACCAGACTCAGTGTAACATCACGGTTCAGCTCGTGGACACTAAGGAGGGCATCCACAGTCTGGGTGAGTCTTATAGCTTTAGATCGGGTTGAGCCTTGACCCAACTCGCTGGGCAGACTGATGCAGAATGAGACCCCCCCCCCCCCCCCCCCCCCCCCTTCAAGTGCTTGTGTTTCCCTTCTGTAATGTTTTTATTCTATCAACACCTATCCCACAGGGGAGTGGCGCCTCAGCTGCCGCACCAACCCCCTGGTGATCCCTGTGAACCATGACCTGTCAGTGGCCTTCTACCACACCAAGGCGATCGTGGTCATGTTCGCTTCTCGCCTCGTCGCCATCTCGGGTGTAGGTCTGCGCTCCTTCCAGTCCTTTGACCCCATCACGATAAGTGGTTGCCAGAGCAATGAGATCTACAACCCCACAGGACAGAGGTGAGACGGGGGAATGTATGGGAAATGGAACACTGGTGCCCATGAGGCTTAAATGAGGCTCACACACACACACACAGATATGCATACACAGACGATTAGAACAAACTAATGCAATTCCCGTTCTAAACTTTTTGGAATGGGCTGTTTGCTTGATCTGTGGTGATGCTGAAACTGTCAAAGTGACCTTCAGTAATTGAGCCATGTCGGGTAAAGACCTGCTGTAGGACTCAGCCCACAGAACCATGAAGCTGCACCCCCGCTGCTGCACAAAGAGCTGTTCACCTGTTTACTGAAAGTTTGGTGAAGGCTCAGTACGTAGAACCCTGAACTTGAGACTCACTTGTTGTTGCTGTTGTCCCAGCTGCAACTGCTAAAGAGCACTTTTTGCCTGTTTAATCAAAGTTTATTAATATTGACCTCAAACACAACATATCTTCTCCGAAACCTTAAGAGCAGATTTACTCTACATACACACACTTTGCGAGTCAAGGGTACCGTTCACGCTAAAACCAGAGACATAACATTCTCGGAGCTGTGTGTGTATCTCTGCGTATTCGAGAGTCTTGTGTTCGGTAATGCAGCCAACAAGCTGTGTAATGTCAGATGTCTGCCCAAAGTTACAGCTGAACTGTAACAGTAAAACTTTCAAGGTAACGATCATAATATCACTTTAAATTTACAATCAGTTTGGACCGCCTGCTGAGGTCTGCGAATTTCCAACATTAGTGCAGCCTCGCTGCCTCCAGCACTAATCTTGTTTACCTTCCTTTGTATTGGCTGAAGTGCACACGAGTGCTTAAAAATATCCCTTTGAAAAGTCCTGCCAAAATACACATGTTTCTCCCGTAATAGTTTCTGTATCCCTTAAAACTATGCTGAGGTTGTCGGCTGCAATGTTCGGAGCTCTAAGCAGAAAGTTAAATAAATAAACTGTCGATCAGGATTTAAAGGTGATGCTCAGTGTCTGGCAGTATTTTATATTTGGACATTTCTTGTGTGATGAATAAAATGCTGCAGCGCCCGAGCCAGAAAATAAAAGACGATCAAATTGAACCCCCCGCTGTCAGTAAAAAGCTCTTTTAATTTTTGATGACATCTGTAAGAGCTGTTGGCAATGCCACCAAGACAATTAACACCTATTTAGCTGTTAACTGACTATTTGGAGTCTCCTGTGCCGTTAATTTTAACTACAAACCATCAAGCCCGTCCTCACAAACAACCAGACCACACACACACACACACACACACACACACACACACACACACACACACACACACACACACACACGCGCGCAGAAGGAGTCACAATTTACCAATTTCCACACCACTGTCATGCATGAGACGGTTTGTACTGACGACGCTCCCTCAGCCCTTTCAACAAGAAATGCGCTAATAAACAGCACAATACACAAAAGAGTGCATGGTCGGGGGTCTGTGTGGGGAGATAGAGCTGTTTGTGGCTTTTGTTGTGTGCCAGTGAGACATCCAAGAGCACCTAAATAGATTAAAACTATTGTGTATCTGCATAAGCCAGGAAATTGCTTCGGTACAGCTCACGCACGCACGCACGCACGCACGCACGCACGCACGCACGCACGCACGCACGCACACACACACACACACACACACGCACACACACACACACACACACACACAGACAGACTAACAGACTAGTTGCTCTCTCCGAGTTCTCGCTTTCTCCACTTTCCCTTTTTTCTCCACTTTATCTAATATCCAGAGGCTCTTGAATACGATCATGTTTATGTGATGGAAAGTCAAGGAGACATGTCCATTTATCTCCAGACGGTTTTGACTCAGCCACGCTACAAGCCGAGTTTCATAATATGGTAGTGTGATCGGTTGTTTTTCACCGGACTGTCTTTGCATCTGGACAGAATCCTGGCTCTCCCTGTCATAGATCACATATTCTTTTTCTTTGATCAAGTCCAATTCATCATCTGCATTTTGTCGTCTACATCCAGTTTACTTTCCAAATTTCCTTATCTCCCCTCTCTGGGTTTTTTCCCCCCCCCCGTTCCGTCTTCCCTTCCTGTATTCCCACTCCATCCCATCTCAACTCCTCCTCCTCTTCCCCTCTTATTCATATCCATCATCCGCGCTTTCATCCCATCCTTTACTTTCACATCATCTCCCTTTCCCTCGCGCTGTTTGCCATCTCCTCCTTCTCACGTCTCCCCTTTCTGTGCCTCCTGCTCCCGCGTTCCCTCTCTCTTTCTCCTGGGCTGAGCGGCACATTTCCCGTAATACTTGTGCCGCCACAAAACACCACATCCCCTTTTCCCTAAGTTGTTAACAACAGGAGCTATTAACATGACTCAGTCTTATGTTACTCGTCTGCAAGCACATGCATATATATATATGTTTTCCCTTTTGTCTTTTTCACACCTTTTTTCCTCCCTTAAAACTCAAATTGTATTTTCTTTCCACAT
Source organism: Hippoglossus hippoglossus (assembly GCF_009819705.1). NCBI lineage: Eukaryota > Metazoa > Chordata > Actinopteri > Pleuronectiformes > Pleuronectidae > Hippoglossus > Hippoglossus hippoglossus. The sequence continues at coordinate 10,387,054 of NC_047162.1, read as the reverse complement.
CAGGACTTGTCAGAGTTAGTTTTTTTTAAGCGTGCACAGGATATTCACACTGCTCTGCTCTCCCTCTGCTTTTCTATTCTTCACATACTGTTTTATTGTGCTGTATACAGTAGTTCTCATGTGCAGCGGAGGAGGAAAGTTTTCCAGGTGGTTAATTGTAATTTATGTCAGAAATTCCAAAGTGACTAGCAGAAAAACCACAAGGAGATTTTGTTCCAAGCCAAAGTGTCCACAGGCTTCCCTGGTCTGTCCTCAAAAACCCTGCACGTACGGCGCGGCTGCTCACGGGCCTGATAAACGGTCTTCACCTGCTCGGCTCCGCATCCTGTCAAGACGACTGTTTTGATTATGAGCTTCGAATTTTACTGAGAGCTCATTTAATGCTTTGCTTAAGTGCCTTCTAACACCAGTGAAGTCGGACACGAGGGATAATATACCACAGTTAAGGTTTAAAAGTAAAAGTCTGAACAGAAGCAGGGAAACAACGGGACGGAGGGAGCAAAAATAGAGATTCCATTTGTGCAGGAGTGAGTTTAACAATGTTTCTCCAGACCTGTATTTTCTTACATCCTCTCTCTCTCACCTTCTTTCCCTCTCTCTCTCTCTATCCCTCTCTCTCCCTCTTTCTTCCTAAGGTAACCCTATACTGTAGAATGTGGACTGTTGTAAAAAAGGTGCCTTGGGCATCCAAACATTCCAGGAGCATTAAATGCCTTCTCCATCAGGCTACCAACACGAGGCTGTGGCCAAAGCGCTGCCACTGTAGCCTGCACGTAATACATCCTGTCCATCTCGAGCCGCACTCTGTCATGCACGCGGCCGTCCCTCCTGTCATGCGCACACAGCAAACACGCCGATCTTTTCTCCATGTGGTTTATTGATTTGATATGTTAAACAGTCATTGATGGATGGATGTTGTTGACTTTGTGAGCAGACGTGTGACCGTGTACGGTCTGCAGTGTTATTTCATACACCGAATTTATGTTGGTTGTAACTTTGAATGTGGTTTTTTACTTTATTTCTCTCTCTCCCTCTCTCCCTTTCTTTTACCCCCCTCACACACACACACACTCCCTCATAGTTGTGTACATTATTCCTGCGAAGCCATTGACTGCCAGGAACCTTTAATCCGCAATGCAGAGCTCAAGTGCAGTAGCACTGGTCGCCACTTCTACAACGGGGACCGCTGCACCATATTCTGCAACTCTGGCTACGGCCTGCAAATCCACCAGGACGATGACATCATCAAGAGCCAGGTAGGCGCACTGCTACACACATGTTTTTAAATGTGCACGGGCAGTTAAAGCGCTCAGAGCTTAAAGGGGGCACATGGATGCATAAGTGTACACATGCAAAGTGCAAAAGCATCTCTGCAGCATATGGGAAAGATGCGTGCAAACGTGAATCTGTGAACGCACACATGAACACGCACTCATGTGAACTCGAGTACACAAGTGGCCACAAGAGAGGTGCTCTCTCTGCTCTCCTCCCTATCGCTGCGTTTTATTTTGCCACCTGCAAAAGCCAGGCTCGGCAAGGCGAGCCTCCTGGGAGGATGACATCATGGACATCCAGGTAGATACGTGCTGCACTGAGGAGTGGAGATGCCCCAGCCTCCTCCTCCTCCTCCCCCTCCTCCTCCTCCTCCTCCTCCTCCTCCTCCCACACACACACACACGTACACACAAACAAGCACACGCAAACAAGCACACGCAAACAAGCACACGCACACGCACAAAAGCATGCACACACAAGCATGCACACGCGACACATCCCCAGAACAAGCACAGACATAATAGTGTTTAGTCTCTTGCTGAGCATGCCGCACCATCACCTCAAACAGTCACTTTGTATCGCTACTCCACTGGGACGATGACATCACCGCATAGTGTCCACTCCCTCCCTCCCTCGCTCGCTCGCTCGCTCCCTCGCTCCCTCCCTCCCTCCATCCCTGCTCATTCTGCACACATTGAAGTCCCTGTTAAAGGGCAGAGTTTTGCTACCGCTCTCAGCACAGCAGCGCACATTAAATGCTTCCATATAGATACCAACTCATGCACATACATTAAAGTGTCGACCATCCCCAATGCGTAAACGGGACATAGACGCGGTACACAAACGGCCGAATGCGCGCCACAAGTAAACAAACAAACGGGGGAGTTGACACCATATCGTAAACCTTGAGGATTGGGGCCAAGCTGCTGTAAAGGCCACATAAACACTTTATCCTTCTCCGTGGCTCTGTAAAGCAGTCTGCAAGACAATCTATTAATGCTTCCACAGAGAGATGAGGAGTTCAAAGAACGATGTAAATTTTGTTTTTTCAGTGTGGAAAAAAACATGCCCGTGCTCAAAATCTGTTACTGGTTTTAATGTTGTGGCAGATCGGTGTATATCCATTTTATGGCTTCAATAATGTTCAGTGGCTACATTGCTTGATGAAGTCCAAAACACACGGATCTATCCCAACACTAAGAAGGTTTTTGTGCTTGCTGCTGATGTAGTCCTGAAATGAAGCACGGAGCACGGGCACCAAGCTGCTACAGGGAAAAACTGGATTGGAACCCAGCAGTCTCCTTATGAAACCACATTTAAATCCATCAGATCCTGATTTTTATTTGGATCCAAAACAAACTGCACGGATTTAATAATATCAGTCCCCTTAGCATGCCAGATTCTTTTCTATGAGGCATCAACAAAAGTGTCTTGCATTGTTAAAGAAAGTGAAAAAATGTATTCCTGGATTCGCCCCCCTGATCCGGAGCCGCACCAAAGTTTAATGGGCTCTTTCTCGACTCATATCGCATCTTTCCACAGGTTTCGTGGTAATCCGTCCTGTCGTTTATTCGTAATCTTGCTCATAAACAAACCAACCAACAAAACAAACAAATGGACAGGATGAAAAACACAACCCCCCCTTTGGCGAAGGTAAATATTGCGTGTCCCCAATTTTATGTCAATGGAAATAAAGAGAGATTTAAAATTTTTAAACTATATATTTTTTGTCAATTAGTGTCTAATGATGTCCGCCGTCTTGTCTTAGTCATAGGGAAAAAAAGGTTGTTGATGAACAAACAGTATTTAGTCACAGGTTTCTTTCAAGAGCAGATGCATAAAAACAAAAGTGGACGTACATGCACATGTCCTGTGTATCTTCAAACTCTATCAGAATAGTTCTCCGCTGAGTCTGCCCAGACTTCTAATTGGATTTTGACTGACAGTGCACTAGGTGGCTATTCATCAATGTCAGCTCATTTAGTGATAAATTATGCTTTTCAGGGAGGGAGAGGCGGGAAAGTACAGAGAAAGTGGGGTGAACGGGGGACGGGAAAGAAAAAGTCTGGCTGTGCCAAAAAAAGGGTTTTGCCACAAGGTTTGAGGGGTTCGCCCACAAATGATGACTGGCAGTTCAAAGGTACTTAGAGGACCCGTTATTCATGAATATAGTTTTTGCATCCATTCAATCCACTAAAAGATATCCGGTCAGTTCTGCTGGATTGATATCAAATTTGCGTTTTGCAGTTAATTCAAATGACTGATGCTCCCCGCAGTTTTATAAACATCAGTATACATTGTAAAATATAATTACATAATTGTGTAATTTTCTTTATTGGATGGCGAGATATCAAATATTTTTTTGATGTCTCATTTTGTGTTTTCCGTGACCTTTGCTCTGCTAAATTGCCCATGTGGCTTTCATTTAGCGAACGCACTGGATTGCAACATTTCACACAGCGACTTTCTACCCCACGTTTTTGGAAACGATAAGTTGTTTGCAGATGCTATGATAGGTTCCTTTGCGGGCTGATCAAAATGATGGACTACATCATTCAAACCTCGCACTACATATTCATTCGTATGAAGCAACGTAAAACCGAGCTGCCAAAATCTGCTGCCCGAGTTTAAAATCGGCCGCGTGAAGTCAGCGAGCGAGTAAATCACCGCGCTCAGCTGATGTGCCACCGGTTAAACAGATGATGATGATGATGATGCAAACTCTCTGTAAAGACTGAGTTATGGTTATAATTACCATACCAGGAGTGCCTTCTTTTACTAGCATGTTGGTCCAAAGTCAAGTCTTTTATCTCCGACCAATGAAATGTTTCTCTGGAAAAATATTTCACTGGCTGCACATCCCTCCAGGGGCAGTGGGGGTCGAAAGTGTTGTTCTGACATCTACTTCTCTATATGCTGAGAGTAGAACGCACCACCCTGACGCTGGTATTGCTGCCAACTACAGAATCTGGTGGAAGACGACACTTTGCTTTTACTTTGTCTGCGATGACTAAACTGTGACTGCAGGACATAAGTGAACAAATTGGACAATACAGATATGAAAGAAACACATTATCGGACAAATCTAACAAAGGAAAAAAGGTCAATGGCAAAGGGATCCGCGTCTCTCCTTCCTCAAAAGTTTCTCAACAAAAATCTAAAGAAGTGACGACACGCAATACTTTATTTATTTATCCTGTTCTTTTTGCAGCCACACAAAGTCACCAACCTCCACACCAAGGTTGAAAAGTGCAGCGTGGGGCACAATCTTGTCTCCTTTCATTAGCCAATTACATTTGGGTTTTCGGTGATGTCAGAGTGGTTCTGGGAACGCCACCTTCTCCGAGGGCTGCAGCGGTATCTTCAGAACAAATCTGCTTTTCCCTCACTTGCGTGTATATATCTGTTTTATTGCTGCCTGTTTTCTCTATCTCTCTCTCTCTCTCTCTGTGGGAAGCGGTGAGGAAACACTGAGTGCTGGCACTGAAAAAGGCCGGAGACAGGGTTTTATGTGCATGTTCTGCGGACACTCAAATGCTGGGTCCTCAATTTCTCTTTCTGTGTGTTTGCCCATTGAGAAACTTTGAAACTCCGATTCCACATTTCGTTTCATCCATCATAATTTTAAACGTGGTTGTCCTCACCCGTATGTGGCTTTTCTCTGGGAGATGCATGTTAGGCACCGTGTAAGCTTCCTTTGACTTTTATCAAGGCTGTGGCCTGAGAGCTGGCATCAGTCAGGAGGAGCTGCTCTGCCGCTAGATGAGTCTAATGCAAAGGACAAATATGAATGATTATGTAAGTAAAGTTTCTTTGAGTACATTTTAGATAAACCTAAGGAAGACCTCCGTGGCTGACATTCCCAACAGCCCAGACAGGAAGTAGAAAGCTGTCATTGTACAAGGATAAAATCCAACAAAAGACACAAACCAAATACACATGAAGCTTCGTGTCCTGGTTTCAAACTCCGGCTCGGCTGGGATTGGCTCCAGCCCCCCCGGCGACCCTCAAAAGGATAAACGGTATAGATGATGGAAGAACATTACAGATTGTTGTTCTCATCACTGATTTCATTTGGTAAATGTCAAATACTTGTCAGCACCAATCAGAGTTAAGCCGCATGCAAATCAGAACCAGAGGACAAGGTTGTTTCCGATGTTGCCAGGATGCTAATTAATGCAAATTAGATCCGATCAAACTATTGATTAGTCCTGAGGAAGCATGTAGCTGTTTTAGAGATATATTTCAAAAAAACTTTAAACTTGTTATTTAGTTGAGAGTATTTCATACAAAATACTGTTTTTCAGAGCAGATCGGGCTACTTGTGAAAGCTTCTTTCGACCTCCTCACCCCGAGTACGGAGGGGTTACGGAGGGGCATTCAGCTTTTTCCTGTTTGAGTTCTATTGTGTTGTGATGGTGCCACATGCAGCAGATAACACCTGCCCTGGTCTTCACCCTCTTAAGCCTATAAGCCAAACTTGGGTGAATGCTGTGAATTGTAATCCTGTTTTTTTATTTTTTTTAGAGCACACACACAGGAGCTCTTAAACATTTTCATCCTGTTGCTCCTCAAGTTGCTGACTTAGTGGATGCTGAGTTAGGATTTGATTCTCTGGACGAGCATGTGAATGCAAATGTTAGCGCGTTGTTCTGCAGTGAAGAGTTTTACAACAACCTTTACAGTCGACCCCGGTGCTCCACATCTGCCTGATAGAAAGCATGTGTACATTTTCATAAATTTGCATTCACACTTTTATAATTCTCCCCTTTGAAAAACGCAAAAACTCTCACATTGTGATTTGTAACACAAGTAGGTTTGAATTTCGCTCTGTTCAGGCAAATGTGGTTATCATTTAAAAAAGGAAGAAAAAATAAAAAACCCTCCCCGACTTGTCTCTGCGTAGAAGCATGCTTCTGAGTACTGTTAGATTCCCAGTATCACCGCGCCGCATGTTACTGCTCCGAACACATTCTTGTCCAGTTGTGGAACTGCTGAGTGCTAAAACCAGAAAATGTATTCTCGGCAAAATAAAACCTCTTTTTTCTAAGCAAAGCAAATTCTTTTCCTACAAAACAGACCCAAAAAAAGCTTTTTCCACGAGGAGTAGACATTAATAAATTATACTTAATTCCACAGTATTACAGCAATAAATCTTCCTATCAATGTATGGCTTACTATACGGTTCTATACTGTACTGCTGTATATTTTGTATGTGCGTTATGCTTATGTGTGCCATCTGAGCTGAGGCGAACCCCTCGGTTGATGGAAGAGACCGTCAGTCTGTCGGTTCATTTGTCCGCCTGGCTCGAATTAGGCAGAGTAGCCAAAGGTTGTTAAAGTAGCTACTAGAAGAGGAATAGTCAGCTGTAAATTTTTTAGAGGAAGGAAATTTCCCACACATTTACACATGTGATAGCGCACAAAGCCACACGAGCGTATATGCACCTACACACGGCTCATGGCACTCGTCCGTAAAAGTAGAAAGTATTCGTCTAGGGATGCACCGTTTTCAGATCGGGGAAACGCGTTTTCCTAATCTCACTAACTTATTTAACATTCCTTCTACACACATATTTACAGTCAGCATATTAACACCAAATTGATCTTTCCACATTTCCTCCATTCAGACTTTGTTCACAGCCTCTCATCGTGCCTGACTCATTCAACTCTACAACCCGGTTATTTTTCTGCAGGCGCTCGCATGCGATGCATATGTTACTTTGTTGGATATCCAAATATGAAAGGCGCTTATTTATTTTGAGGGAACCTGATACTGTTATGCAGTATCACATAATTAGAAGAAGATGAAAGATAGAAATACATGAGGAGGGAGAGACGTTTATGAAGCCATAGATATGTAATGCTAACTGACTTCTGCTTGTGTGGCCTTAAAATTGGCCACTCTTGGGAAGAAAAAAAAAAGATGTGTGTAATTAAAGTCAACCAAAACAGGGAGAGTAGAATGTGTTTCAGGGTGAAAACAGGTTCCCCCCTTTTTTTGGGGGGGGGTCTGAGGAGCATAAGTCAACAATGATTGAGCTCTCACATGCTTTTGTTGTGAGATTTCTTGGCTCTGAATTTTAAGCATTCCCCTCGTGTGACATGTTGCTGTTCGATGGAAGAGGATGAAAACAGTTGAGGTTATGATGCAGTGGCTTCCCATTAGAGTCTCATCTCAAATATCACACATCGTAGCCCGGGGCCAAATAATTTACAGGAATCAGAGCTATTTCTAATCGGAAATTAACCGCTGATCAGGATTTTATTTTTTCTTTCGGTGAAATAAAAGTCAAGAACAAGAAATTGCCGTTTTGGAAACATTCTGATTGCTTTTTTTCCTGCTTATTATGAAGTCATGTTATGATAATATCCAGTGAAATAACATGAAATAAAAGTTAGAAAAGATATATGCCAGCGAATGTTGTGTCCTTACAGAAGACATGAAGAGATGCTTTTCTTTCCTCTACTGTGTTATATGTTTTTTTGTGTATTTTAAAGTTCTGCAAAGTTAAAAAGCCCAAAGTGTGCAGTAAAAGAAATCACAATCACAACAGAGCGGGCCAGCTGGCCAATCAGAAAGACTGGGCTTAATCGGCAGGGGGGCCTTAAAGAGACAGGCGCTAAAATCAAGCGTTTCAGACAGAGGCTGAAAACAGGAGCCGCAGCAATGGACAGTTTGAGGAGATGTGTTTTCTGAACATTAGAGAATGTAATCACCCGAATTAAAATTATGAATATGAGCATAATATGTCTCCTTTAAATGCTATTCATTAATCTTCTCATCACTGTGTGTCAATGGTTACATATCAAAAAACACACACACACACACACAAAATATCAATGGAAATCACACAGCCCTGGCAGATCTCAGTCAAATCTCTTGCCAGGTCGTACCTCTTTCAGCAGTAACCTGAATGGCTGCTGTTTCTAATGGAGGATTATTCTCTGTAATAGATCCATAATGGGAAATGAAGGGATGTTAATCTGTCGTATTAAATCTTATATCGTGCCATAGACTTTAGCTTGTCTTCATTAGTCATATTAGAGTGGTGTTGCCACTGCTGGCTTTGCCTCCTGGCCTGGTCTGGGGGGATTTTTGCATGTTCTCTCCATGTGTGGATTTCCTCTGGGTTCTCCAGTTTCCTCCCACATTCCAACAACATGTAAGGACCCAATCGCACAGGACGCGCTTTGTAGACTCGAATATGTAAGAAGGCCTTACACAAGAACAAACACTGAAAGTGGTTTTATGCTTCCGCGGCGGCGATAGCCATTGGCTAGAGGCAAATGGGCCTCATTCACAAACAGTGTGTACGCACAAATCTGTGCTTGAACAGTGCGTACGAACGATTGACGAACGAATCTGGGATTCATCAATATGTTCCAACTTCCTCAGACCATGTGTACACATAAATGATGAAGGACCGGGCATCCTAGAAAATGTAAACACAAACCCTTTTAACTAAATGCATGGTTTATTAAAACTCCATTTATTTAAATACAATTTTTAGATAGACAGCAGTAATTTAATTTACTAATGCATTGACCAAATGTATTAAATAACTACGACGCCCTTTTATCCTCATCATCTCTATAAAAACCTGCTGAATTCATATTTATGTTCCGGGACAAATGGGGCGTCGCTTCTTCTGCAACAATTAAGTTATAACCCAGCGTTGCGGAAATAACTCTTCTGTCTGCAAGAGTGTGTGTGTGTGTGTGTGTGTGTGTGTGTGTGTGTGTGTGTGTGTGTGTGTGTGTGTGTGTGTGTGTGTGTGTGTGTGTGTGTGTGTGTGTGTGTGTGTGCGTGCGTGCGTGCGTGTGTGTGTGTGTGTCTGTCTGCTTGTCTCTGTCCCTCTTCACACATGAACTGATAATCACATGTATTCAGTTTATTAATCGCTGATGTCGGCTAATGACTCCAGATCGTTCCGCTCACTTTAACCCTGATGTCCGACTGTGCGCTTCTTGTGTTTAAACATGTGTCCCATAAAGTCTAGAGCGGATCAAACAAACACAAAGTTAATGTCAGTTTGTGTCCTAATAACTTGTGATCAGTGATGGTGTTTATTGTTAAAGTGTAAAGTCAGAGGAGTGAGGAGGCAACAGACTCCCTGACTCTGGACAACCGGACCTATAATGAGCATCTGTCCTGAAGCAGCGATGGTTATAATTATTCAGTGAAGTCCATTCAAGAACACATTCATCAAACTTGGTACAAATATTCACTTGGAGTAAAGGATTAACTCACTTGATTTTGGCAGCCAAAGGTCAAAGGTCAAGGTTGCGGTGGCCTCAAAGCACGTTTTTTTGCCTTGTGAATGCAACATCTCCGGATAAAGGGAATTCTTTCACATTTGGTATAAACCTTCACGTGAACTTGGATTTCATTTTGGTAGCCAAAGGTCAAGGTCACAGAGAATGTTCATGTTTCTCTTGAACATAATATCTTAAGAACAGCTTAAGGGAATGTCTTCAAATTTGGTACAAACATTTTGTTGCTTGGAGGTCAAAGGTCAAGGTCACAGTGACCCTGCGTCCCTGTGAATGTGATATATTAGGACTGCCCATAGGGAATTTCATCACATCCTGTACAATTAACTTTGACTCACTGATTAACTGATTAGATTTTGGCCTCTTGAATGTGATACTTCAAGACTGCTTGAGGGAATTTCTTCAACTTTTGATCAGTTGTCCCTCGGGCTAAGATCTTAAGATAAAGTGAATATGTTTCAATGGTCAAAGGTCACGGTGACCTCATATGAATCTGGAAAAAAAGGATGTAGAAATATGTAAATAGAAACTGCACCGGCATACAACCGCAGTGCAGCAATTCTAGTTTTCACTGTCGTCAGGCCACTGAAGAGTAACTGCTGTCAATCACAAAGCAGAGAAGCAAAGGACATGAGCTACCTCAATGTCAACTGTAAAGTTTGATAGAGTTGTTTCTAGTCACCCCATTGCCTTTGTTTCCCACCCAACAGCCAAACTGCTTGTGTGGCCTCACCTGGTAATTATCATTTTAGGTTGGGTATAAAAGTCATATGTCCAACATGACAACTCACCCATGAACATTTCCACGTTTTTAGTATCATGACTACACAGAAAAGAGGATGAATCCACAATGGGTGCTATTCCAGCTGCAGAAGATTCCCTGTATTTCTGTGTTTCTCCAAATCTGTTTTGTGTTAGTCCGGATCGAGCAGTTGTTAGATATCAGCTGTCTGAGTGCCATGACTCGACCTTACACTTGCCATCAGCAGTTACTTGAGCCGCTGTGTAGCCTGTGAGGCTTTCAGACACACAGTAAGCCAAGCTCTGTTAGGTTCAACCCTGATTAGACACTTGTCGGAGTGTGTGCTGAATCGTCATTTTCTGAGGTAAACATCTATGTTGATGTGTGTCCCATCAGTGTGAGGAAGGAGGCTTATATCAATGCATACTCATGTTTACAGCGTGATTCAGAATCCATTTATCTGTCTCTGTCCGTCACTCACTTAATATCTGGTCTTATTTTCCAGTCGCACTCTTCAGTGACTATAACCTGTGCAAACGGGAAGTGGAACAAACAGGTCTCATGTGAGCCAGTGGACTGTGGCGTGCCTGACAAGTACCATGTTCATCCTGCCCATTTCGACTTCCCCGAGGGCACGACCTACGGCAAGAGGATCACCTTTAGGTGTAAAGAACCTGCCCAGCTTGTAGGTGAGATGCACAGTGGAGCGTGCACGTGTGTGTGTGTGTGTGTGTGTGTGTGTGTGTGGGGGGGTTCCTATCTTTATCCAAGAGCAGGTTCTTTCAGTTTGAGATCAGGGCTTCTTTAGTTCACATTCAGATGTTCAAAGCCTTATGCTTGCACTCTAATAGCCCCTGCTTGTGTTTAGATTTGCTCTGCTTGTGCTCAACGTATTCTCTCTGATTTGCCCTCTCGGATTAATTCTTCTGCACTTGGAATTTTTGTGCAATAAGTCTATCAGATGTTTCACAAGGAGAGTTCAACTTGGAACGCAGGAAATCTATGCAAGCCACAAAATAGTGCAAGCGCACAAGCAGAGCAAATCTAAGTACAAGCAAGGGCTATTTGAGTGCGAGCACAGGGTTTTGAGTGTAAGCATTACAAAATCTGAACAAGTACTCAATAGATTTCTGTAAAACTGAAAAAAAAAGTTTTAAATAGTTTTATTCATTCTCATCAGACACTTTCAACAACTATACATTTCATATTCTATTTTTTTTAAATCCTATTAATTATCCTTTTCAAATTTGCTGACCATGTGGTGTTGTATGTTTTATTTTCATATAACCCTTTGCTCTTATTCCTCTCAGGAACAAACAACACTCTTACCTGCCTAGAGGACGGTCTGTGGTCCTTCCCGGAGGCCCTCTGTGAGCTCCGCTGCCCGGCCCCCCCTCCTGTGCCGAACGCTGTGCTGCAAACCAAGCGCTGCAACGAGACAGGCCTCAAAGTGGGCACCCTGTGCAAGTACAAGTGCAAGCCCGGCTACCATGTCACCAACAAACCTAAGAGGTAAAGAAAGATTTTGCTGTTGCCCCATCAGAATGTTCCTAGTTGAAGTTAAAGGCTGAATTAAGTTTTTCTGCCTTCAGGCGCGCATTTAAGCGTCAGTGCACCGAGGACGGCAGCTGGCTGGAGGGGGCGTGCGAGCCCGTTACTTGTGACCCCCCGCCTCCGATCTTCCACGGCTCCTATCACTGCACCGACGGCTTCCACTTCGACAGTGTCTGCAGACTCAACTGCACTGACCCTGCCGGTAATACCGCTCTCGCCGCCACAGGAGGCTCTGCCCATACGGTGAGGCTGCTGCACGGTCCATGCAAGCAGGTCTGTCCATCTCTTTCCTCTCTTTCTATTCTTGCTTTACCTTTGTATTTGTCCTCTTTTTCTCATGTGTATAAAAAGCAGACTTTCTCTCTTTTTCTCTCTTCTTTGTATTCCGTATGAATTTAATCCATTTCAAACAGTTTCTGCACCAAGACCCTCCACAATGCAGAAATTATAGTATTGGTTTAAATCATATCAGACACATTATTATAAACATTTATCTGTCGCATAACATATAATATACATATGATAGCTAAAGATAAGATACTAAATTAAGGATAAGTAAACATCTATTTTTACACAAATACACTCTCTCTTGTATCTGGTTCTTCTTCGGCCCTCGCTGTCTGAAGACTTGTCTGTTTCTCTCCCTGTCTCCCTCAGCCCCACTCAATTTGACGCCATGCTAATTAGATTGCTATTGATTTCCAGAATAGTCCTGCTCCCACAGACTTTTGAAATGTATACACCTTTTAATCTGTTCTGCCTTTCAGGCGTTGTGGGTTAGATGCCTGATAAAAATTGGATTGAATTTCCCCCGTTTGCAACGGGATGCCATCTCAGTGTCCTTGGCCTGCCAGTGTTTGTGTGTCAGTGTGAGTGCTTGTGTGTGTGTGTAATTGTTTGTCTGTCAATATGTTATTTTCAGGGCGCAGCATCCAATGTAATCCGCTGTAGGAAGGATGGAAACTGGACAGGGTCGTTCCGCCTGTGCTCACACAGCAAAGGCCAATGTTCTTTACCTCAAAACCTCCATTACAGCCTTCAGTACTCATGCAAGCGAGGACACGGCATAGGTGTGTACACACAACCTTACTGTTATGTAATGACAATTCAGTTTTATTGCTGTTGATGCTTTATTTTATTGTTTGTGCTACAGACAGCTTTTGTTGAGTCTGCTCTTATTATTCATTGTTCACATGACTCATTCCTTTTCAGTTTGCACTGTTTACAGTCAAGTTAATTTGTTTTTAATGAAAGGGAACACAATGTCTGAACCACAGTTACATAAATCATGTAATAATTTGAAAACGAACGGAGGGAACAGGTATGGACATGTCTTCTGAAATGTGAGTGACTAACCCTACTTTTATTGCTCTCGTTTTTCTGTCTCCTTCTTGGTCACACGTTAACGCAGGTGAGGAGTGTGAGCTGAGCTGCCGAGAGAGTAACAACGACGTGGTGATCCTCCCTAGCAACATGACGGTCGACAGCGTGCTCAAAGAGCACTGGAGGAACCCGCACAAAGTCAAGGTGTGTTTGTGTCAGCCTCACAGTGCTGACAGACGCACTTCACAAAGTTCTGCGATCCACATCTCTCTGGATGGAATTTCACGTATACTGTCTACATCCTGGGTCTTTTTGTGCCCGGTGCCATGCCAATGTTTGTTTTAGCAGCATGGCAACCCTTCAAACATCTGTAATTTCTATTTTTGATTCGAAAGGGTGGAAACATGCCGCTGACCTTTTGCATCGTCAGTGTCACATTTCAGTGAATGTCTTGACAATGATAATAAGCTGAAAAGCATCTTTGGGATGGATGGCTTGTTCGTACACTGACACAATTAATCGTAACATTTGTACCAGAGTCAGAAGAATCTGTAACATTTTCGTAACATTCAAAAGTGGTGAAAAGCAACACACACACACACACACACACTTATACCAGTTTGGCCAACCTTATCAAATTGCTAATCATCAATAATCAATAATAATCAACCTTTGACGCTAACTGGCAGATAGGAAAACATGAAGGTTAAAGGTTACGGCGATGGAGGTCATGGAACTGTGACCGGTGCACCGTGTCACAGACACATCCGTCCCCCATTGGTGGGTGGGGTCAGGAGGTGAGGAGGGAATATGCCATGACTCGGTGTGTGTGTGTGTGTGTGTGTGTGTGTGTGTGTGTGTGTGTGTGTGTGTGTGAAGTAGGTAAAAAGTACTAAACTACACCTACTCCTCTGACCCCACCCATCTAACTTGATTAATGCCAAAGACGTGCAATTTTTGTCAGCTATCTTCAGCTGCCGAGTCAGAGGAGGATCTCACCAACTCAAGTTTTGTAACCAGAGAAGGAGAAAAGGGAACACATTGTATTTTTCACTGTATTTTCTTTCCCTGGCCCCCCCCCACAACTCCTTTTGTTTTTGTTTCAGTCACCCTGAGTCAGCAGCTTTTTTGTGGTGGATGCTGGGGGAGAGGGGCGGGTTGGGGGCCACGTGGACACGGAATGATCTGTTTTTCATGGATTTGTGAAATTGATACGATTTGAGCTCAGTTGCAATTTGAGACCCGAGCCGATGCTATTGGGGTTATTGTAGCCGAAATGAAGTCGGAGGAGCGAGGACGGCGAGTGGGGTCAGCGTTCCATGTGGGGTGAGGAGGCAGGAGAGGGTTTGTGTGGGTGGCGTGCACCCTCTCTCACTATGTCTGACTCTAATGCACCTTTTCCAGTGAACGCAGTAATTTGTAGGACGTAGCATTTGTAGTTTACCCTAATTTTAAAGACCAGCTTGATTGTGCTGCCAGGTAAATTCTACCAGACGAAAAAAATAAATGCAACAGGACTTGTTGTGTGTGAAGGCTGAGCGGAACAGATGGCTGATACATATCAAGAAGATAACATAATGATACGCCGAAACAAGAATGGGAGGATGTTGTCGTGATGGAAAAGAGCTCATTCATGGCAGCTGTGGTCTGAGCAGGAGTGGACTTAGTAGGAGTACACGACGTAATACACTTCTCAAACCCCCTCCAGGATGGGATTCTTCATACTGTATCTTAAAGAGAAAGCACGACCTGAAATGCTCTTCTTAGTTCTACTTTGCCGAGTTGGAGGTTAATGTTGCCCACCTTTATAAGTGATGTTGATTTATTGCCTTTAAACTAGTTGTATTTCGGTTCTTAGCGTGACCCACTTAGAATCCTCTCCTGCCTTTTCTACCTACACCTCCTCCTCTTCGTTTTTTTAATCTTAACGACTCTGCACCCCCTGGCACCCTCCCCCACCCCCCTTTATCAGCAAAATTACCCTGTTGGGCTCGCTGCGGAATTAGTCATTTTCTATATGACACAACCTCGTCTGTGGTGGCGCTGAGATAGGGATCTATTTTTATGTGGTATCAGCGCCCCGGGGAGGCTTCAGAGGGTGAGGATCCCATACGTGGTGAGGGGTGAAGCCAGGCCACAATCATGGATTATCATGATTTACGGCCTTGCTGGGAGAGGGAGGGGAGAGAGAGGGAAAAAAAGAGTGAGAGAGAGAAAATGAGAAAGAGGGGAAGAGAAGGGGTTTCTGGATGACATCATCATAGCAGAACAGTAGAACGAGAGAATGAAAAGTAGAGTAGTTGCAAAAAGTTTCACCCCCAGAGAAAAAATAGGATCATATACAATACGATCATGGCCCCCACTACTGAACACACACACACACACATACACACACACACACACACACACACACACACACACACACACACACACACACACACACACACACACACAGCACATTCATAGCACCCTGCTGTTACTTCTGCTGTCCTTGGATGCTTTGTTGTTCTATCTCTCTACCTTCAACCCCATCTTCTTTTTTTTTGTTGCATTGATTTGCTGACCGCACTGAAATGAAAAATACCTTAGTTTGCAGCAATAAAGGAAAAGCATGTCAAATTTGTGAGATATTGGGACACAGGGGGTCTGAGAGAGGAACCATCTGAGGTCAGCCAGTCCCCTTGGCACATTTGATCGTGCACACTACTATCCAAGTCTGGAGACGCAAATTATGCTGTAAACAAAAACTTTCGCTGCACTCTCGCTAAAGTAGACTCATATATACATAGACCTGCCCCTACACACTTCAAGAAGACGTGGTCACAGAGCTCGGAGACACATGCAAAGTCCTCTCACAGTATGGGTTTTCATGTAACTACAGGGTATTTGCCTATATGAACACATTTCTTCATGCATAGCGCTGCTTCCTTCCCCTGAGCACAAATGTTTTCTGTTGCGTTACAAGGAAAATCGCAGTAGGAGAACAGGATGGGATTCCACACATTCTGCAAAGATATTTGAGAGCACGGCGCTCTTTACCTCGGCCTTTCTATCTCTCTCTCTCTCTCTCTCTCTCTCTCTCTCTCTCTCTCTCTCTCTAGCTCTCTAGCTCTCAGCTCTGTGCCCACCTGGGGCAACGACTTAGGTATAAAAACAACATTTTTTATCAAGTTATATCTTGTCAAAATCAATTTATTCTGCTTTTCTCTGAGGTGGAGAAAGGTCAGTGTAAATCAAAGAAGGCTTCACAACGAAAGCGACCATGTGTAGCACATGAGCCCTGTTGATAAATGCTGTGTTTCACTGTCTTAGGTGTGTGCGTGTGTGGCTAGAAAAACCCAGAGACTCTTGTTAGGGTTATGTGAGCTGAATTATTGAAACTATTCAAAGCTGCATGTTAGGGAAATAGGATTTGTGTTCATTTAATTAACTCCACCTCATTTCTGTCTCATTTTGCAGAACATAGTGTGTACAATGGGAATGAAGTGGTATCCACACCCAGAATTGCTTCACTGTATCAAAGGATGTGAGGTAAGCGCTCAAACTGATTTATATTGTCTTCTTTGTATTTGTGTAATCTCATCCGTCACACACAACTTTATACTTACTTACTTAAATTCTTCCACCCTTCTTGATCTTAAATTTAAAAAGCGTGGAGGCAAAAAGATTTACTCACTGTGGCCAGTGGATTGGCTGATGCTTTACAAATGAATCACGCAGACCAGCCTGTGGGTGAATATTGATCGTGTCAGAATATTTGGATTTACCGATCTAGCATACTTTCAGGGAGAGCTAAGACTTCAGTTCCAAGTTTCTTTCTACAGGTTATTGTGAATTTAATTTATTTATTTTTCCTGAAAAAAACCTACACGTGATGCACATGTGGTTGTTAGCCAATTCAAATGCTGTTGCTATAAAAGATGCTGAGGCTCATTAAAATGCTCCAGTGCATGGTCAATGGTCTGTTTGCTTGGCCTGTGGTGATGCTAGTTGCAGCTTTTGCGATGCCTCGCCACCGCTGCTGCACAAAGAGCTGTTCACCTGATTATTCAAAGTTCAGCGGAGCTCCACTAACTTGCTGTAATTTGACATATTAACTGATTTATTACCCTTTAGTAAAATCTGTACAGCTGTGATCAGGTGCTAAAGCTGTCTCTCCTCCAGATTGATATTACCTGCTCAGTTTAGGCCAAGTGGATAACATGATTGCTAACCCATATGGAGGGTGGGACCAACCCAATAAATCTAGTTATTGGAGTGTTTTGTGCTGTGGATAGTTTATGGTGTCCTCACTTTGAGTTATGGGTCTGGCCCACTAAAGGGGCTTGAAAGGTCACATTGAAAGATCAGGGACATTTTATGTATCAGGACTCATCAGCAAATCCACTCAGAGACCTCTAAAAGGTCCCAAAAAGCTAAGGAGGAAACAACTCATAATCTTTTTCTTTTACAGTCATTCACCTTTTAACTATTATCATCCATCAAGGGGGGCAATATAAAAGGTGGCATTGTTTTTGTCTCACTCGTTGTCTCTCTTGCGTAGCCATTCATGGGAGACAACTACTGTGATTCGGTCAACAACAGAGCCTTCTGCAACTACGACGGAGGAGACTGCTGCCAATCCACCGTCAAGACCAAGAAGGTTAGTCGCACGCCCGTACCTCAGAATGAACTTCGCCTTTCAGAATAATAGTTCATGTTGAATTTTAGTCCTGTTCAGTCAGCGTTTGTCCCCCAACTCTGGAATCATCATCTTTTTTTTTACCTTATTCAAGCTTTGACATTTTAAATAATGATTTCTCCTAACAAAAGGTAAGTACAATGGAACGTCAGAATATTCTGCTGAAGACTGTTTTATTTCATCTCTTGGAATAACTCTAAACAGATTCTTCCTTCCTTTGCTTTGCGTCCAACCTCATATCACCGGTAGACAGATCACCGGTTCCGCGTCCAAGAGTTTTCAGTATTCTGTTTCCTATTGAGTAAAAAGTCTAAATATATCTTTGTGTGCCTGTATTTATACTAATACCCCAAATCCACACATAATTAATTCATCACAGAGTTAGGGTCATGACTATATGAACTTTGAATAATTTACTTGTTCATCTTCACCCTGTCTCTTTATGTGTGTCAGCCGTGAATCAGCAGTGTTGTATTCCAGCATTAAGATGCGCGTTTTCGAAAAAGGTTTGGTCATCGTTTTGGTACGACGTCTTAATTCCAGGAGATGCTTCGTCTGGCTCCTTCCATTCTGCTGCTGGCAAGAGATCTGATTGGAAGTGAATTGTAGCTTCTGTTTCTGCAGCATCTGCTTCTCTGGCTTCCTCCATGTGCAGCTTTGACCTGATCACTAATACATCAGCAGTTTTCGCAAATTACTTGATGTCTGGGAAATATGGCTCAGAGGAATCCAGACATATGAGGGCGATCGACTTATTTTCATATGGCTGTACATACAAAACAACAAAACCAGACTATAGAGGAAAGACATCCACAGGTCCGTGATTTGTTTTTGTCCCATATTCTTAACTTCAGTATTAGATTTACGGTATTGAATCCTGTGCCCAATAGCAGCAGGGAAGTCGGGGAGCAGCCCACTGGGAAGTGACCTCACTGCTGAAGTGGTTTCACTGCTGTTGATTGACGCTATCTCATCTCCACATCTCCTGGCCCCAGTCCAGAGCAGGGGTTCAGCCAGAACTTGCATAACTCACTTTTAGTGAGAGACCCCGATGGGAGGAGAGACTCTATTGAATTACTGCAGTAACAAGAGGTCGAGCTGGGCAAGAGGAGGGCAGGCGATGGCTCTTGTTAGAGTTAGGAATTGTTATGTTGTACATCAAAGGTAGGTAAGGCCTGAACGCCGTATGTCCCGACCATAGATCTTTGGTTTGAAAATCAAATGTATGTCAAGGTTTGGACATCTTAGTCTAATTCCAGAAAATGGATTATAGCTAGTCAGAATTCAATGGAAATGCTGTCTTTAGTCTAAAATTTGCTTTAAGGTCAACTGCAATTATATTGAATGTTTTACAAAACATTTCTGGTCTTTAAATCATACCACTATTCTCAAGTTGGAGAAAAATAATGAACCAAAGAGGAGAGATTTATTACCTCCAGCAAGGAGGTTATGTTTTCACCCCTGTCCGTTTGTTTGTTTTTAAGCAAGATTACGCAAAAAACACTGGACGGATAATCACGAAACTAGGTAGAAGGAGGCGGATTGAGTCAGGAAAGAAATCATTACATTTTGGTGCAGATCTGGATCAGCAGACGGATCCAGGATTGTTTTTTTCTTACTTTTCTCAACATTTTTACAAATTTCCCAGGGAATATTTAGTGGATCTTGATAAAAGAAAAAAAACAGGAACATTTAGGGAACTGATATCTATGAGTGTGTGAAATCTGGTGCAGCTTGGTGGAATTTGAGGGGCTTGTTGAGCCTTGGCGAAGGCATGCACTCTACTGAGTACCATTCTAGTATTTTGTCTTTTTCTCCTTTATTTGTAGACTGAGAACTTGTTTTCATACATTAAATCTATTTGCATAAGCTAGTAATGTCAGCTACTTGGAATAACCCACATTAGCTCCCCTGCTGAAGTAATTTGTCGAATGAACATCCAAACAATCATTCAATCACAGAAAACTGCTAACTTCACTTTTCAGGCTACAGCCAATTATCCGTTCAGCTGTTGCACATTAAACGACATGTAAACATATCTGCAAATTCCACTTTGGTGCGTTTAGAGGCGAGCGCGGTACTTACACCTCCACACCACTGCTCTAAAAACCCCTGTCTGCCCACGGCTTGTAAGCTACAGTGAAAGTTTATTTACTTTGTCTCGTGTTGCCCTGCTGGGGATCAGCCTGCCAGCTGCTGTCAATCAAACACGGACACACGGAGGAAAAGGACTATTTCTGATAATTCCCCAAATAACGTTTTTCTTCCTTAAAAGTATGAAAAAGTGTTGATAATACGTTTAGAATAACACCGACTTTATTTGTGATCACAAGAACCCCAGACTGCTTGTCCAATTCCTAATTGAAGGCATGTTTCCCTGGCATTATTCAAAGAAAACAGTCTGGCTGGAGTTTTCCACTTGTAGCTCCCCATGAAAGTGCTCAGAAAGATACGAAAAATCTATTCTGAAATAACCAATTACGATGTTATTTATCGGCTGCCAGCAGCACAGGGTGAGGAAGGTTGCTATGGGTGAACAACAAAAAGGAAACACGAAGGAATGGAGCTGATATGTGAAATTGATATGGGAACAGAGGAAAGCCAGATGTTTGATACAATCCCTGTTGTTTGTTAGCCCAATGCCTAATTGATGCTGCTTACTTGCATCCACATGTTGCTCGGTTCTTTGGCTAGAACGTATTTGCATGAACCTCAAAACAAAACCTCAATGTCAGTTTAAAATTATTAGCCAAAAACCTTACCGACGACTTTATCTTCTTGTTTTATCGTATTTCTTTGACATTATTTTATCCACATTTATTTTCCCTCTGTATTTATCATAATTTTTGGTACTCGTGTTTATTCAGGCATTTAGACGTAGTTGTTTATTCCTCTTGGGCACAACATTCATAGTTATCCCTATTTGATCAACTCTCTCAAAACAGAAACAGGATATTTTGCACCTGATTCTGATTTCTCACCAAATTAAATACATGCGTGGCAGACAGTGAAGGATAGAGATCCATAAAAAAAAACTCTTTAAAAAACAAAAGAAAAAGACACAATATGTGACAAAAGGAATCTGTAACTCATTTATGACGGTCCACCGCCGAGCTGCTGAGTAAGTCACTTGCTGGGTGACAAAGATGTGCAGTGTTTTCCTCTTTAGCGGGAAATTTATGTTCTTTTCCCGACCACAAGTGAAGGGTTTGTTCCAACTTGTTGGCGAACACAGTTTTTGTTGTCATAGATTTTGTTGTGTGTGTCCCAGTGGAGGCCTTTTGATGTCAGCTATGAACTATCTGTATTTAATGCTGTTTATACACAGAAAATATTCCCAGAAAGATTCTGTTCTCACATGTCTTTTAATTGGTTTGCTTAAGTAAGTCAAAAATAAGTTTATTGAAAGTTTAAATAATAAATAGGTTTCTTGTTGGCTTGGTTTTCAATAATTTATTACCTCTAGCTTAAGACGCTACTTCCTTTTAGACCTGAAGAATATTGGTGTCAGAAATCAGACTTCCTAAAAGACTATTAAAATATTATCTGCAGCAATGTTCAAAGCATTTAAAAAAAAATTGTTCATCAATCACACGAGTAGAGCTCATTAAAAATATGTTCCCAAGATTCCTTAACAGAGTCATTGAGTGCATGACCTGGACCTCCAAATGTGTCAGCCCCCTCGCTTTACACTCAACCGGACGTGCCATCACTTTGACAAATGCACCAAACTCCATTTATAATTCTTGACATTTTAAAAGTGGCCTAGTTACATATCAGCAACAGAAAATCATTGTGAATGTCACTACACAAATTTTCTAAGAAAAAAATAGACATGATATCTTTCCTCATTACAATGAACTTAGTAGTTTTTATTTCCAGTTAATAGAGGCCTACACACTAAAAATCAATGAAAATAATTGGTTCAAGTATAGGAGTGTACCATCGACATACGCTTACACTCATATTGTCACGTTGTGGCTTGTTTAAAGATTTTGCAGCCACCTTTTCTGCAGATGTTTACATACTTTAGTCAGCTTTAACCTTATAAAACATTAGACTGACTTTATGAACAGTTTTATCATGCTGACAATATCACATGGCACAAACATCTAGTTAAGTCGTATTAGATCATCCGTTGGATGTGGTGCGTTGTAAATCCATGAACACAAGTCACTTGAGCTTCGCACGAGTTCACTTTC